>NW_019394189.1:0-562872 GCF_000648675.2 Cimex lectularius
TCTCTCTCTCTCTCTCTCTCTCTCTCTCTCTCTCTCTCTCTTCCTCTTCCTCTTCCTCTTCCTCTTCCTCTCTTTTTTTTCTCTCTCCCAATCCAATCAATAACTCTTACTCAGTCACATGATATGTCATTTTACAAGAAACCTATCATCGTAATGGGGAAAGGTAGAAGTTAACGCCTTATTTTTCTTTAGGTTTTTAAAGATTTTTTTAATAAACTCCCCCACACGATCCACTCGTGACACTGACATTTTATCTTAACCAATACCTTACATAAAGATTAATTAATTGAAAGAGGTTATTGACCAAATCGGACCACGAAATCTAATGGATTTAATAATTATGTTGAATATCTAGTTTAAGAAAGTTGTCAGTTTTAAGTTTTGCTGTTACCAAGGAGTATTTTCCGTTTGACGAACCCGGAAACTAGTCAGTTCTTCTCTCAAACCAATTTTAACGTATAGCTAGCTCATTTACAAAACTTATTATATGCTATGCTAGTATATTTGTTTATATGATTATTTAAAACAAAGCCAAATGAGAAGGAAGGATGGATTGAATGAGAAAATGGAAGAAGGCGAAGGCATTGTCCGGAATAACTCAAAACGAGTCTTGTCTGAAAGTAAAATGAGATCAAGACAATCATTACGCATTCAATTTCGTTAAAGGAATTTTATACCGCGGATGAGAAGAGTATGGGAGGGGGTGGATCGCAAAGGAAAAGTTTAGCATAAGCCTTAGGAGATGGTGGATGTATTATGCAAAGATGTCTTTACAAATGAAACGGGCTACCTCCAGGTGGGATCCGAAGGTGTGGGGAATTGAAGTAATGTTCTTCAGCTTGTTCCACCTGAGTATTTAAATTTTATTGTGTTGAGGGCTTATGCTGGAAATTTCCCAACACATTACAACCGGCGTTTCTCTCGTAAACAATGTTTCGCCTGTTTCGATATCAATGGTTTTACGGGTAAAACTCAAGTTCACCACAATGAGCATATTATATATAATTAAGACAAATCTAGTGTAATTATTTTCAATGAATATAAATTTAAACATTATAAATATGTAAGTCTTCAATTTTTTAATAAATATTATATGTATGTTTGTAAATATTATATGGATACAATGTTTGTAAATCCCAGGTCCTGAAGATGATCTCAATAAAGATCGAAACGTTGGCTCGATAAAGAAAATGTTTTTCTGAAAACTACACCAGACCGCATCTCACGATTTCTGAATAATTATATAAATATGTTTTTCGTCCTTTTATGTCATGTACGGAATTAACGTTTTCCTTTGAGTGTCGCTTAAACGACATACTTTTTTATATTATTCTCAATTTAAATTCCATGTGCATTTCCGGGATTCGACCCCAGAACCGTTGTGTGACAAAAACGATCGCGGGCCGACCTAACAACTCATTCTCATTTTATGAAGTATGCATCATAATTATTGCTATTCTTATTTTTATTTATATCATATTTATTTATTAAACCTTCTTAATCTTCTCGTTCATGTCGTACGTTACAATCTGAATAATGCATAAAGAAAGAAATATGAGAGATAGAATTTTTCTAAATATTTCAAATATTTATCCATGCAATATATATTAATTTACATATTTACTCGAAAAGACATTTCATTTATTCAAATTAACTGATATTCTTGTGCAAACTTAAACGTTTCTCAGTTCAATCATACCCATAGGACATGATGTTAAATTGGGTTTCTTGTATTATTTTTATTTTCCTTTCGTCGATTCTTCTCGAAGCAGCAAAGAGAGGTCAAGAAACTCGAAATGATTTCCTTGGCAGGAAGTGAAAAGGGTTTGTTATATGGGGCCGAAAAGGCGGTAAATGCGTCGGTAGAAGGTGACTGAGCTGGTCGTCCTGATATATTGGTGCAATCTGGTGATAAGCACCACCCTCAACATCCACCCGGGCTGACCCTCGCAAATCCGAACTCTCCTCCGCCTTGGCATTCCATTTATGCCATCTTTTCCCCTTTTCTGCATCTAAAGTCGCTCATACGGACGGAATGTCCACCCTCAAAGATTCTCCAACTGATCCACGTTCCAGTAAAGGTTTTTACATGTATGAAAACTGTACATCCAATTCGTAAGTGGATTCTTTTGTTTGATAAGATGTAAAAATATTATATATATAAATGTCATTTTGGTCATCCAATTAATCACAAATTTTATTCCTGGGCTGCTTTCCCATACTGTTTAAGCCTTTCAAGCAAAAACCTTAACACCCGCAGCTGTTCTCGGTTATCCTGCAAACCATTGAAACTCTTATTATAGTTATTTTCACTAGTTTCGTGGTCCGGTTGACCAATTAATATCTTACAATTAATTAAGGTTTTTAGTTGAGATAAAAAAGTCAGTGGCACGAGCGGGATTCGAACCCACGTTCTTCGGCTAGATACACCGCTGCCCTACCACTTGAGCTATCGTGACCTATCTTTTGGTAAAAACCTAGGTTTTGTTGAGTTGAGGTTATTACCAGTTTAATGACTGCCTAAGAGAAAGGTTAATGAGTCTATATCCCCAATAACCTCCCTATAAATTTAACCATTTTCTTTATAATAAATAATCTTTCTTAAATAAAAATGTATTAGTTAGTTTTGAAGTACATATATATTAAATAACATTAACAACAACAAAAAGCAACTAGACTGTCAGACATGCAAGTTGACTTGGTCTTTCCGCATTGTTCTTGAGATGTGATTGCTCTTTGCTCTTTGCTCTTTGCTTTCTTTAACGTACCAGCTTAAGTATATAAGCAAGATTGGATATTTGTTGAATTTCTAAAAACATATGCTCCCAAAATGTATCCCTTTAATCACATTTGGGATGAAGTGGATGTTCCATAAGCGTTTTCCAACATACAGGGTGTATCAACTTCTTATAACTTTCTCTTCTAGCTGGAAAATGACACTAACTTTGCCATTTTAAAGGAGAATCCATATTTTTATTGGAAAATTCGATTATAGAACTTATTTTATACCACTTTTACTGAGGGGAAAGTTTGATAGGGTGGACCATTTCTGAGTTTTGGCCGATTTTTTTTCGCAACCAGAAAAGATGCTCTCAGTTGTTTTGACCAAGTTATGGTATTATCTTCCATTTTGTTTTAGCTTTCGTATCTAATTGTAAATATCTATTTAAAAATATCAATGTGCCGATGTTCTGTTTCGTCTAGTTAAATTTCGAATGTCAATGACCTCTCTTATTGTAATTTTTTCGTGCCCTCCAAGGTCGCCAGATTTGACTTATTTGATATTTGATTATTTTCTTTGGAGGGCAGTTAAGAAATTAGTTATGTCATTCTATCTCCACTATTGACTGGCCAAGATTTGGAACAACGGATTGTTTGGCTTTGCGGAGAAATCCGCCCAGAAATAATAGAAAAGGCTACAAATTAAGAATTCCTGAAACGAGCTGAGATCTGCGCATCAAACAGAGAGCGTGTTTGAGCATTTATTATAAAAACAAATTTTACTAAATGGTCAAATCTGCAACAATACATAATAACAACTGAGAGTTTAAAAATAAAATGGATTCAATGTTGATTTTAAAAAATCCTTTTTTGTAAAAAGAGGTTTTTTTCAATTAATATAAGCTTTAAATTAACACAAGCAAAAGCAACCCAACACCATGATCACTACCCTATTCTGAGGCGATTCCTATCCTCCTTAGCCAATGCTAATTTTCGAAATAAACGGGGAGGGCTATCATGTTGTTACAAAAAATATACCCCACTCACGCGTCAATCCGTCGGGCATAACTCGAGATTGTCGATCCAATAAAAATTTTCCTTTCAGAAAAGTGGCATAAAATAAGCTCTAGAATCATTTTGTACAATAAAAATAACAAAGTCAGTGTCATTTCCCAGCTGGATAAGAAAGTTATGTTAAATCTGTTACCACCACGCGATTCCTAGACAAAATTGACTTGGGCTTTGCATAAGACCATTTTTTGCTAAAATTACTCGTTTCCGAAGTAAATGGGTGGACTATAGAAGTTTACACATCCTGTATATGAGTAGTGAGACCCCTCAAAAAAAGTAATTACAAAAGTACATTCGCTGAACACGGTGTGATAATAGAAAGAATAAAAAAGTGAGTTATGCAACGTTTTATTATAGAAGAAATTCAATCAACTAAATTAAAAACTTATTGAAAAAAAAATTTATCGACGACTATGATCAGATCGAACGTCATAAAATGTATCGTCAAGACTAATAGAAATTTTGTACTTGGAGTCAATTTTTTCCACAGAACAAATAATTAAATACGCTACTCATTTAAGAAAACATTGAATTAATTTTTTTATTTATTAACATAAGTTAATTTATTTTTATTTTTCAAAACATTTAAAACAAATGAATCATAAAGTACAAGAAAAATAGAAAATAGAAGAAAATTGATAATACAGTTTTCAGTAGTTTAAATAATATCGTTCGTATAATATTAGTTTACTTTGCCTATTTTTCAATTACATTATAAAAACACTCAATATGATTAAAGTAAGAAGGTATATTTAATGGTTTTTTCTTTTTGGTTCGAGGAAAATTCAACCTCAGTTAGAAGATATTACTGTTAGCAACCTTGCAAGTATTCTTGCCTACGTCGGCTTCACAATAAAGTTTACTTTTTTTCGATAAAGTTTACATAATTGCTACATAATTGTATGCTAACATCAGTCGTGCAACAGGTTGTTTCAGCACGATGCCTCAAAGTAATTTAACGGTCGTTACGAGAGGCTGCAGATTTTTTTTTTTGTCCCTTTTATAATTATAAGAGAGAAATTATTATTTTCGCCATTTTCCGTTAATGGGCGAAGAAGGGCAGAAAAAAGAACAAGGATTTAATTTAAAGAGCCAAAAAGGATTCAAGAGAAAAAATAAAGTTGTGAATATTTAATGTTTGTTAACACCGAAGCACGACTTTTTCCTAATGTGGGTTTCTCGGACAACTGTTATGCAAAAATACTTTTTATTATTCATTAGAAGAACCAGCTTGTAATAACCCGGCCATGTCTTATGTAATATGTATATGTATCAAAGTATATCTAAATCAGCCTATATTAGCCTTCCTTGAAATAGCATTTGTAAATTGAACTAACTTCTTCTCTATCAATTATATATGTATATTATTTGCTTAATTCATGTCATACAGAAGGAGTTTACGTCTAACATCGGGTGTCCGGGACAAGAATCTTTTTATTAGTGCACTTAACTAACCAACCATTGTTAAAACAAAATTTACACTTCGCTAAACAATAAATATTTCAATTCACAACTACAAATAGATTTGGCCTTTTCAATCTCATGACACGGCTCCGGTTGTTTCGGAGTTTCGTTGCTTCTACGTTCTGGTATAGGCAGAGGCGAGGCCGAAATCTAGCGACAAATCTTTAAATTTTGGCCGTGACCTCTAGGATTTTATGATCCCTATGTAAGTTCTTATTTCTTACTAATTAAGGTGCATTACCCATTTTAAGTAGACTTTTATTTGTAAGTATTTCTATAATTTTTGTATTTCTGTGTTTTGTACAGGCCCATGGTTCAATGCTACATGCAAGACTTTAAGACTTAAATGTATTTTATGTATTTGATTTTGTATTGTAAAGCAGGGGCCACTTCCAAGCAAACTTTTCTATAGTTGGGTTTAGGTGTTGGTCTGCGAGCCGGTGGACTCATGCTGAACCCTGCAATTGGGTCATTTATTGGCTTCGCCTTCACTCGCGGGTTTGTTGAACGGTTCTTGAACTTACTGAACTGCTGAACTATCCTCACCGACTATGGCGCAGTGCCGCGTTTGAGTAATTCAACAAACCCGCGAGTGAAGATCCAATAACTGACCCAATGCTGTTGGGCCCAATGGTTCAGCATAGTTTTGTATACCCTAAAAGTATTATGTCCTTTCTTTCAACGTGCTCTTTTCATTTCAGCTTGGCACTTATGTCATTGCCAGATATTTAGCTGTACCGCTGTATGGTACTGTATGGTATATAGACGGACTGTGGTTGATTTTGAATTTTTGTTTACTTTTGTCATTTTATTTTATCTTATTTAGCTTTATTTTCCATGTTTTGTCCAATGATTTGTCTTGTTGGAAACCTATTGAAGAATTGTTAATTCTCGGTTCTCCGCTGCTTCATTTACAAACGTTGCCATTTTCGGAAAATCACTAAAACAAGTATATTGTTCGACCTAGTACGTTCCCTTGTGGCATTCCCGCATTTAATTTTCTTAGTTAACCAATGAGTGATAATATGTATTGCTTTGGTATCATCCTGTTTATTGTTATGTCCTTCATGCCAGAACTAGGACGAGAAGTTAGAACCGCTTTACAATACTTATATAATCATTTGCACTCAGCTACAAAAAAGAAAATTCAAAATCACCAATTCCAGATATTTGAGGGCCGCAGAGAGACGGACGGATATCTCGGAGAGCATTTGTTAGAATTGGTTTTTCTATCAAATCCGTCAATGGGGCGATATAAAGTAAAGCAGGTCTTCATATTTCGAAACATCGTTTATTAACGATCTACAAAGGAAGTATCTAAGCTGAAACGTGACATTCCCCGCCCAATGCTCCGCTGAATTCATAAAAATCGAACAAAAGGTCTCACTGGTCTCCATTTTTGCAGGATTCTCGCAATAAAGTCTAACTTCTAACTCATCACTTGACACTGACCAGAACTAAACTCTGTACTGTAACTAACTCGTGACGAAATGACTAGTGTCAACTCAACTCCACTCAACTGCTGAGTGCTGACTATTCCCCTTTGACACACAAGTGACTATCCTTTTGGTATCACCCACCTTCTGCAAACCTCTACAGAGAGGACGTTTCTACCCCTTCTAGGTGGGGCTTTCTCTTGGAGAGGATTCTATAGCATCCAAAGAAGGCACAATATGTGTTACTTCCAGTTTTACATATCTTCATTTTAATCACCACAGTTAACACACTTATATTTACATAAATAGTTACAAATATTAATAAGCTGTATAAAAAATGGTTAAATAACCAAACAATTATTGAATCCTGGTACCGAAGGTTTGAAGAGAAAACAAAGTTAAGATTGCAATAAAAGTCATTCAATTAAATGTCTTTTGCTGATCCATAAATCTTTTAAAACAAGTTATTTTTCCAGAAAAATTTTACTTTTTTTAAAACAAATAGTCTTCTCACGGGATATATATAATTGTAAAATTAATGTTGGAATGTGAAGACCAGTTATAATGTTTAAAAATTTATTTTTAATTTGGATTTACGTTGACTGATTTCTTTAAAGATATAGAAATAAGGTGAATTTGAAAAAAAATATAATGCCAAATCCCCGATTTCAATGTTAGAACGTTTAGATAAATTTATCATCCCTGACTATCCCTGTTCCTCTTATTCTCTCTGTGTGCCAAACAGACTACGCTCGTAACTAAATCTCAAACATGACTAAACCCCGAAGAAATTCTTTTCTTAAACACTTGTAATCACGCAAAGAAAAGTGGCCTGTTTCACGTATTGTCTCTATTTTTACTTGAATTCACGTGTCACGGATTTCTTTGTTAATAACAATCCCCCGAGGTCTAATACTATATTTCATCATATTTTCAGCGCTTCGAAAAGATTTCTCCTTTTGAGGAAGTTGAACGGCTTCTTCCGTAAACTTTACAAAAACCAGGGTAACCATTAAAACAAGTTTACACCAAGGTTTGTGCTTTGTTTAAGTGCTTTAATTTTATTTAAATAATTATTAACCTTAAGTCGGAAAGTTTCTAACTAATAATTCACTGGTAAAATTATCTTGGTTTGAAAAACAATGGCCTAACATTCTGAGAAATCACAAATAAATTTTATCTTAACATTTCTAACTGCATAAGAAAATTATCGTAAAATTATAAACGTTAAATTTCACTAAACCAACTTATTTGTAAGAGGTTTTAATAATGAAACCAAATACAAAAGTGGTGTTTTGTAAGCAATAGAGAATTTATTTTTTGCATTATGCGGTCGCATGGTTATCAGGGGGCAGAAGCAGCAGGGACCGCAAAAACGCTTAAAAATTGCCGAAGGGTCGTTTAGACGGTTCCCTTAAGGCTCACTAGTTATTTAAAATTTCAAAGGTGGATTCGCCCACTTGATGCAAGTTTGCCAATCTAACTTTTATCGTTTGCTTACTCAAGATCAAGGTCGTCTAAATGGGTTTTGAAAACTTTTCAATTTCCGCAGTTAAACATCTTTAGGCCGCCGCAATTTTTAACGTTGTCTTTCAAAAGATGTCGATACGATATTTATTCTATTTTATAATTCAGTATCTCATTTCTTTTGAAATTGAAATAAATCTTATGGTTCGCAAGAGCAAAGAAACCATCAAAGCTAAATAATTAGGTAATGCAAATAAAATTGTTCCTATTAAAAAAGTAAACAAGATGATTTCTTATTTTCTTGTTGACATGAATTTCAGATGAAAACCCCGGGTAAAGCCGAATTTTAACATAAAAAAGTGCTTTAAGACTCATTTTGTTAACAAAGAAAATTACAATATTTTTGACAAATTGGAAAATATTTTTTAAATCATATTTTAAAAGCTATTTTAAAAACTTATTTTGCCCGGTAAAATAATATTTTGATAATATAACTTCAAAAAACAGTAGGGTGAACGTATGGAACGTTTTCAAAGTAAAATATTAAATATTTTGCTCGTTATTGGATAAAGATATATAAACTAAAAGCAGTTGATCACATCGCACACGATGTCTTCTGCGTTAAAAGATAAATATCTGAAAGTTCCATATTGATTTAAAAGTTCTTAATAATAATAATAATTGAAGTTCTTTTCAGAGGATCTTCGGAAGAGGTCAAAACAGAGAAAACTTCCTTACGGTTTTCGCCAAATAATAATAATTGTTTAAATGTGATTTTCCAGATATTTTGGTCCTAGGAGCGCTTGATTCGTATAATAAGTGTGGTCCTCAATCGATTAAGAATAGGGCATGCGAAGTTGAAACACGGACACGTACTATTGGGTCACAGCCCGCATATGAATTCGTATGCAGAGAAAGGTTGCTCGATGGTCCCACCTAATTGAATGGTGCAATTCCTTGGCTCCATATAGGGAGCTCGTAGGAATGCAACCGATATGAGAATGTGCTTGAGCACTGCAGCGATCTGGGTCCCCTGTTTGATGTATATAGTGTTGATAGTTTTGTATTCTTAGCGTGGGTTGAGATTGAACGATGGCGTGAATGTGTAGTCTGAAAGGGTGGCTGGACGGATAGGAAGAATTGACCAAGTTACTTCTTTCAATTAATTATTCTTTTTATGTAAGGTTTTGGTTGAGACAAAAAAGTCACGAGGTCTTGACCCTGGACTGCCAATACCTATTACACTAATGCTGGAATTGCCGGTGGACTGCGAGAATTGATAAGTTCACCCTACACAAGCGGCCATTTTTAAAGGCTTTGCAAAAAAATCAAACCATCTATAAATTTATATTGCTAAATACCTCGTCATTATTTTCACCCTACACACTGACATATTGGACGAAACAAACTCAGACGATATATACGTCATTTTAGATAAACAATTGTCTTTATTCTCCAAAACCTATTACTCCAACGGAAATAAAAAATTGATTGTAAAATTACGTTATAAAAAAACTATACGTTTTAATTGCACTTTCACTACTTCCAAAAACTTTCTAAAAATAGCCCTCGTTTTTCTAACTTATCGTTTCATTGCAGTTCTTAGAAGAACCATTATCCTATACTCTGGAAGTATTTAGTAGTTAATCACTGTGACCTTTATCTGCGTTTTATTACAAAACGCTTTCAAAGCCAAATGTTCAGCATTGATCGACCGGAACTATGCTGTCTGCTCCTATACATCGTTCTCATCTGGATACTCTTGGAACAAAGGAACTGACACATCGATGACAGTGTCCAAACAATTCACCAATTTTAAAAAGAATCTTTAAACAGAAAACAAGCAAAGGAGAAATTTATAATTTCTTTCTGATAAGGGACAACATTAAAAAGAAATTAGTATGTTAAAATGTGATTATTTTACCGACTCTGTAAATTGGATAGTTACATGGGGTTCACAGTAAATAAGCGAAATAACCGAATAATTAACAAAACCTAAGTAAATAGTATTTACATGCTAAAGAAGACGCATTTATTACAAAGGAAACTAAAATACAAATCAACGCTAACTTAATTTTCTACGAGGAACACTTTAACAAATTGAAAACAAGCTTGCAGACTAAATGAATCTTATCTTAAAATCTGAATAAACTTTCATTACAAGCTAAACTTTCTTGAGAATTCGTGTCCATCTACGCTTCTTGATTCCGACGGTGTTGAAAATCCCCGCTTTCAGGAAATTGTGGAGCACCGTTCCAAAGTTGGCTGGGTCCATGGATTGATTAGTAGATGAAGGAATTTTTAAGAGATGGAACGTAGTGTGTAGATTTGTGTGTGATGAATCAGGTATTAGATCACAGAAAAATTGAAACTCCCAACTTCATGCAAAGCTTTCGTTTAATTTCTAAACATTTCAGGACCTAATGCGAAAAAATATAATCGCATTGATTGTTCACAATATTGTCTGCTTACTGAGCTAGTTTATAATTTCTTTATCAGGTACATATGTAGATGTTTATAAATCCTTGATAATAAATAAATAACATATAAAAACAATTAAATTAAATATTATATTAATTAAAATATCAAAAATTCTAAAAACAATAGATAACAATATGGTTAATTTAATAAATAAAATAAAATAGCAGACAGCCTTAGGAAATGATAACGTTCCTGCGGAGAAAGTAAACAACGATAACATTGATAATAACCCATTTACATTTTAGTGGTCAATTGACCAAGTTACTTCTTTCAATTAATTATTCTTTTTATGTAAGGTTTTGGTTGAGATAAAAAGTCAGTCTCACGAGCGGGATTCGAACCCACGACCTTCGGCTAAGTCACGATACCTCAAGTGGTAGAGCCGCAGCGTATTTAGTCGAAGGTCGTGGGTTCGAATCCCGCTCGTGACACTGACTTTTTTATCTCAACCAGACGTCACATAAAAAGAATAATTAATTGAAAAAATTGTTAATAACAATTACTGATGATAGAGTGTAACCATGGAGCTTATCTGGTGTTTCTTTTTATTTGTTTTTTAGTACTCAGTTATATTCTCATAAATATAGCTTACACCCATTCTTGCCTATTTGTATATTACAGTTGTTTTTCTTTAATTTTATGCATAACCTTTCTTTAAGCTTTCGTCTGCTCGACACTGTTTCCATGTCCAATATTTTGTAGTTTTCAAAATCGGGTAGGTGTTTTTATTCATGGGCATGATGTGATAGACTTGCTTACTTGGATTTTTGCAATTTAGTTTATGGTGTCCTATTCGGGCACTCGTAGCGTTTCTGCTTTACATATTTTGTCACAATTTTTGCAATTCAGCTTATAGATTACATGTGCATGGTTTTCCATCTTTTATTTACTTTTCACGTTTGAGTGTAATTGTGATATTTTGTTACAATACTTAAGGTTATCAGAATACTCGGAGCAAATGTGCTAAACATCCTTTTTAGTTTTACGGAAATGTTAGACACATATGTTAAAGTTTTTATTGACCGATATTCCGATAAGTTATTTATGATATGATTTTGTTATATTCCCCCGATGAAGGAATTGATTATTTTCTAAAGATTGGCCAGGTCGTAGAGATATTCGCATCGACGCTCACCGTCACACTTGTCATCCCTAGTCCTCTGTACCGACCCTCTCATTTTCACTAATCCTAAGCCTATCCTAGACCGTTTTAATTTGAGATTGACACACCGCCAACTTTATTTCAGGAGGTAATATAATATATGAGCCATACCCGGTTCAATCATAAAACATATATTTTGTAACGAACGTAACAAGTGTTTTGTTCAAATGTTTCTCGTCGGGAGGTCCGGAGGAAAGCGTCGACTTGTCGGAAAACGAGAAATGAAACAATTTTCCCTCTCAATATCGTCAAAACCGTAAATTACTAGACGAACTTGTAAGGGGGGCCGAGAAATAATAGTCGGAGGAATTCTGGACAGGAGGAAGGGCAAGAGAGTTAGCCCAGGTAGAAACAATGCACATGATTTGTAACACAATTACCAGAATTGAAATTCCCGGCGTAATTTCAGACGTTGGTCCTGCGGCGAGAGCCACAAATGGAATTTGAGTTGGCGCATTACCATATGGGCACCTCCTCCAACGGCACCGGACCTTCTATTAGATTTCATTTACATATTTATAGAGGAGGTACGCTCATTATCCCTATAGGGGGGAGGAGGCTGAATTAAATATCAGTTAAAAAATATTTTGTCAACTTTTCGTTTTAATCCATTCCATTCGACCTGTCTAAAAGTCCCCATTAACCCCCACGGATTTCGAGCCGTAATTAAATTTCCCATTCGGTAAACTCATTACATCGATGAGGGCTCGAAAAAAACTAGGGATACGAGTTAATAAAACATGCAAAAAAGGGTAGGGTCTCTGATTAACTCAAAACTGCCAGGCGAAAGGAACATAATCAGTTCTGTTATTTACACGTTTAACTAAAGTTTGACCAAATTTTTTTGTTAGGCAATTAATGGAAAAAATAAACCAATAGACTAATTCCAAAAGTATTTGGAAAACTAGCAATGACGATTCAGCTTAATTCATTTCCATTAATTTTTTAAATAACATTTAAATCTTTTGGCTGTTTACTCTACACTTCAATAGCCTGTACAGTACGTAGTTCAGGAATATCCTGCAGAATGGAATTTTCTTTATCAACAGGACGTTTTTCGACATCTTGACATGAGTTCTCTTCAGTGTTAATTACATTTCTATATCCAGTGAAGTTCCCAACCATGTGTCAACATTTCAATTAAACTTTGTTTTAGATGGAATATGTTGTAGTAGTAACATGAGGAGCAGGAGTCGTAGTTGCAGAAGTAGTATTAGTTTTGTCATTACAGTACCCCAGCAATGAAACCATTTATTTTACTAGTGCCCTCATAGTGATTATTTATAATTAGTATTAGGATTTGTACATTTTTACAATTTATTTAAAAAAATTATTGTTATAATAATCATCGTCAAGTAACTAAAAATTACTAAACACTATTTTATTTATAAATGTAAATGTTTGTAAATCCCAGGCCCTGAAGATGATCTCAATAAAGATCGAAACGTTGGCACGATAAAGAAAATGTTTTTCTGAAACCTACATCACACCAGACCGCATCTCACGATTTCTGAATAATTATGGATTAACGGTCACTAATCACCATACATATAAATGTAAAGTTCGTGATATACCGGGATTCAATTCTTCCGAACTTTGAGGCTTTTGTAAATGATGGTTCTTCTCACAGATGTGTTGCTTAGAACCTACTTGAGGAGAATCATCATTTTCATACTCCTCATCATTTCCATATCATAATCTCCATACCCACCCCACCTTCATCATTTCTATACTCCTTTTTCATTTTTTTTTTTTTTTTTTTTTTTTTTTTTTTTTTTTTTTTTTGCCGACGTTTCGACCTTTATTCGTGTCAACTTAAGTATAAAGTGTGGTAATATTCTTGTGTCACACACTTTATGCCCTGAAGATGACCCGAATAAAGGTCGAAACGTCGGCAAAAAAATGAAAAAGGTTTTTTCTAAACTACCTCATTCTTTCCCGCTCCTCACGACTTCAACAAAGTAGAAATAGTAGAAAATAAGTACATAGTAAGTAGTATAGCAGTAGCAGACGTAAGTAATTGTTTGTCCTGGTATAGCCCAAGTATTGTAGTTTGAACTCTCATCCGCTGAATTTGCCATGTAGCGGTCTAGATTCGAATCCCTTGTGATTTTAATTGTTTATAATTTGGTGAAAAAAAGGTATCGGAAAGAGTTTCTGACCCATCGTCCGTCAGACCTAACGCGTAGTTGGATGTTACGCATTTAAATTACTTTTTAAATCACTTATTTCAAAATTTGGGATGTGGAATTTTTATTCCACACATATCCTCCTAATGTCTTGTTTTCCAGATTAAGAAATACTTTATAAAAATACATTAAAATACTATGCGTCAAAATCACATCTGAACGTTTTATCTCCAATGATATGACGGTTGAAGGATTTTTAAATGTTTTTTAAAGCGAGCGAAAATAAATCGTAGAAAGTTTAAAATTAATGTTGCCATGGAACTTTTTCGCCGGGTATTCGAACAAAACATTGGCCCTTTCCAGACGAGTAAAATTTTCAATCCACTTCACACACCAAGCTTTAAAACGGGAATCTTAAATTTCCAATCAACCAACCAGAGCCAGTTTCAATCCAGCGTAAGTTGCCCTCCGCAGATAGCAAAAAAAGGGAAATTATTCAGAAAAATTTTCAATTCAAGTATGGAAACAGTCGAAAGCGCCGTTTGTGTTTTACTTAGTTGTTTTTTAGTTAGTCCTCGTCGTAATACCTACCAAACAGGCTTTTTCCCGACTAGTTGTTACCAGCGCACGTATCTTTATCGCCAATAAACATGCCTTGATAACACGAAAATCACTGCGCAAGTATGTTTTATACAGTCCGTACAAAATGTTTTAAACTAACGGCAATTAAAAATTTAATTTCATTTTAATTACTAAATCATCAACTATTGGTGGTATAACGGTTCAACTTTTTATACATTTTTTTCTACCACGTACAAATTCTTTTTGCAAAACAAGTCCTATTTAGGATTTCGTTGAACATTTCACTACAGCCACTTCAAATTGTACCGGATTCCCATGAGATGTGATCTATTTTAATGCGAAGAAGACGGATGGTCACTCTCCTCAGTGGCAGTATATGACCTAATTCTAATCTACCCCTCTGAAACAAGATGATCCGCTCAACATTACTCCATACTAACATGTGTTTTTTAGGTGGTCCTATTAACCAGAGGAATTATTTTAATTGACGTATTGTTTTTATGACAAGTGGGGTTGAGTTGAAAAATAATAATATTACACGGTTGAAAATTCTAAAATATAAAAGTGCAAGTTCGTTTTAAAGCATTCCTAATCAGTTAAATCTTTCAGATCATTTTTTTAAATATTAGGAAATAGAATTTATCAAATGATATCCTAAAACAATTTTTGAAATTGACAACAATGTTTTAAACAAGAAAAATCGTCTTTTAATCTCGAGAAAATATTTTTTCTAACCATCACATCAACATACATATAACAACTTTCAGTCACTGTCACCTCATGACAAATGTAGGGAGAGAAATATCATACATATATATTCGTTTAATAACCATCCTTCATGTTTTAAATATACGCCAACCAAATCGGCCGGTGTTCAAATATTCGTGTTTATAGAACAAATATTGACAGATGCCTCGACAGACATGGTTCAATTAAATGACAGCGGTACAAATAATAAATAAACAAATCTCGGTTTTCATCTGCAATCCGTAGGTCGAGAGTACACGTCGTTCATTCCGCTGTTTATTATTTGCAGGCGGGTTTTAGCTTTAGCTAATGACGGGGGACAGTTTTTGGATTTCATATGGCAAATATGTTTATCCCTCGTAAACATGAAGACACAAAAGCCGACCTACTTAAGAAGGTGATATCATCATCAGCTCTGCCTCTTGGGATTAAGAGTAACGAATGAACATTGAATAATGATGAAGTACAACAGCGAACAATTTTTACATCTAAACAAATCGTTAAAAACAGGTTACAATTTTTAACTTTTCACACACGAATAATTTATTACATTATGAACAACCTTAAACTTGTTCTGTTAAGACAAATACGAATTTAATCGAACGATAATAACCCCTCATAAAAAACTGAATGATTAGTATTTTTAGTTTTATTAAATAATTTTGATTTAAAGTAAGCGTCATTAATAAGCAAAGTAATTTTAAAAAGTAAATATGCATTCAATCATAACATAATTAATCCTTTTAAACGAATTTACATCATGATCCTAATGAGTAATATTAATTCGAGAAAGGTCAAAAGTTATTCATATTAATTACAAAAAATAGAATTTTCATTAAATAACAAAAACTAGTGTATATGAGTATATAATTTTAAATGTTTCCTTTCAGAAATTATGTTACACGTGAGTTTAATTTCAGATCCTCCCCTTTTGTGAAAAACACCGAGACAGGTTCAATTTTTATTTTTTTTCGAATTTCTCATGAGCCAAAATGTTTTAATCTGACTCTCCAGGATAATGGGATACGAATAGGAAATTGATTATTTCAAATTGCGAGGTACTAACAATGCTGGTTTTGTAAAAAGTTGTTTGACACTGAATTCAACAGTGCAAGCGGGTTTTAATTTTGAAGGACAGTTCTCAAGTTTTTCAAAAGACTTTTCCGAACAGTGTTTCTAATAACGAATCTTATTAAACGAAATCTTCTTCAACCGGGCACCAATTTATTCATTTATAATTTTAATTATTAGTAAATTACGTGTTTGGGGTACAGAAAAAAAATTCGTAACAATTTCCTCAAATAACATTGATTAACAGGACGATCTAGTTGTAGCTCATTAAAATACTATTAAACCTGATGCAAATTTCGATCCACGAATACAAACTAAAAAAGTACATGTTTGACAAACAAAATGTAAATAAAAATTGTTTTGTCAACATTTGAGGTTTTTGAATAATTCCCTATTTTTCGTGGTCCGCTTGACCAATTAATATCATTCAATTATCTCAACTTAAAACCTTAATTTATTTTTTTTTTTGCACGATAAAGAAAATGTTTTTCTGAAACCTACATCACACCAGACCGCATCTCATGATTTCTAAATAAATATCGATTAACGGTCACCAAACACCACACACTTAATTAATTTTTTGAATAATCCCCAATAAAGATTGAAAGGTTTTACTACATACATTATGTTTAGTGGTCTGATTGACCAAGGTACTTCTTTCAATTAATTATTCTTTGTATGTAAGATCTTGATTGAAATGAAAAAGCCAATGTCACGGGATTCGAACCCACGACCTTCGGCCCAATATGCCACTGCTGTAACCATTTGAGTTATCGTGAGTGACTTCGATCCACTCAGACACCAACTCCCCATCTCAACCTTACAACCTTTCGAATTTTCCCTCCTTTTTGCCATTTTTTAAAATGTCGTGTAATCAGGATTCGATTCAATCTTCATGATTCATTTGAACCAAGACTTTAACTACATAGTTAACGCTTATCTTTAAAACCATCATAATAAAGTTTAGTTTTTACGTCCTTCAACTTACTGTGCATATCGTAAAAATGTCTCGTACATTTTCGAATGATGATGGTGCCATTTACGATGAGGAAATTATACTGCTGTTGGGAAACGTGGGCATGTCCAGAGCGACCTGTTACTGTTGATTGATGTTATTTGAGAAAATAGTTGCAAAATTTTTCTTTCGACGCCACGGGCAAGTAATTTACTATCAATTAAAATGATAAATTGATCAAGTTATCTTCAGTGAATCTCGAAACACCACAGATAAACGCTGACGCATCATCCCACCCCTCACTCCCTTATGAAAGAAATTTGACCACAGAACCACTGATTCAACAGTGATAGAAAAATGCCAACACAGGCCAGAATTATCGATAATAACTGAATTACGTACATCATCTTGCAGGTCACAAAGAGAAATCTCACAATAAACAATAATTTTACAAATAAAAAAAAATCGTGAAAGATAAATTTCTTTCTCGCTAACCGATTTCTCACCGTTGATATTGTATTTGAGTAAACCTATTTTTTATTATCTTCAAAAGTTATGTCAGATTTCAGACTCATCTGACTTTGAGTACATTTCTTTACAAACGTATTTTTTCTATGGGTAGAAAAAAAAATAGTAACCCTCAAATTTGTACATATAATTTTGATTTGTGTAGTCAAATTTGTTCAGGGGTAGTTGTTCTGCATTTTTAATGTGTATATTAAATAACTATAAAACTAATAATAACATGTATTTTTGACAATCGTGGTTTCATAACCTATTTGTCTGAGATGAAGGGCGAATTGACATATACCCTTAAAATGTAACAAATTCTTAGGTACATCAGAGATGACAAAATTTATCAACAGATATAGAACCGACTTATTTTCTCAAAATTGGAAAATATTTATCTAATTGAAATAACTTTTTATATGTTTAACCTTTTCGAACAACTAGTTCCGTATTTTAATCCGTTTACATTTAAAATAAAAGCGTACGCTACAGCTCATATAGCAGAATCCCATTTAAATGTCCGTATTTTATATTGGAGAAAAAATTAAAGATACCACCCCTATCGCGAAATGACCGCATTTTTAATATCCCCGAGGACACAGAGGACCCGGTTTACCGATTAGGTCCCCAGCTGGAATATTCGGGATATAAAAGCTCCCTCTGATAAACTAAGCCAATTCTACATATCTCTGTGCTCAGTTGGAAACATTTCCCATTGCTGAGTGCTTTAATATCACATCATGCTTTCAAGTTTGCAGCAGCCAGTCACAGTGGAATGAATAGCGATTAATGTCTGTTTACTATCTCAAAATGAATCGATTAGTCGACGAGAAAACGCATTCTGGCATGGAAATACCTGTATCTGACGATTTGTCCGGAAAAAATCAGTGAGTTACGTTAATTAAAATTTTATTGCTACTGGTAAAGGTAGTGCTTTTTAATAATGTTGAACCAGCTTTGTTTATTATAATGATGATGGTTTCAAAATCAATTTTATTATTAAAAATCCGTATAACGACTTAGGAACTTTTACTATCATTCTAGGAAATTGTGAAATTTTGTCTAAAAACGGCGTGATAAATCTGCAATTTGGCCGTTTCTGAAAATTTTGGCTAACTATTTTCGCTGTTTTGACCTTTTAGGGGCGTTTCAGTTTCTTGCCAGCTTCAGTGGTGAATCTCTGAGAGATCATACCTAGAAAAGAACTTTTATTGAACAAAATAGGGATACTTACGAACATTTTGGATCAAGGTATGGTCTTGAAAAAGAAAGCAAATTCAGTTGCAACTGCCTAGGTTTCTACCTGTTTGGTTGCAATATTGTTTCACTCCTTGGCGAAGTTGAGACTGAGTCGGTCTTGAAGGAAATTTGAGATCACCTTAAAAACTGTAAACATATTCAAGGTTGTTTTGCCCTGATGATGACCTTAAAATAGGTCGAAAGCTTGTCAGTAGCAACTGAATTTGCTTTCTTCTTCAAGATCATACCTTAATCCAGAGTGTTCGGAAGTGAAAAAGTGGTCGATACTAATACTGAAAATACGGATAGGCAGACCATAACGTTCATTAAACGACCACACCCCAGATGATCCAATTTTACTCTTTAAAACAGTCATATATTCTTTTAACTTTACATTAAGAATTAAGACAAATTAAGATATATGACAAAAGACCCAGCAATCCCGAAAGAAATATCTAACTCTAAATGAAGTGCCCATTGTCAAGAATCCAATTATTAGCGGGTGCATTATAGTTAATAAATCGCGTATTGTACATTTTTATTGAGGTGTTAAAGAGCCTTTTGCACTGCGTCCAACAGGTAGGACTATCGTGCTCCTTGACATATGTTTACAGCTTACTATCTCGCTTCAGGCCTTTTATTAGCCTCCAGAGCCTTGATATGGCTTTTCAGTTATGTTTGGTGGATTGAGCTTTCCTTTGCCTTCAAAACAGCACATGTTTGCTTCCAGGCAGAAACTACATAGGCTATTTTCTTTTCCTCTCTGTTATTGTATATTCATATCGCTTAATATTGAGTTGCGTGCAATGTCCTTTTTAACAGACCTGTAAGTTTTATCTTGCCTTGGTCTAGCAGGTCTGTTGTAGTTTTAGGCGAGATTTTTACGTATCTGTTTTGGCGTTTTTTCACCGGGTTTTGTTTACGACAATGTGAAATTTTATATAAAGATTAATTCTTGGTATTGTAGCGAATTCTGCAGGAGACTAAAGAATTGGTGTAATATGATACAATAGCTCAATGATATAAATATGATAATTTTATATTAATCATGAATATACAGGGTGACTGGCGATATGTGTCGAAAATTTCAGGTGATGTTTCTACTCACCATCGACACAAGTTTTTTCAACAAAATGCAAATGTTGGGCCTTCCAGAAGTCAATCCAAAAAAGATGGGTATACCGTTGGAAGCTAATGAAATGGGGAACTTTTGGGGGAATTTGCAAAGCTACAGAGGTTTGTAGTTATGAGCAGTTACCAATCCAACATTTTCAAAAAATACCAAATTTCAACATTTTTGTTTTTCTGAATTTTTCGTGCAGAACTTTTCCATCAATTCTGCAATGTAAATAAGTTTTCTTACATCAAATTTAACGTTCTTTCAGGTGGCACAAACTAGATTTTTCTACAGATAATTGTGAGGTTTATAAGACTTTTAGTGAACCGAAAAAGTAGAAAAAAAACAACCCAAAACCTGAAATTACTTCTTTACCGTTGAGATTTGAACAGGGTTGATAGGAAGTTTTTTGTTGCATATGGTGAGTAGAACCTCCCCCTGAAATTTTCGACATTTATCGCCTGTCACCCTGTATAATGCACATAATTAAGACAAGAATAGTTCATAGAAATGATCAATGGTGGAGTGAGTGCGGTGTTCTGTTTAATTAATTGTTTTCTCTTTTTAGATTATGTGATTTTTTTATTAATGCTCAAAGTAGTTAATTAAATTTTATATCCACATATCCCTTTTTATTTTATTGCTTTTATTGAAACGAAATCTAGAAATGTGAATTGGAGTAGTAAAATTGTAACACTTTGTTAAGTCGGATGCTCTTAGAATTTGAATAAAACGTTTCACAACGAAAATGGCGAACGAGAGTTCTGAAACACATACGAGGAAGTTCAAAGTCAGCCTTAATGACTTTAGGTATTAACGCTTCGAAAGTTACATAATATTACACTTAATTAATTTTATAGGTAACTTCCAGGAAATATTATATTACCTTCCAGACCATACGATGGACGGCGAAAAATAGTGATTTATGGGCCAACTTTTCCTGATCGTTTTAAAAGTTGCCGAGCTCCAGGCTAATATTCGCCCAGAGGCGGTAATGCATTTCACCAGGAACCGGGCACACTTTGAAAAAATAAACAACGACACCAGATCAACGTGGCTCGGCATAAAAGGGAAGAAAAATAAACTGCTGTGAACAGCGGTCGGAGAGGCTGTCGATAAAATTTTCAGCACTGTAACGGACCTAGGGCGTTTCACACGTTGCACGTGACTCACTTTTACTTTCACGTCTTTTTAAATAAGTCATACCGTGTCCCATCATGAAAACACAAAAGCCAACTTTCATTATTCAATGCGATCTGGATAATTCGTCCATCGTTCGTTGTCATTCGTTTGTTCCCAACACTTAAAAAAATAAATAAATATCATTAAATTCACTATTTCGTGGTCCGCTTGACCAATTAAATCATTACAATTAATTAAGGTTTTTAGTTGAGATGAAAAAAAGTTAATGGCACGAGAGGGATTCGAACCCACGACCTTTGGCTAGATACGCCGCTGCTCTACCACCTGAGCTATCGTGACCTCAAAAATTTGAAAAATGGCAAAAGGAGGGAAAACTCATAAGGTGGGGTTGAGATGGGGAGTTGATGTCCGAGTGGATCGAGGTCACGATAGCTCAGGTGGTAGAGCAGCGGCGTATCTAGCCGAAGGTCGTGCGTTCGAATCCCTCTCGTGCCATTAACTTTTTTCATCTCAACTAAAAACCTTAATTAATTGTAATAAATAAATGTAAAAACAAATCACCTAATGACACAATTACTGATTTTTAGGCTCTTTGACAGACCATCGGTGAATCAAGTAGCTCTCGAGATAGAAAATGATTAATCTTTAGTTGATTAAGCCTAATCTTCATCCAACAGTAAGTAAACAGAATGAGGGAACCAAGGGAGTTTAATTCACATCTGCTCTCTGTAAGTCCAGTATTCTTTAGTCATTAACATTTGTTACCACTCCTATTTTTTACTATTATTTACGACTATATATTTACTTTTTTTCTGACGTTTAAACAAAGCTTCTTTTCGTATCGCTGAAATGGAGAAATCACTGATGCTAATTTAAAGTTTTGTAAAAGAAAATAATTTATGATTCCTCAAACAGGATAACGTAAAGAATGCAAGGAGACAACGCTCAGGTATATCGGTTTTTTTAGAAAGTGGAAAAAGTAAGCGGCTTATCTCACCCTGCTTATATCTCTAATATCGAACTATATTACCAATGATTTCATCCAAACACCTTAAAAATCAAATGAATAAACTTGCTGCAAAATGATGGTTTATAACTAATGCAACTGTAACTTTTAAAAAAAATTGTACTCGTGGATTTTAATTACAGCGTATATTTTTACCAGAGCATCCTGCTGCAAATCAATCTTTTAGAAATCCTAATAAGTCCGACTTTTTCAGGACGTCCTTGACCTTTTTATAACTTTCATCCGTAATGGTTTTCAATATTTGACTGCGATTCGATCCAAAAGGATGATACGCGAAAGACTTTTCCTACTTATTGTTCAAATTTAAAAATTAAAATTTTTTTGTACAAAAAAATATACAAATAGGTTTTTTGAACACTTGGTATTATTGAGCAAGAAAAGTTTCCCCGATGAAAGAAAAGAACAACATGATAAACAACGTTCAAGAAGTTCAGGTAAGTATTTTTATCAATTATTTTAGAAGTTAGTTTGCAGAAGAATTATAAGGAGTCTTTGGAAATCGGGGAATTTATTAATCAAAACAACCACGTCGATTTAAAAGATGTAATATTTGAATGTATTACCAAGTTTTATTTTATATGCTAAAATATGTTATAATTAATAAGCTCTGTTCCAGAAATGCGGCAACAGTCAAAATGAAAAGGCAAACGATGTCAATTTAATTACACGCGTTCCGAGCTAGATTTAACTAACCAAATAACTTTGGATTACACAAAAACTGCAATTGGATATAGTATATTATCCAAATATCCTTTAGAAATTTGGAAATATTGTAACGATAAAATGAACAGCAATAAACGCCGTTACTTCTAATTGAAGCTAACTTATAGTTCTGTTTAACAAAAACGGGCATGGTTGGCGCGATGAATGGGCGGTTACTCTCGTAGAAAATCCGCTTTCTCTTCTAAATGTTACGGATTGTTTTGATTATTTCGACTCAAAATCAAATTAACTTGGTGCGGATTGTTAAATTGAACCGCCCCAGACCTCTCATTTAGCCCGGAGGCACGGTTGTGCGGAAAAAGCAATTGCAGGTAGGCAAACAACGATGAAAATAACTGAATCCTTTTTAAGGCGTACAACGCAATCATGAGAGGTCTTCCAACTCAGAACTGCCTGGGATAAAAATGATTAACTTGTTAAACACGACGACATCCGAATTCTATCATTACGCGTAACCACCCGACAAAAGCGAGGCGGAAAAGTTAAAAACATTAAAGGCCATAAATTAATTTTATAGCCTCTTGATTCATGAACGCTGCTGTTTGAGGTTTTGTTTAGGGAAATGATTCTGGTGGTAGAAATGAAATTAAACTGGCGATGGTATGAGGAGAAAATCTTGGGCCCCACTAATGAGAGTCGACCAACGTAACGGCTTTTCATCCCTAGAATTTAGAATGACAAAAAAAATCGACGAAAATTAATTTCAACTCAACAAGTTTCCTTCGGCGTTAATTGCACAAGGCTGATACAAACAATGCCATCGGAAAACTAATTGAAAGTTCCAGTACAAAGTCCAGTCAGTCAGATAGAAAGTCAAGTGAACTCAATGAAATACAACTTTATGTTTGGGATTTTTTGTACAGTACTTGAAGATAAAATTTTGGACAAAATAAACAGTGAATAATACAATATATTGGAATTATATTCAGTTGCTTCGAATAGGGAAATACTGACAGACACAGAGTTTCTTTCTGCTTGGGTAGTTGGTTTGCCTGTTTTTAAGATAAAATTTATTTAGTAGTTTATAAGGGAAGAAAAAAGTAAATACGTCTACGATAAAGAGAANTTACAAACATTGTATACATTTAACAAATACATTTAGGATGGGGAAAAGTGAATTTATACAATGCAAAATATATTTTTTATATTCAATCAAAGTATTTCTACTCACTCAAAGTTTTTGTCTTCTGTGTAATTGCGCCATACTTGCGTGTCGTGTTGAGAGTCACTAATCACCACACATTTTAATAATAACGATAACTCTTAATTTGTCTGTAAATATTTTAGGAATACGTTTTTTTTAATTGTTTTTGTAGAAAATTATTTAAGCATAAAACTAACAAAAAGGTAATGGCATTGATGTAATTTCCCTCCAAATCCAGTCAAATTGCTACGAGGGAAATATTTCTTTCTCGAAGATGAGCGGAGGAAAATGAGCGTCCTAGAAGGCAAATAAACGTACATTGCGGAAAAGACCATTTATAAAAAAAGACGTTGCTGCATTTTATCTGCATGGTATTGCGACGTGGAAGTTCATTTTATATTAAGTGAAAGGAAGAAGACAAGTGTTTTCTTTCAAATAGAGCTTAAAAAGAAATAGCTTCCCTTAATAAATATAAACCGGGAAGATCATTTTTATTGAACTAAACAACTTTTTACGTTTAGAAACAAACTATTAAAACATTGCCGGTCTTAAATAGACGTCTAAGGAAATGAATCTTTTCCCCCGCAGGCAGTCAAAACAACGGAAACTGCTGCAATCCCTTAGAACGGTCACTTTGTCCCGGATTTACGGCCGACAACGTTCAACGCGTACCACAGTGTTAAATAATTGTTGAAAATTTATAGTTTTAATCTAAATAAGACCGCAGCTTGGAAATAGAACAATATTTAATTAAAACGAACGACGCAATGAAAGTTGTTCGTTGCCAAGCGATTAGTAGTAATAAATTATTGATAACTTCTACTTAAACCCAACTTTCAACTCGATAGAACAAAGAAATAAATACGAAATTGCTAATTATGAATTATGTATGATGGGATATTATACACTGACAGGCAAAAAATTCCACCCACTTCTAATATAACTTGATTTGTATATATTTTTATATATTAATCAAAGTTTCACGTTTTTTAACGTTTAATAACTGAGACTTTATCTAAAAAGTAAAAAAAATGTAAATTGTTGAAGAAAATGAAAAATTTAAATTTAAATTTAAAAAAAGAAAAAATTTGTTTTAGATTTTTAATTATTGTAACATTTCAATAACGCGTATTTCCTCCTGTTGCCTTAATCACATCTCGAAGACGCCTCGGCAAACTTTCTACCGGGCTGGAAATATCTCTTTGCTGGATGTTCTTCAAGAAGAGTCCTTTCAAGATCGCGGAATGTATCAGGAAGTGATGGACGTGCTCTTATTCGTCTTTTGAAGTTATCCCAGAAATGTTCGATGGGGTCCAAGTCTGGAGAACGGGCTGGCCAGGCTAAGACCGTGATGTTATGCTGTTGAAGGTACGTTTGTGGTATGCGAACGACATGTGGATGAGTATTATCGTGCTTTAGAGAAGGATTTCATCGAGGATAGGCAACGCATGATGTTCCAAAATTTCATCCACATAGCGAGTGGCGAAATTCCACGAACCAACTCTGAGACTCTCCGTTGAAATTCCCGCCCGCACCATCACTGAGCGGCGTTGAAAAGGTTGGCTCTGGAAAAATCACAGGCTCATAATCACATTTCACAACCTCCTCCATTCTCTTTCATGCCCATCTAGAGATCGTAGAGCTACATCTACATTCAACTGTAAAAAGTAAAGTTTAAAGTTAAGTAAAAGTTTCGTAGGGAACTCCGATGGCAATGCCGCAACCTGATGGAACGTCCATCATCAATAAGTGCCACACAACGCGCAACAACGTCAGCACTGAGTGGCATTTTTAAGTTTGAAAATTTAAATTAAGAAAACCAAGCTGAAAACTGAACAGTTTATTGCTTCAGATTGCAAATGAGACTGATTAAACATTTTAAATTCCGTAAAAATTAAACATTGGAAAATACTTTATCCTTGTTTTTGATTAAGGATTAAGAGTGTTTACCTCTAATTTATATTCTTGATTTAAAACATAGCATAAAGAAATATTTATTGATGAAAACAATGAGACAAATTGAAGGTAGAATTTTCTTTTATCGAGAAAAAGAAAAAAATCAGTTGGGTGAAATTTTTCGTCAGTGTAGAAATACATATACACCTTTTGTTTTTTTCTTCGTGTATATGATCACTGTATGTGAGTGAGAGGGAGGGAAAGAACAAGCGTGCGACAGACAGAGAAAGAGAGAGAGTGCATAGTACAATATATTAATAGTTATTTACAAAGGCCAGATTAATTAACAGTAATTCTTGACGGTTTTAAATAGAATAAGTCAATTTTAGTAAGTTTTACTTTGTTTGTAGTTCCAAATAGAAGAGAAAGTCCATTAAATTCACTATTTTTCGTGGTCCGCTTGACCAATTAATATCATTCAATTAATTCAATTAGAAGAGAATACGTTAAATAATTCGTTCTGTAATGAGGGACATGAAAGATGAGTTGATTTCTAATACAACAAACACATGGTTGGAGCATATCTAGAGGTAAAAGATGAGGAGAGTTTCAACCGTCTTAGTAGTTCTGTTTTATTCGGCTTTTTGCCATCTTCAGTGGTTGGTCTGTAGCTAACTTTTACAAGTGCGGAAAAGGTGAAAGTATTGTAGCATACTTTTTTGATAAGAACCGTTGTAACCAGTTGGGTTATTTTTTATAAATTGTATATGTTACGGAAAATCTTTCTTCCTCTTCGAAACGTATACAATTTTTAAAAAGACAGCTGGTTGTAACTTTTCTCAACAAAAAACTTAATCACAAGATATTTAAAAAGAAAGAGACCTTTGGGATGAAAAGAATTAAAAACAAAGTTTATTTAAATAGTTGTTTCTGTCTAATCTTTGCTGACACCTTAAAGTCTAGTTTTTATGTTGTTTTTTGTAGGTTATTATGTTCTTTGATTTCGGTTTTTTGTTTTGATAAATAATAACTGAGTTTTTGAATTGTGGTCATAGTTTTCTTCTGGAAGCAATACACTTACCAACTGTATTAAATTCAAAATTTAAGTTCTAAACGTTTCACAAATGGCTAAATTGGTTTTGTTTCAAAACGTGCAGTTGAGAAAGGAACCAGCGTCAGATATACAGAGGTTTTAAATTTTAGCGAAAGATTCATATTTAATCTGTGACAAACGCGAAATATGAGCTTAGCCATATTTCTGGCTGTACCAGAATTCTTTTTATTTAGACTGATCAAAGGGGGGTCATGCAAACTCCATCGATATGTTTGCTATGAAAGAGAGTCAATAGTCCTACCAACTATAAAAAATTCAAAGTACAAAATACCATCAACCGCTTGAAACTTAACAAATCAAGTCAATTTGTTTTATAGAACCAGCTACTAAGAAACTGTGACAGGCAAGACGTAGAATTCTTTTTCTCCGACAACCATTTGCAGAAAATGCATTAGGAAGAGGCTTAAGTTCAGGGGTATTGTATAAGCAAGGCGAAGTAAGAAAAACGCTAACGTTTACGTGGAACGTTGTTTTTTATAGTATTTACCCTTTAAGGGTACATTTAAGTGCTCTTATGTTTTTGTTTAATGTTTTGCAACAGAGTAACTTTTTGAATTTAAAATTGCTTTTCATTAGGCTATAGCAACAATACACTCATATACATGTTACAACACACGTCACATAATAAATTAATTACGTAAAACAACGAGCACAGAACAATTAAATAGTTTTACACATAAACAATAAATTCTATATCACACCCCCACATCAATATCACATTATTGCAAAAAAGCAAAATTTACCAACAAAACGGTCGCTCGAAATTTCTCAGAATTACGTGCCTTCGAAAAATTTCTGTCTTACCTCTTCGTATTTGAGGGTATGTCAAAATTATATGCTTTGGGTTTCCGGTACGTCGCTCGTCTCGCAGTTTGGAGTAGTTCTGCGGCTAATTTTAGGCTTGAATGCACCACAAATGCAGTAGTTTGAGCGGAAAAAATTATTTTGTGCCATTAATTCCAGAGTACTACGGTTTTGATCCTATTTCCGGGAATATGGATATATGACCAAAATCGTAGTCCGGGTGTGCTCCATTTTTGCACAAACTGTTTGGTGAAGAGGTGTTTTGCGTACGTCTTCGGCAGTTTGATATTGTGATATTCCCCGAGCTTTGTCTTTTGTTATGTCAATCGGCCCACTGCCTCATTATCACGGATGCCACCATGTCCCCGTTTCAAGCAAAAAACTATCTTTTTCTGCCGAGAATGTAAGTCCCGCTAGTAGATAATCACACCTTGCGTTTGCGGTGTATCATTGAAGTTTTGAAATGTGTTTGTTTTCCGTACTTTTTGTAAATCACGATGTCATTGGTAGGGCTCGTGATAACTTTGTAAGAAGTGAGTTTCATAATTGCAATTATAAATTATTATATAACTTATCAATTTCTGATCATTTTATTCTGTTTATGCTTACTGTTTTGGTCTGTCAGGCGCATTTTAGCTTATAATCTTCAATGGAGAATTTTTACAAATGATCGGAACCTATCAAGCAGATGCACATAACCCGCAGACCCCAAGAAGAAATTTCACAAAGAGTTCTTCGTGTGTTTTTATGGCTGGTTCTTTTTTTATCCTTTTTATACTATTTGTTAAATGAAGATACTCCAGGACTGTTGTACTGACGGTGGTTGGACCGATGTTCAAATCAAGTATTTTTAAAAGTTTCTTTATTTGTCATTGCGTGTCACAACCATAAAAAAAATAAAACATAATACAAAATATTTAAATCAGAATATAAAAAATATTAAAACAATAAAAACAAAATGGTTACTATGCTGATTTAATGTCAAGAATAGATTTTAATCAGTGATGAAAAAAAGGATTTCAATTCGTTTTTACATCGTCATAAAAGTGCAATCAAGCCCGGGTTACCGAACAATATTCGACGTTGAATTGGAATTTTAATAGCACCGAAATGGGCTCAATATAACTGTGTGAATCTTAGATAAAGGCATAAATTGCTCAGTTGCAATTACCTGTTCATTACCGAGTCGGCAATACAGCCCCAGTAGTTCTTACAACAGGCACAGAAAGACTGCGACAACTTTTCCCTGCTCCCAAGACAATATCCAATTTATCCACGGCAAGGACACGGACAAAACTATTTAACCGTATTGTCACAGAGCCCAAAACTAAACAAAATACTATATGTTGTACCTTTCTCTAAAGTAATCTAATTGTTTCTAATCATTTTTACTTTAGTTCAATCGTTTCGCCGTTCCAATTTTAGTAGAATGAGAAATTTTCAATGAATAGATTATTCAAATTGAAATTTTGTTGTAACATAAAACACTTTAATACTTTATATACATCAAAAGATTATATATGACCTATCATTTAAATAATCTATATTTTTTTAAATAATTTTAATCTATGTCTATTTATTTATATCGTTTAATCAAACATGAAATTCGGTTACTGACACGCCTATTTTTTAGCAAAAAACATCATTGCATCATTTTACATAATTCTACTTGATAAAGTACCTTTCTTTTAATTAGAGTGAATGAAATAGTAATACATAGTTAAATTGGGATACAAAAAGGGCGATGTTGATGTGAAACTCTGCTCTTTTTACATGTGCGAATGTCCTCTCTGATAAACGTTGTTTAGTTTGGATTTATTTCACGTGATTAAATCGAGAATTTTAAATCAAAGTTTATCAAAATCATTGATAAAACAAACTATGACAAACTATTTTAGGAATGTGAACAGAGCCAGTCAAGACGTCATTTTCATTTTCTCAATTCGTCTTTCTTTCTCTTTTCATTTTTGCAAATATCACCGGGTGTACGTAAGTTGATAAACAGAATTTTCTGGGGAGACGGTGGGAATCTAACCGACGACTTTGAGCCGAAAGTCTGACGCCCTAACCACTTGACCACAGCCGTCCCCAAAGCAGGGGTTTTGCAGTAAAGTTTTTAAAATTGACCTTAGAGCTTATAAATTCTACTCCTTGCAAAATGTTAATTTGTTGTTGGGTATTTCATAATTCAAATGAACTGTTGGTGGATCATGCAGCGTCAGAGATATTTAATAGGTAATAGACTTACCATTCAAGACAGTAATTAATTGGAAATTTTTTTATTTACTTAAGAAAAATACGAACAATGAACTGAAAGCACATGTATATGGCAGAACTGATTTATTCAGTTTGAGCGAAGTAAGGTTTTTAATACTTAAGTTAGTTAATACTATATACCTAAAGCTCACGAACATCCCAATCACACATACTCTACCAGGAAGAGTCTTGGTCCCATTGTTTATATCATTTATACTGCTGACCTACAAATGCACCCTATACCATCACCACCTACGCGGACGATACCGAAATTTTGTCCTCTAACTCGAATCCTATCCAGGGTACCTCCAACATCCAAGAACACATTGTGCTAATTGAAAAGTGGTGAAAAGTGGAGGACGAAAATGAATGAAGAAAAATATATCCAGTGTATGTTTCCATTGCAAAAACAGTCTTGCCCTCAACTAGCATCAATAACAACAGATACCGATTTCCATTCAAGTCAAACAGTGACTATACCTGGACAGCAGACTGGCGTGGAATCCTATGCAAGACTTAAGAGACGCAACTTAGGAAAATACTTGGACAACTACGAAGACTTCTAAGAATTAAATCTGTCTTGACCGTCAATACTAAACCAACTTACACAAAACTTACTGCAACGAAGTGAAACTGTGGGTTTCTGTCAAAATATCCAACATCAAGCTTTTTTAATCCTTCCTATTAAAATTCCTCAGACAAATTGCAAAGCTCTTTCTACGTCACTAACTTCACTATCCACAACCACCTCAACATTGCTTTTGACAACGAATTGATCCGTTCTAGATTCCAAAAGTTTCACACCAACCTCTCGATAGCCCTGCTGTTCGAGCCCTCTCTACACATGCTCATCCCGAGAACCCGCCATGTCGCGTTAATCTACGTTGGCCTCGAGATCTCCTTGTCCCTTAATCCCTCACACTGAATGCCAGCATCGGCTGATTTCTTAAGGCGTGCCACCTACGACTGCAAAGCTGGCCTTACTTTTAATAATAAAACATATTGTGATAACATATATAATATGATCTAACATGTACAGACTGCATATAAAAGCATTCTTTTTAATTAATACTATTGACTTTAGCCACCGCGGTGGTTCGAGTCCTTAGGGCGTCGTACAGGTATTTGACTCGTTCTGGGTTCGAAGTTCGAATCCCGGCACAGTCCATGATATTTTATCTGGAAATAATATATAAACGTGTTTTAGAGTGTTTTGATCCATCGCCACCGATACCCGCCGGGTTAATCTAAACGTTAAGCTTTCCAGTTACGCAGCCTTTATCCACCCTCCGTCGGTATGTTAAGATTAAAGTGAAAAACACCTTCAACACAAACTACTTAAAAATACATGCCAAATTAAGTCACTTGGTTTTGGTGCACCATCTACCAAGAGAGTGAAGAACTTGCTAAATTCTTTCTTTTCCGAATAGACATTTACAAAAAATACATTATGAAAAAGACGGCGTCAGGGATATAAACAAGGTAAAGCAATACGCAAAATCCTTCCACTTCTGCAAATGGAGATGTTGTATCGTTGATTTACATCATTGTTTTTTCTTCATTTATACAGATAATTTGCTAATAAAACTCCACGTAAACAATAATCAAGTTTCTGTATATAAAACTATAAGCCAGTCACTGCTTCAGTTTCCTCATCATGTGAATTTATATCCGTGACCGCATTAACAACTTAAAGCAACCATTATGTTTTTAATAGATATTTAACTCCTGATTATATAATTTGGATATAACCTTTGTGAAGGAACCCGAATGGTTAGAGTTCTGTTTTGTTGTAAAGGTATTCGGTATTTCGTATCTCAGCGTTGACCCAGGAATTTTTTGATGCTCATCCAAAATAAGTTCAAGTCAAAGTAATATTAATTAAATATTTATTACTATAATTTTTTTTCCGAAACTTTAACATTCGTAATAATTAATATTCCTTCCTCTTGATCATTTCTTCCTTTCATGAGGGAATAAAGCTTCGATGAAATGTACGAAAAATTCATAACGAGTTTTAAATAAAATGTTAACTAATGAGAGATACAATGTATTTTTACCTACAAATTTTTTCATGTAAATTGAAACACAAATAGAGCACGGAGGGAACTGCAAAATTATTTATGTAGGGTAACTTGTTATTGAATCACTTGCCCGCATTTCATCTGACCTAACGGATTGAGAAACAAGTTTGAGAAACTCTAAGTTGGAAACAGCGGAATTATGGTACTAAACCGTATCAAACCTTCCCCTTTCCCCTGTCTCTGATACATGACTGAAAGCTCCACCAACTTCCCTGATCCAAATCCAGGATGGGATTAACATAAAGCCTGGAGCAGCACATAATTACATGCAAAGAAAAACTAAGCTGCAATTATTCTAATTTTTATCCACTTCGTTCTTTTACACTGCGAAACGAACAGAACTGAAAACGACATTGATCTGTTATTGCATGCAAATTGTTTTATTGTTATTGTGCTTTTGAACATTCCCCTATTAACTTTTGTTAGATTTATATTAACATTTGTATTAAAAATGCTTACAAATCATAATGAGAAAGATTAAATTAAATTCTTTATATATTGGATGATTCACCCCTTTCCTATAAAAAAATAGGATGTCATAAAAATTTGTTAAATTTTTTTAAATTCTATTTCAAAACCCATTTTTGTTTTAGCTAATTTAAATATGGTAGAAGTTATTTAAGTATATGTGGAAGATTTCTTAATTTTTATTGTGAACTTTCGACAGTTCACAAGTTGCGTATAGAAATGAAACCCTTCGTTTAAAAGGTTGGCATTGAAAGAAAACCTATTGCAAATATAAATGAGGTACAATAAAATAAAGCTGCTCAAAATAAAATGGCCCATATCACTATTCACGTTTCGCACAGAGAAGGGAGTCATCGTCTTCACTCTCCCTTATTTCCTTTATGTTGGATTCTAATATGCGATATTTTCCAATCGGTGTATAACCTTAAATTTCATACTTCAACAAGAATATCTTTCTTTAAAAGGCACAATTTGAAAACACCAAGAGTAATCAATTAATTAGCTATTAGTAATAATAAAAGAAGGTCAATAGTTTTAAACAAGCATATTCTTGTACAAGCAACAAGCACATACTTAACCGTTTTACTTAGTCCCTTATTTGTATCAATTTCATTCAACGCGGATTTCTAAGAACTTAAATCTCATTAGGAAAAATATAGAAAAAAAAGAAGGGGAAAAGACAACAACCTTTCGGTAATACATCAGAATACACCAGTATCTTCCAAGCTGAGATTCACGCAATCGAGAGATGTGCTAAACTCAACCTGAATAAAGGGTACAAAAACATCATGTCAGATGGCCAAGCAGCCATCAAAGCACTAAGCTCAACTATCATTACTTCAAGGATGGTGCTGAACTGCAAAACCAAATTAAAAATATTAGATACGCAGAACAAAGTCAACCTCTGTTGGGTCCCAGGACACATGGGAGTGGAAGGTAACGAGAAAGCAAACACCCTTGCAAGGCAAGGAGCTGCTACACCGCTGACAAGACCTGAACCCTTCTATGGCAGAGGAACCCACACTATTAATGAGTATCTCAGACAGAAGGGCAAAAAGAAAATGAAGGAATAATGGAATTCACTCAATCTCCAAGAATCTCTTAACAAATTTCAGAAGAAAAGAAATTACAGAATGTGTCAAGGGAAGCAGGAACAAACTGCGAATCCTAATAGGATTCTTAACAGCTAAATGGACACTTAAAGAAGATTGGAATAATCCAAGACGGCTCATGCAGATTCTGCAAAGAGGCAGAGGAGACACCAACACATCTACTAACAAACCCCTACTAACAACCTGCCCCGGGGAAGTTCTTGTGAATGAATAATTTGACCATAGAAGAGCTTCAACCACTGAAACCGGGCCTATTAATCAAGTTTCTTGATGAAATAGTAGTCACCGATGTGCTTTAGGCAGCGAACTGGGGATACTATAGCTCTTAAAGGACGCAGTATAATTCACTCCGAATATTACATGTACATCTATAATCAATTAATTAGCTATTAGCAATAATAAAAGAAAGTCAATAGTTTTAAGAAAGCATACTTGACCGTTTTACTTAGTCCCTTAATTGTATTAATGCAACACGGATTTCTAAGAACTTAAATCTCATTAAGCAATCACTATAGAAAAGGAAGAAGGGGAAAAATTTTTCGGTTTCGATAGAGGGAAAAAAACTTTTAAATAGTTTTATCTGGGGACGTTTAATTCAAAATTTTTCTTATCAGTCCCGGATCCGCCGATAACACCAACTCTTTACGTAATCCACACTCAGAGCATTAGACAAGTGATTATGGTAATTTAAATTGCCAGATGCTCTTTCAATTAAAACTTTCCCTCCTCGTAGATCGAAACGGGCGTTTTTCTGCGTGCAGTATGTGTGATTTAAGCCTTACCCCTTAAAAACGTACGATATGCTTTATCAAACAAACACGGATATAAACCCATCTGAAATAACTAAATAACCCATTCAAAGTATTTTAATGTCATCAATTCAAACAACATAAAACGTTTAGTTTAAATTTTAATATGCCTGTGAAGTGCTTTTTTATATAAAGCTTTGAATTAATTTAGTTTTTTATGTCTACAACATCCAATAACCCTATTTATTTTTACTATTCTATTTTTCACTATAACGTAGATAATATAAAATGACAAAACCATTTTTTTTTTAAGGTAAATATAAGTACTTATTTAATTATATATAAATAAAAAGATTTTCTATTAAAATTATTTTTCTAGTGGCTACAATGATAATATGTTCTTTATTTATAATTTTGTTTTTCTGCTGCAAGCACTCTCTTCACCTTCTAACCCACCGGGATAACTAGATTCCCGAGATTTCTTTCCAACCGACTGAGATAAAGTAGTCAAAGGGGAAATTCTTGGAAGGGTCCCGGCTAAGCTTAGCACAAAGCCCGAGCGCGAACTACAAAGTGAACCCTGATATCTTATGCACAAGGGAAGCTTGTAAAATCATCAGTTAAAGCTTCTCTTTCTATAAACCTCCAAACAGTTCCACAGTTGTTGTGGTCATTACACTCGATAGACAGCACGCATCGACTAACTAACTAAAATTCAAACGAGAAGATGGACGAGTACAATATATACCAATGATACAAACAGAAGAGCGTTTCCAATTAAAACGAATTTTCAATTAAACTTGCTTTCGCAGTAATGATGAAGAAATCACAAGGTCAATCATTAAAGGTGTATTGAATTTGGAGAATCCATGGTTATCTTATGGACAATTATAGGTTGCATGCTCCAGGATGGGGGATTGTTCTTTCTATATATGCCAAATGTAATCTCCAAAAACCTTGTACATCCAAGAGCATTGTAATGCGTTAAACGCTAAATACAACAGTAATTATAACTAAACAAAAATAATATAGCATATATTATTATCTAATATGATGACTAAATACAATCATTGCTATCAAGAATCCATTTGTGTTCATTTAATTTATATATATGCTCCTATCTAGCAATACCAATATGTATACTCAAAATAAGTATTAAATAATACTTTTTATTATCCCCCTAGGCAACGCCGGTTTATAAAGCTAGTGTATTATATAAATATAATGTTAACTCTGAAATTCCATTTTAAGTCTATGTTATTTACAAGCAACTGTCAAATACTATAAAAACGATAAATGATTAATGTTAACAATAGTCTAAAACTAAGCGGCACAAATACTTAGAATTAGAATTAGTAGAAAATACTTCTTTTAGTGATGATAATAGGTCGAAAAATATTGGACACTTGACGAACGTTCTTGCAAAACGTTCTTACAGGGCGAGAGAGAAAATATTTAAAGTAATTTACATAGTTTAAGTAATTTACAATGTGGGGTGGTTAGTGACCGTTAATCGATAATTATTCAGAAATCGTGAGATGCGGTCTGGTGTGATGTAGGTTTCAGAAAAACCTTTTCTTTATCGTGCCAACGTTTCGATCTTTATTGAGATCATCTTCAGGGCCTGGGATTTTTAAGAAATACATGTAAACAATGTTTGTAAATCCCAGGCCCTGAAGATGATCTCAATAAAGATCGAAACGTTGGCACGATAAAGAAAAAGGTTTTCTGAAACCTACATCACACCAGACCGCAACTCACGATTTCTCAATAATTAGTAATTTACAATGTTTTTAAAATGTTTTCTGCCTTTGCTGTGCAGTAATTTCAAGGTTATTTATCATTGTTTTGTTTATTTTATCTTGGAAAGGCAAATAATTTGAAGGATTGTTTTAAATGAAACTAGATATATGAAACATTACGAAAACAAAGGCAGGTCTACTAATGTAGATCGATTTAAGCAGTTCAGATTTGTTTTAAGCACCTATTAAAGCCGTTAAATTCGAATTTTCATAGCAACAGTAATTAGACATTTTTGTGCTGGATTAGCCCGAGGCATTTTTTCTCCAATGTTCTGTGCGTTCACTTAAAAATCCATAACTTCCATGGACTTTATCCAAACTTTACGTTATTAAAACCGTTTAAACCTTAATTATTATAATTTTAGTCTATGTCAACAACTTTATAAGTTATGTCATTATAAGTCAGGAAAATAAAAATGAAATTAACAAAAACATTCCCAAAGTTTTATTTTATAGCTCCGGTACTGATTTACTTTCCACGAGAGACCAGTTTTGTGACATTACACGCACAGGTTCTAAACTTCCTTCGGTTTCCTATGGGTCGGTTCAGTCGTTTCAAAAAATCAACATCTTTGGTGGTCCTCGTCTCTCAAAAAATAAATTAGAACCCGAGATATAAAATAAAAGGTTTGGACAGATTTTGTTCATTTTATTTTTATTTTTTCCAATTGTAATGCACAAAATCGAAATAACGTTCAATGTGGATAAAATCCTGAGGTGTTTTGCATTTTTAAGTAAAACAACAGCGGAAAAAAAATGCTCTCGAAGAATCCCGCCAATAAATGTCTATTTTATTGGGATGAAAATTTGTATTTAAGGACTTTAAAAAATGCATGAAACGAATCCGAGTTTTTGGGTTGTTTTACCATAAATCTTTTTAACCTATTTTACTGTAAGAGTCTTTTGGTTTTTGTAAATTTTTATATTTCGATCTTATTTACTACTCATTATTGTTCTTCTATTCTCGTCTTATTTTACGTAAAAATACGAATCGACTGGTATAATATAATTACCTTGAAATATGTGCATAACAAAGATAGAAATCAATATCAAAATGATTTTAAATATATTTTCTCGGTTCATGTTAGCACATTGGTAAGAATTCTCGTACACACGTCTAGTATTTTTTGTATTATTACCAAAAAAACATTCATAAAAATCTGTAAACACATGTCCATATCCCCCAGAGTAATAACTGTTTCATTGTCACTTTTACTTACACACCCTGATGCAGGGACATTTCACTATTAAAGATTTTTTGAAGAAAAGTAATTTTATTTTCAATTGCTGAACAAAAATTAATTATTTAATTACGATAAACAATTGTAGAAACGAATGAAAGTGACTAATTTTTAAGCAGACCTTCATCCTATTTGGGCACCATTTTCTCTGTATATAATTATGAATCTTAATTTTTTTTAACTACCACAGTTAACAATATTTCTGATTAACCTTTTTTGTTTATAGGCTGATATCTATTTACTTTGACGTTAATAGTATTTTTTATATGTACAGATATATTGAACGGTATAGTTTGTTCAAAGGCGTTCTCAGTAGTCACTTAGTAATTAGCGCCAGCGGGGACTTGTCATTAGTAAGCCGACCCTGGTGCCCATTTAATGGCCAGCTAATATTTTCAAGGCCTATAATTTGTTTCGATAAAAGTCGAACCTTGGGCAATTAAGTTCACGCCACGTCACACAACATGTCTTAAGGTACGCATGAAATGTAACAAATATGAAAATGAAAAACCACCCCAGAATTAATTCCCGAACAATTTGCAGTGCTGTATAATTGTTAAAGGGTTAATTTTGCAAATTAGATGTTACGATTTTGTGAAGTAATCATACGATGCAACTTAATTGTATCAGCAAAACTATTGATGGCGGCGTATCAAAACTGTTAAAATATTTTGGTTGTTATAACGATTGTCTTTATACATATTCACTTTTATGTATATAAATTAAAGATATGTATATCTATTTCTTAAACTAATTAAGAACTAGCTTAATCACTGAATCTATCTCTATCTCTCCATCTTCCACTTTATCTCACTCTCGCTTTCTATCTTACACGTAAGTGTGCTAAGGAATGTCTTTGCTTAACTAATAAAGTAATCTCTCACTATTTATATCTACTTAGTTTTATATATATTTATATTTTAAAAATTTTATCAATTTCTCACTTCTTATTGGTATAAACCTTATAAAGTTTAGATTTTTGCTATTGTATTAAATTATGACATAACAACGACAATGTAGAAAACACGTATTGAGTTTGAAGAAAGAAGATCGCATTTACTTTTAGCCGCAAGGCAAAGAAATTTTCGAAATGGCAAATTTTGTAATACCGGCCGTTTCGATCAGGCCAGACCAGGTAATACTGAATATTGTTATTTTAATCACGAGCAGTAAACAACAATTCTAAGGTCTTCCTCCCATCTACTTTTATTAAGGTCCTTATGAGCGTACTAGCTCATAGTTACGACAAAAATGTCACGGTATGGATGGTTCGGGCGTTCGGATGTTATAATTCATAAGGCCCCCCTCCCCCCTAGAATGGAAACGGTTCCCATCGGAGCACCCTGTATAACACCTTCAAGGTAAATTGCTGTAGAGAGCAGGTTCGGCTATTCATGGCCATTCCCAAGGGTTATTAATCAGTACAGGTCTCAATTAGAATTGGGCCTCTATCCCGCATCACTTTGTAAGGGAAGGAGAACCATTAAAAACAGTCTAAACAACAAATTGCCAAAATTTTATATTGAATTATAAAAAACTATAATATCTTATCTTGATAATATTGTTATTCCCATTCTATTCTAAAGGGCGTCCTTTTTAGAAGGCCCGGATGAATTTGTCTTGAACCAATGACGCTATCAAAAAAACAAAAAAAACAAAAAATACGTGTTTATTATTTTTTAGTCTAGTTGCAAATTTTTACCGTTTTTGGAGAACAATTATAAAGGTATTATAAAGGTAAATTCAACTTCAAAATTGCAAATACGTCCTATACATCCTGACACATCATATTATAGGATTTTTTACTTTGAAAACAATGATGCAATCGGGTTTTAAACTGGTCGAAAAAATAAATAAGTTACGGCAAAAAGTTTGCCAAAAACGTATTTCGTTTGTTTCGTTGTTAATTCCAATAATTTGCTTCTTCACTAAAGTAAACATTAATTGCCTTTATTATTTACATTATGTCATGGTTTGTCAAACGTCCATTATGAGAGCAAATCTTAAATCCCGAAAGTAAGTTAATTTTACAATAGTGCCTATTCATTACATTCCGTATTCCATTCAATATGAATCGAAAAGCATGTTTTTCTGATCAACAGCGAGTTGATATGTACGACTGCTTTATTGTTTTTGGTGGTATTGCGCGTCGTGCAGTCGAGTTGTACACCCAGAAATTTCCTGATCGCTCCTGAGTAAACCACAAAATGTTTATTCATGTTGCTCGCAATATGCGGAGATATGGATCAGTTGCTGTACATCACCAAGAAACCGGCAGCGTAATTTCGACGAGGAGGTAAATATTTTACTGTATGTTTGCGAAAATCCGAATTCCTCTCTCAGAATTGTAAGAAGGGTTTTAAGTTTTTCAAAAAATAAAATTAGAGATGTACTCCTGACTTAAAATTATAAGTCGTATCGCTCTCATCTTGTACAGGGACTTCGGGAATCGGATTATGACAGGCGTCTAACGTTCCTTGTATAAATGTCGATTTGGGAGGCTGAAGAAAACTTTCTTCCTATGGACTGATGAACCCAAGATCACTTCTAATGGCATACTAAACCGTTAGAATTTTCGAACGTGGGTAGAGGAAAATCCAAGAATTTCGTATTCTTGTCATCATCAGGTGGTTCACAGTATCAACGTTTGGTGTTGACTTCTGTGAAATAAATTAATCGGGCCTTATTTCTACGAAAATTATTTAAATGGTGCTCAGTTCCTCAATTTTTTGAGGAAGGTTTTAGCAACACTATTAGATGATGTTCCTCTGCAAATCTCCAGTTTGATGAATGCCCCGCACACTGTTTTTTGTAGGTAAGTCATTTGAATCATCACTTCCGGGATAGGTGGATAGGACCTCATGGCCTGATATCTGATATGTTGGCCCCCCTTGGTCATCCGATTAAACTCCATTTGACTATTTTCTGTGGGGCCATTTAAAAAACAGTGTCTACGCCAATCATAACCCAGCAACTTCAGTTGAAGAACTGCGGTAAAAGGATAGAAATTCTTGTTTAATCTCATCTGACTCTATCGCTCGGGGCACCGGTGAATAGTGGTTAAAAAGACCAAATCTTTTCATCTTTACGCAAGGCAGGCAGTTTGAACATGAAATATGAATACTAAATTCCAAACCAAATTTTTAACGTTTTGCCATAACTTTTTTATTTTTGGCCAATTTAAAACCCGGTTGCACCGTTGTTTTCAGCGTATCGTTTAAAATGATGTGTCAGGATATATAGATTTGTATTTGAAATTGAACTGGGCATGAGACTCTATATAGGTTTTCTTCAAAAAAAGGGAAAAATGTAAAACTAGATTAAAAAATATTAAACACTTTTGTTATATAGCGTCATTGCTGAAAGAGGTATTCAGGCGAGCCATCTAAAAAGTGTAGGTTGTTATCAAAATTGATTTTTTATCTTAACCCATGCTATTCCACAAACGGAGACATCCAAATTCGGTTGTCTCCGTAAGTGAAATTATATTGCTTTACATTTTCTTAATTTAATGGACAGTTTTGCCAACTGGAGGTTGAATGAGACTGCATTTTGTCAACACCTTTCGAAAAATTTTCTTAAACATTATAAAAAGCAATTTTAGCAGAACATTGAGAAAACTATGAAGGAGAAAACCTTCTAAACAAGAGTCTCATAAAATATTAACAACTGCGTCTAAAGTGAAGCGGGGGTTTTTGAATAAAAAAATCACCTCCGCCGACATGACAACAGGTCGATTGGGAAGTAAAGTACGAAAAGGGAAAACTTTAACCAAGACAAACTATATAAATCCCCGGGCTACATGCTCAATCTCTGACATGCTCGCGACTTCCTTACAATCCTCTTGACGGCTGCAAAGAACCTGGATTAAGGATTTAGTATTGTAACTTAGCAGGGCTTTAACGCCCCAAGAAATCCGATCCTTCTCTTCTAATTTAAACTCGGTTTAAACACTCTCCTATTGAAGATAAGGGTTTCTTAACAATTTAACAAAATATAAAAATTTTCTAATGAGATTTTACCTTGTTAGAATTACTGTAGTTCTGTACCAACTAGAGAAGTTAAGCAATGAAGACTTTTATTTACCGGAAGCAGTTACAATAGTTCTCAATGTTATAAACGTTAGTTCTAAACATCTACAATATTTTGACAAATCAAACAAACTGCGCCCTGTAAGTCAAACAAAATCAAAACGGGCAATTAATTATGTTCAATTTGTTTATTTTTCCTTCCAATTTGTTGCAAACTCGCTTGATACACAAACTCCTTTCAGGAGCTGAAATATAAAGTCAATAAAACATATTACAATGTTCTTTAAATTAATATATAAAATCGATTCAAGGAAGGATACAAGGAATCGATATATTATTAAAACAACAACAGCGAACAAGATATTACCGTTACATGTAGCTTCGTCTATAGCATATAAATGTAATCCTTTAAAACAAAGCAAAACTGTCTTAATTAGGGGTCCATGATCAGGATTCGTTTGCTTAAACTTCCTCACGTCGAGTAAGCAACATTTCCAATTAGTTTTCAGTTCCATAAAGTTGTATTACCTACTTTAATATGCCCAATAAACGGAACTAATTATGATGAACACTTTAAACAGAAGGTTAATTAATTTCTTGAAATCGTGGGAGTTTTGTTAGAACACATGTTTCAATATCTTGTTATTGAGAAGTCCAATTATCTAACTATATTATTTAATAACTATGTCCTGCATTTAGAGGTGAAATCCACGTTGTAATGGAAATGCTAAACTCAAATGTAAACGTTTTAGTCTGAAAGTAGGACAGATTGTTTCAACACTTCTAACTTATGTTTATTGCTTTGCAGAGACTGACTTACAACATAATTAAAGAAAAATCAAACAAACAATTTTTCGTTTGAAAACTAATTAAATGCAACAAAAGACATTTTAATACATACAATTAGTACAATAAAGTTACATTAATCAAGTGTTCTGTGTAAAATAGTTGAAAAAAGTATACATGTGGACAAACAAAATAAAAAATAATTTAACGGTCGAGGTTTCATTGGTTAATTGGATGCATTAATCAGGTTGGGTGTACAAATTAATTTAAATCAAATTTTAAATGTGTAGGTAAAATTAAATTTATTACATTTATCATTTGGTACAATTGAAAATTAATTTGAATTGACATCGTCTTCTAAAACTTGCAAGTGTCTGAAATAATAATTGGTAACATCAATATAACTTTCATATAGACAATTATAAATAATCCAATAATAAACTGAGTTGACAAAGTAAATAATTACATATAATGCAATAATAAACTGAGTTGACAAAGTAAATAATTACATATTAAAACGAATAAATGAATAATTTATTACAAGGAAAATATTAATAACAATGTTGTTTAGAATGGATACTCATTTACATATGCACATTTGTCTTATCTATTGTGATTTTGACAGCGTACCTTACACAGAAATACCTCAATTTTCATACGTTGAATGGCCTCAACTTTATGTTATTTAAAACTTGTTATTTATTTAATATATAAATATGTTTTTTATAAATTGTATATCTAATGATGCTTAAAACAAGCTCTGACTAACAGGGGGGGATACTGACGTGGAATCGCCAATTTTGATAAAAATGGTTTTGATGATTTAGGTCAAAAAATATAATGCTGGTGCACAAACTGTTCTAGAAGCGAAGAAACTAATATTAAATAGTTAAAATTTAGTAAAGTAGGCCAAAAAACATTTTTGTTGAAAAACACAATCAGAATGCGTTTTAACAAGCAACTTTCGAATGGATTATGCAAAATCACTCTCAACCTTGAATATTTTCAGAAACTCTCAAATATAATAAAATTTCATATTGATAATATAATAATTGTTTTTGCAAGATTGCGCTTAAATTATTTTAAAATTTAAATTTTTTATTTGTTCGTTAACGTCAGAAAACATTTTCATGCGGTTTTTTAAAATAAAGCTAAATATAATATTTATTTTATTTAGAATTTAAGAAATTTACACCCGCCATCAGCATATTGCATTAATTTTTTTTTTTTTTTTAATATTCATATATTTTAAAAGATATGACCATGTTGTGATTTGCCTATAGACCGCATGACCAATGAATTTTATAGCTATAAGAAAAAACGGCGTTAGAGGATACTAAGCGGCAAGGCTATCAGTCGTGTGGGTTTAGTATCGGAGTGAGTGAGCGGACTAAATTTTTGGTCGAGCGCAAACTACATTAGTCATTGCTAGACCTCAATTATTTTATTTTCTTTTACGCGTTTTAATCTTTCTCATTTCTTTTCATCTTTCTCAGTCAATTTTTTTTTATTGATTTTTACATCTATGAACTATGGTAAAATTGCGGGAAGAACGAAATTGATTTAAACAACATGTGAGGAGACCTAGTGGTGAGCCTCCTTTAGAAGAAATAAATAAAGACCAATTTTTCAATTTTTTTTTCATCACTACGGCATCACTTGGCCATCGGCGTTTAAGACATCGGGTAGGATTATCTCGGATGGTAGGTGACTGAGCTGACGGACTCATTGGGATGTGTGGAAAGGTATTGATGGAATATTATTGTCTGGATGTAAGGTGAGGTTTGATTCATAATAATATCAATTTTACCTAGAACTTTTGATTGTAATCTTTGGATGCGTTGAACGTTCAAATGCTTGATTGACCCGCAGGGTTCGATACCATAAATCCACATAGGTTTGGGAACCATTAATTAATCTTTTGAAATTAATATAATGGATCGTCTGTCGAGTAATGGTTACAACAGTTTATAACGACTATTAAGTTCTTTTCGTTTCTTGTGTATAGATTCCAAGTAAGTCGTTTGTCCACTCAAGTTAACATATAACTATTCATAAATCGTAAGATGCAGTCTGGTGTGATGTAGGCTTCAGAAAAACATTTTCTTTATCGTGCCAACGTTTCGATCTTTATTGAGATCATCTTCAGGGCTCAATAAAGATCGAAACGTTGGCACGATAAAGAAAATGTTTTTTGGAAACCTACACCACACTAGACTGCATCTCTCGATTTCTGAATAATTATCGATTAACCGTCACTAATCACCACACATTAACATATAACAGTAAACGACTCTACATTTTCGTTATCCTACTGCTGATAGGACTCTACTCCAGGATACTCAATTTTTCTCGGAGTAATTGGAAAATCTCCTTCATTTATGTTTATAAATAACATTACACACATAACTTCTTTCACTAAAGCCCAGAATATATTCCTCGGGTAATTGGCGATAAGCCCTGTTATTTACTCTAATAAATACATTTTTTCCAATAAAAAACACATATCACATACATGAAGGTACACCGATCTATACACATAAGTGGGAAGTTTATGGGCCGACAAACAGCAGAGGTCATCGCCGGCCCTCTGCGTGTTTTCCATCTTTTTCTTTTCTTTCGCGCATATTTTGTTTTAAACTGTAGCCATTTGAGCGTCTCGATCTGGTTACTGACACTCTGCTTTTACTTGTATATTACGTCGTTATTTTAAAATGCTAGCCTCTTGTTAGTACCTCAGGTTGTTAATTTAAGAATAGATACACAGCATTCAATACATATATATACATCACCACAAACATAGATGTCTGGTCACATTCATTCCCCCGGAATACTCGATATTCCTCGGGGCGGGGTTGTAAGCAACCCCTTCCTTTCACGCTAATAAATTACTTTTACTCTCCAGACGTCAAACACTCTCCCCAGAGTACTTGATATTCCTCAGGGCGGGGTTATAAGCAATCCCTTCCTTTCACGCTAATAAATTACATTCATTCCGAAAAATTAACAAAAACACAACCTCGATAGAAACATAGAGGTCTGGTCACTTTCACTCCCCCAGAGTACTCGATGTTCCTCACGGCGGGGATCTATGTACAATTTGATCGAGTTGTCGTCCGATTCGTATTTACCACTCTAATTGCTCTTGGTTCGAATTTAGAAATAGCCAAGGCCTTTTTAATTGATTATAACATGAAAAAGTATCGTAAAGTGTTTTTATCCTTCGTCCTCGACACCCAACAAGAAGTTGATATTTAAGCACACCTATGTGAAAGGAATTAATTAGTGTGTGTTACTTTTAATCTTTGAATATACGTAATAATTTTCTCCTATCAAGTTGAATCAAAGAAAGATGTATTTTTATTATAAAATATTATTTGTTCTTTTTTATTTTCGACATGGGAAAATATTATTACAAATTGTTATTTGTATATGTTTTTAGGTAACATTTGATCATTTCAGGGATCGTTTGTGAGAGTTCAATTCCACTTGTCTCACCTGATAAATTTTCTACGAACCGCAATTTTTATAACTAAAACAGAATTGCAGATAGTTTAATTCCAGAAGAGTCTTTAACGGGGAGCAACAAGAAAAGGTCGTTAATTTTAATTGCGCTCTCGAATTCGTTGTTGTTTGCCTTCTTTCCGACCAAAGCTTTATCCCCATTAGCCCTCTTCTCCATTACTAAATGTCAATTAAATGACTACATTAGCCAATTGGAAGATATCTATCATGGGTCTTCTTTATTTTTAAGCCCTGGCTTATGGAAAATATAATACTCAAACCTTCTTCCTTTCGTTTAAATTTATCATGTGAAAATATTGATTTAAAGTCAAATAATTTTTTTAAATAATATTTATCTAGTTTATTTTTTCATGGTATCAAAATAGATAGAATCTTTTTAAAACTTTAAAATCGACGCAAAATAAGACCAATTGAACTTATCATTTTTTTAAACAAAAAAAGTCTTTTTACAATTGAGAAAAAATTCCTACAAAAAGGTCTTCCATATGAACAAAAACTTAGGTATTCTTGATTCTTACTTTAATTATTTGTATTACATTATTATTATTATTGATTGTAATTTATTTTTATGTACTATATTTTTTGTCAGCAGTAGACTGTACCACGCCTCAGTTGGAGTGTTGGTTCATAACTCATGTGCCCATTGAGAGGAGCATAGTTCAAAATCTTTAACAGCTCTGCTCTCTCCTTTAATTTGTTCTCATTTGGGGACGTCGAAACTTAAATTTACTTGAGCGAGTGCTGCTAAAATTGCATAAGCTAATTCTGATAATTCTAGTCATAAAACAATTATTACACTATCCACATTGAAACTGGTTAGACTAGATGGTGACTGAATATTTTTGAAAACAGGCTGAATAAACTTGAAAATTAAGTTTACTCGGGATAAACAAATTACAGACCTATATGAAAAGCTCGTCCGTTTATATCACTGACAAATATGCAAGTAAGTTCCATCCTGAAAGAGAGTTTAAAAATGTATAATACGTTAAATTATTTAAGCATTAGACTTCTCAAAAACCGGAGAGGTAAAACGGGAGAGATTTAAGACGACAACCTGATGAAATGAAACATTTAATTTAAAAATCCAGCTAAAACCGAATCTCGGGGTATTTTATTACGTTGTTACGAATGAACAAACGATTTTCCCTCATGGCCTAATGAAAGTTTAATGAAACCCCAAGAACTGCCGGATCGGAAAATATATTCACTCCCATCTCCCATATTCATTCAGTCTCTCATTAACATAGATCATCAAGCTAATCAACGGAATTCTCAGAAGTGTATTATTATCCTTAATTAAATTAATGTATGAACTAAGTTTTGGTGTACGAAACAACTATGTCCTGCATTAATTCAAAGTTTCAAATCCTTCGTTACCCACACCATTTGCAGTAGATAGCGGAAATAACAAATATTAATCAACTCAAGCAACTAACAGTACATACAATAATGAAATTCTTGTATCGTTTGTAAAAGTAAATATGTTTGCAATTGCAAACATAAAGGAATAGTTAAAATTAAACATTATTAAAGTTCAATCACAATACAAAACAAAAAATCAGAAAAATTAAATATACATTATCGTTATAATATCATCGTAATTATAAATATAAATATATAAGATTTTTTTATTTTCTCTTCTAAAAAATTCTGATTTCATTAATGTAAGTGCTATTATTTGATTAAAAACAAAGAAAGTTTAAATAAAAACATTTGAAAGCCCCATTTATCTAAAAGGGTTATTAATCATTCGAAATATTCTTGATGAAATGATTTTCTTTATCTCAATCCGCGGACATACTGTACTGTTACAAAAGTTCTTGTGGGTAAAAACATAATTACGCTTCAAGAATAATATCGTTCTACTTTGTACAACCGAGCATTTAATTGCTATATAAAACGCAAAAAGACGCCAGAATAAAAACAAAAACGGCGTCGTTGAAAACAAAATATGAAGAAATACAAAGCAAATGATACTTTTTCAGTAAAATAAAATGTTCTTTTCTAATAAGGAAACGTTTTATTATAGTTTAGATGTTTCAGTATTGGCTTAATCTAAAGGAAAGCAATCCTAGATAAGAATCGTGACAAGTGATGAAGATTTACATATATTTTCAAATGAAATAACCATTTGCGAAATTGGCCCGGAACGCGTTCTGTGAAACATAAGTCATTGTTTTGCATTTTCAGCTTGTTTGGTTTCAGATGACTGGTCTATTGACTTTGACCCTTGTAATGTGAATATTTTAAAAAATTGTCACTATGACTGTCCAGAATAAAACTCTAAAAATGCAACGAAATAACCCTTGTTGTCGACATCATCGCCAAGATAATTATGATACGTTTAAATTTTTCTTTGTGTCAAACAACCCAGAAATCTCAACTTCAAGAAATGAAAAATAGCCATGTGCATAATCCAGGGCATGACCATCTACAGGGTTCTTATTACAACGTTGCAATTTTCATATCAATAAGATTTAAATCAAAGTTACCAGGTTTTGCATATTCTCCAGGATAGACGTATGATTCACGCCATAACAGACCGCATATCAAGATTCCTTCGGACGATAGTAATTATTTGTACGTAAATAAATTAAATTCACCGATATACTGCGCGATCTAAATGGGGGTGGACTAGCGGACCTCGCTAACGAGTCTGTGAATGACCTAGAGGTACCCGAGTGGTTAGTGTGTTAGGTTATAGTTACTAATGCAATTCTGATGAAATTTTGTTCTGACAAGTACGTCCGAAATCCTCGTCGGAACAAGGTGGTTACATTGTGCGCGTTTACTAATAGCTGCCTCTCAGCAAAATGGATGAACGGAATGAGTTTTATTTTCTTGAAAGTCCGTTGATTAAGCTATTGTTGGTAGGTGGTGGGAAAACAGCACAGAAAACAGCTGGAAGCATGTTAACCACTTATTTTCCACAAGAGACGGGAAGGGAGAGTTTCAAACTTATTGCCTAATAACAAAACTATCCCCTTAATCCCTTCAAAATATTTAGCGGTCATAATTGACCATATTAATCACAATGAAATTTGAAAAATGGCAAAAAGAGGGAAAATAGGAACGGTTGTAAGTTGAGAGGAGTTGATGTCCGAGGGGATCGAAGTCACGATAGCTCAAGTGGTTAGAGCAGCGGCTTATCGAGCCGAAGGTCGTGGGTTCGAATCCCGCTCGTGACACTAATTTTTCGTCTCAACCAAAAATGTTAGGTAAAAAGAATTATTCATTAGAATAATTAATATGGTTAATTATTACCACTAACCAAATATGGCTTACTGCTGGTGATTTCTTGAAAAACTTTCTCCCACTTTGGCCGAGAAATATCTCTGCTGTGATATTTTTTGTCGTTCATGTCCCACAAACACCGATTCTCAAAAACAATACTAATCAGTTTATCTAAATCCATGATGAAATACCAAAACTGTCTAAATTGAACGTCAGAACGCACGAAAAAATCTAACTCGTTTGAACGCTCGAATGGTTCTAACGACGTCGTGTGTGCACTTCGCTGCCAAAGTAAACACTCTCATAACAAGTATTTGTTTGTTCAGACGAACTCGTCAGAACAAAATTTCGTCAGAATTCGCATCCATAATAGCCTTAGACTTTCGGATCATAGACCCTGCGGTCGTGAGTTCGATGCATACCTCCCCCAACCTTTTTTTCACGCATCCCTTTAACCCAAAATATATATTATATACAAACAAACATTACTGCCTAATATGAGCGTCACAAAGCCATTAAAAAAATTTAACCTGTGAAGGCACAGATCCCTGATTCTTTCTGACGAGGCAATGTACGAGGCCTTAGGTGGCAAAACTTCTCGTGAGTCTTGTAGATCATATTATAATTTACAACAATAAAATAATATATTCATTTGTTTTATTTTCCAAGTATTAAAATATTAGCGGATAAATAGTGGTAAAGGTTTTGGCAGAAAAAAATTTTATCGTAGTCTCGGACAAGTCGAAAAAGGGTAGGCATGCACCTTCAGTCCGCGGCAGGTCGTCCTTCATGTCGTCGATCTATCCGTTTCATGTATCCCTTCTGTAATTATACCGTTCTAAAATTCTCTACGGTCTCTAAACCCAAGCGACACGGTTGCTCCCCCGCCATAATAGAGCCCCTCAGTAAATTAGGTTCTCCGTTTTCCCTCTCGCCAATAAAACGACATTCACTTTCACAGGCTGACACTTCGCTTTACACATTGAAAACCTATTTCCTCTCTCTGTTCAAGTCAGGTGTGCCTTTTTCGTTTTCGGATAGGTTTACTTCGCTTTGAAAACTTGGAATGAACGGCTGTCATAATCTTTACAGGGGGAGTTGTTTGCTTTTAATTATACGGGCGTGTTTACCAACACTGGTCCTAAACGGTGTAATATGTTTTAATTTGCAAGATGAATTTATGTAGATGTAATGGTGGGTGGAGCCCAATTTAGCCAACTGCAGTAATATTTGATCATTATTAAAAAATTTATCCTCTCTACTAAAATTCAAACCTTATTCTAATATATATATANATATATATATATATATATGAGAATTTAGAATACAACAAGAATGAGTAAAACTAAGATATTTCAGTTATTAGTGATACCGTGAAAATGTTAATATGCAAAGCAAATTTTATTTTTATTGTTTACTTTTATTTACCTTTTTGAGATGAACGTTTTCCGTTTATAAACACTGACGCGATGAAAGCCTGTTACAAGTATTTTCATTAGGATTTTTTTTTTCATTAAGAAAATAATACGTCTACGATTTAGTTACCATAACTGACGATTCCTCTTCAGAAAACGTCCTTAGGGACATTAACGCAATAAACAAAAACATTACATTCGCCATAGAACCTGAAAACAACAACAGCATCAACTTCTTGGACTTATTTATATAAAGATAACCCACTTCAAATCATAAACGCACATTCCAGCCACACACCAACACAAAATTTCAGCACTACGACACATCATACAATTGATTATAGAAACATTCCTACCCAACACTGAAAATCGCAACAAGGAACTAGAAATAATAATGAACATAGGAATGAAAAACGGATACAAACAAGCACCATCTAGGAACTTTTAAAAAACAACGATAAAACGAAACGCAAATCAACAACAAATGGACAACATTCATGTACACCTACAGACTAACGAACGTTCAACAAACACGGCCTAACCACTACACTAAGAACCAACTATAACATAGGTAAACTACTAGAATGAAACATAGATACAACCCGTCAATGCTGAGGCACATACATTGGACAAACTGCAAGGATATTAAGAGATCGATTCAAAAAACATCTCTGATCCTCACAGATAATAACGGAAAATGAAAGTACGTCGCACACTTAATAATCACAACCTCGAACCAAACACAATATAAATAAGAATGGTTTTAATACACAACTCACAAAAAGGACTAAAACTCATCGTACTGAAAAACCTAGAGAGATACAAACAAATAAAGTTGGAAAACGTATAAATGTACAAACTCACTGGCACACACTATTTTCACACCATTTCACACAACAAAAACCTAACAACGCACAAGTAACAGACCAATGACCACGCTCCCTACCGCAAACATCCCTATCGACAACCGACGGACCCTACGACAACTCTATTCTGAAAATGTGACAGACAGTCACTGAAGATGGCGCAGTGCCGAAATGCGTCTGAGTAATCCAACATACCCGCGAGTGAAGGTAGGCCTCATAAGTAACCCTATGCCAGTTCTCTTCAATATAAGTTGAACTTATATATAACTTATATAACTTATATATAAGTTATATTAAGACCGTTCTGGTTATATATAAAAAAATAAAATCTGACAAAGACTCAGCGAGAAGAGATAAACCACAAACTGTAAATACACCACATGATGGATATGTACATCGTGTATTTTATAATAAATTGTGTCTTTTAAAGGAACCCAGAAATAACAACATTTTTTAATTTCTTATTCGTTTCTTAGTGTCTGACCAAAATAGGCAGCAATAAAATGAGACACAAAGATCAATGACGTTAAAAAAAGACAAATGTTCAAAAAAGATTTTACGATTACACAGGATATTTTTTATAATATATTAAATTTAAACGTCTTATACAATATATGACGTATATAATATGTTACTTTAGGTAAGTCCGTGGTCACATTTTTACTTAACACCGTCCAACTGGTACTTGCAAAACCAGCGAGTATAAACAGAACAAGAATAACATCTTGCAAAGCTTATTAATTTCCCAAATTGTTAATATATGTAAAATTATTTAAACGTAGTCATAAATAAGTTTGTAGTCTACTTAATGTATGAAGTGTTTTTAAAGAAGCAGTTAAACTAAAAGTTTTATAGTCTCTGTAATGTATTTCTATAAAATACAATATAATTGTGGTAGGTTTATTTCTTAAATTTATAAACGAAGTAGCAGAAGTTATCGACGATATTTGTCTACATTAATTTATCATCATCTTGAAAAGTAAATGAGCAATTTGTACAAATTGACGTATTTTGTGTCCGAAAAAATAACAATTATACGCAGTTAAGTGTGATTTAGCAGTTGTGCTTTTTGTTTCGAAGTTGAAGGTGACCTCTGTATTTTACGATACCAGGATCGGGCCCTGGGGTTGGGAAATGACAGTTGGTGATCTGTGGGGTAATTTCCCCTTAACCTTGATTAAGAGCGGGTCACAGCTAACCCTCCCGTTGCCAGGTGAGAGGGGTGGATTTTGCAAAGATGGGAAATAGAGAGAGGACAGTGATGGACCGGGAATCAGTCACTGGTTCGGGAAATGGAACTGATACGACTCTCTATAAATAACAAAAGCAACCGACTCCTCCCCGACCACTTTTCCATAGGAAATTAAACAACTTTTAAACCACTTACAAAATCAGACTTGTCATTGGAATGAAATTATGTTTATTTATTGGTGTTTAAATTAATTAATTTTCTTTAGGAAGTTCTCAATTACGGTGAAACAAATCCAACCATATCGCAACATTTTGATGTACCGGATAAATTTTGTGAAAAGTACAAAGCAGAAATCGCACTGAATGAACTAAAAGTTTTACTAGGTGAATAGGGAAATATTGACAGCAGTTGGCAGAGAAATACGACTATCTCGATAGCGAAACGTCATAGTTATAAGCAGGATGATTAATGTTGACTTCTTAAATATCAAGGAACATTTAAAGAAAGTTGGAAAAAACTAAATTTTCGATAAAAACATTGAATCAAGAATATGTAACCTAATAAATCTTTAACTTTTTATCTTAACCCTACTTAACCTGACTTATTTCCTTACCCTAACCCTGACCAAACCCATGCGCACTCAAAATTGGATTTTATAAAAAAATAAATAACAAAACATGTTAAAACCACACGCTCCGTTAAATTCGTATTCTCTTAAGATAAAGGAAGAGACTTGGAAAACTAAGGGACGATATGGTTAGACTGCATATTAGAGTGAGCCGGTTGTCAGTAAGCAACACCAAGGTCAAATGACATATTAATTATATTGGTTTCTTACTTGTACAGTATTATAGCATCTTTATATAGTTGGAGACATAATACTCAAAGACACAGTGAAAATGGCAAAATTTCGAAATGTACTAAAAAACTAGACTAAAATCATCGACAACCACCAAACAACAGGCGTGTCATCATGCAGATATCAAGAAGAAATTTCACAAATAATTATGTTGCAGGCATCAATTTTTTTCAACGAAAATCGATTAAATTTACACTATAACAGGTGTTTGGTTTTATTGGTGTGTTTAAAATGCTCCGTCATTAATGTTCTTAACTTAAAGAGCGGAGATTAAAAATTGAGTAGATAAGAAAATAACGCCGGATTATTTCAATTTCAGACTCAAGGTGTGAGACCAATAAATTTTCCTATGTATGTTAGCTTTTAATTGTTATCTTCTATATTGTTCGGTATGCATATTTCGCCGGTTCGCTTACGCATTCATTTTCTAACAACGGCAACCCTCTTTTATGATATTTTGTTTGATTGTAGTAAACAAAATAAATCAACATTTGACTTTGAATGAATGAAAGAATTAACAAAAATTTTATTTGTAAAAATGAAATACATTTTCATAAGCTTGTGAAAAAAATCACTTTTTTTAAATTATTTGTTTGAGCATAATTTATTTTGTTCTGATTTAAAATGGAAATTAATTAGGAAGTATTACCCTTTCTAGATTTAATGACTGTTCCCAGCCTTCTGTCATACGCACATGTTTTTGTATAAATCCTGTGGTTTATCAACTGTTTTTAAAATTGTGGTGTCTTACTTTGAGAACGCAAATAGTTTCTCCAGATTACCAAATACATTGGACCAAATTGACATGGAAATACTGTTCAAATACAAGGAGTAAATAGCCGAAAATTGGTCACCCTATGTTGGGTTAGAAGGCGTTAGTTATTCGAGAGAATGATTTGGTTGATTCATATGCCAAGGATACAAAATGACAAATCGAGATAGCAAACAGCTTTTAAAAAGGATTGATAAGGAAAATGGGAGGAAATCCACATTAGATCCTAAGATGGACAATTGTATAGGTCGAGCTCTCCCCTTGTGCCTGAAGTACCCTGGTTTCAGGGTCAGAGGCCCTCGGCATTTTTGCGCTGATTGCGTGCACTGTTAGTGCATGGATTTGTATAAATGCAGAATTCGTTTGAAGGGAAACTTTACTGCGTGTAATGAAGTGGAAGACCAGTCTCACATAATAATGGAATGTCCCGAATGCCAGTACTACAGAAAAGTCCTTTTGGAGACGATTTATTCGTTGAAGAGCTATAGATTTATAGGTCCGTTAAATTGGAATCCCTGATCTCCTCAGCGAGGAGCAATGAATATCAGGTTCCGTATGAATGAAATGAAAAATCAAGGGATGTATAAAAGAAATCTAGTCATCTGAGGTCTGTCGGGCATGGCAAGGGGAGGGTGCCGGGCCTCGGTGTGTGTTGCCCATGTGAGGGGCTGGATAGACTCGTTAAAGGTACATAAACGTATAGGAAATCCTCTAGAAGAAAGCCACACAAAGGGCGGACTTTCCTCAAAAAAACCCTAAGGTAAAGGCCTAGATCTGTTTTGACTGGTGGTGATAGTTGGTTGTTCCGTAGTTTTGTAAATTGTTTTCATCGCAGCATGGATGATGATATTATAGCGGGTGTGGGCTGTGCGATTGCATGGTACTTCTTTGCAAGAAAAGGCGCAAAAGAAATGTACGGTGCAAAGTGTGGCTTTTGAAGAGAAGTGTGTATTCCCTCAACAGTCTACTTACTGAACTGGAGTTGGAGTTTTTCCCGAAAGATTTCCACAATTTCTTGTATGGATCACGTGCATATTTCATGGATCACCCCTTTTATTGCTTAAAAAGATACGGTCATTTCAATTTTTGAACAGTTTCGCGTACGCAGCCTCCTTTTTATTTCTATCATGGTAATCTATTACAGTTCGTGGTCCGTTTGACCAATTAACATTTTTCAATTATTTAATATTTATGAAAGGTATGGGTTGAGATAAAAAAGTCAGTGTCACGAGCGGGATTCGAACCCACGACCTTCGGCTAAATACGCCGCTACTCTACCACTTGACTGGCGAAATAGGCACTACTTCACAAATTCTCAAAGCTTAATGTCGTCAACACTACAAGCAGAAAAAGACTTACAAAAACCTGCCTCAAGATCAAAAGAATTATTTTTTGGGGGGATTTTTCGGCATCTTCCTCTCACCGCGGCATGAAGAACGCCACCACCACACGATGAGGAATTCCTCAAGGCTTGGACTGTTCAGGCCGAACTTTGAGGAAATCCGCTCTTGTATGTGTACCTTGGATGTACATGGTTTTTATCCTCGTCCTCCAGTGAGCAGACAACCAATTTAGTTACAAATTAAAATATTAAAATTTTAAAATATCTGTTAAGGGTGCGACCCTCTTCTTTCTCTACGTCGGTCGGGGGCTCCGGTTGCCCGCCTCTCGGCCAAGGCTTCAAGACTCACTCGCTCGATCTTTAACTTAGCAGTATTTTCCACTATGGTGCCTGAGTAATAGGAAAACCCAAATTCATTTTAAAAAGGGGTGTTGATCTTTTGATTCAGAAAGGGGCATAAAAGGCACTACCTAGCGCTTCCACTCCGGAAGGAGGGCAACTATCTTCTTATGAGAGGACTTTTTTCTATTCCTCCGTAATCCACAATTCTTTTAAATGATATCTTAGTCTCTCCCTACCATTTCTGTGGCGAGAAGGGACCTTCAACTGTCTTTCTTTATTTAGGCTGTGATTCTATCAGTCTTCTTACAGTTGGCTTCAAGATTGTAAATCCTCAGAATTCCAGCGATCATGTTTTAAATGTCAGAAGCTGTTTAATTCATCTTCTTGCATTTTAATAAAACAGTAGTCTATGGTGTCGATGATCCTGAGTGATGAATGATATGATTATTCCCTAATGTCTTTCATGGATCAAATAATATTACTATAATTTTTTTTAAAGCGTAGATTGAGCCAAAAACTAAAACATCTTGAAATTTTGAGTTTTTGTAAATTGAGTTGTTGTAAAACCTTTTTACATTAGATTTATAAAAAAAATTCCCAGCTTTTATTAACCTGAATACTTTTGTTGTTCAAATAATTACAATTTTTAGAAATGATTTAGTCAGCTGCTGATATACTTGACAAATCTCTATATCTCGGTTAAAGTTAGTAGGGAATGACTTTTGAACGACAAGGCATTTAATAATCTGGCAGTTTAATAATTATTTTCTCATGTTTAATTACAATTTTCATTACTTAGAAATTATTAGAAGAATTATAAATTATCCGATTCTTCTTTACTCAGAAATATTTTCTTTTTTGAAGAGTAAAACCCCATTTTTAGTGTTTCTGTAAATTATTTTTTGCAAAAATATGATGCAATACTTCCCAAAAATTGCGAAAAGTTGGAGAATGGAACGAGGAATAATAGAATTCGGGATGGGGAAAGCTAAATGAACCTCCTGTGATAACTTCTAAGGATCGGCACAAATTAGATCATTCCGTTGCGTGGTTTCCTTTACTATTATCTGCTTCCTAAGTATGAGCAGGTTTATTCTGTATCCAACATGTACAAATAGAAACGCAAACATAAAATCATATTTCGTTTAAACAAAATATAGTTTGAAACTGCTACAGTTATAAAAGTTATAACTTATGACATCGAAACCATCCATCAGCAAGTTATTGGAAATAATTATCGTGATCTAAGTTTTTGACCGACTGGTCTTTGACGGCATTAAGTGTCTATCACAAAAGGCTAGATGATGTTTTGAAACAGGGTAGATTCGATTACTGAATTACACAAGGTTTTGCCTCGTTTCACCCCTCGCCGTTTCGAACGCCGCTCGGCTGTAAAGCCGTTTGCGATCCAACCGTATGTGACCGTTTTGAAATTTAGCGAGCGTCGAATGCCGTAATTTAACAATTTCGTTAACCGAATCGCCGCCCCCATTTGCAGGGTGCGTGGTGAAGAAAAAAGGCGTTAAAAATTTCCAAAAGGCCTTGTAGCTATCGGTTGGCAATTAGGAAGAGGGCCACGGGAGAATTATCCACACCTGCTGGACCACTTTATCATACTTTATTGCCTCGCTGAGACGTTCGACAAATTGTATATATCTCTTCTTAGTTATTGTTCATTAGGTATAAAATAAATTGGCTGCCGGGTATAAATTTATATACCCCAGGTATGGTGTAATTATTAAGTTAATAAATAATAAAACACGATTTTTGACATATTTGAAGTAAAACATAAAAACCTGACATTTTCAGTTCAGCACATATTTTAACAATTATTCAGACATTAAAACTGCCAATAAGCTTCTACGTTACATCACTTGTCGATTGGTTTTCCAGAATGATATCGTTAATTGCTTGCCAAGTAATCGCTTTTTAGTTCTAAGCAATGCCAATGCCAACGATTCAAATAAAAAATAATCACACTTCTAAATGATTACAAATTGTTCCTCCTTGTCGACTACGCCCAACCCAAATCAGTAAATCTAGCCACCCTCACATTGGCGCGATGAACGCTTTAATTAATCGAACGATTTAAAAACACCAAATTCCAATGGCAAAACAAATATTGTAAAAAAGTACCGGAATAAAGGAATACATACTATACAAGTATCAATAATCGGGTGGTTTTCCCCTTTCTGTCATAATAGATGTAAATAGTACTACAAAAATTAATTCATAAAACCCAACCCCTAAGAAAAACCGGCAAGGGGAGACAATTTATATTTTTTTTTTACATTCTACAAACTTCTTCATAAGAAAGATCCATGGAATATTCATACAATGATCATATTATTACACCAGAAATAATTTTGAATCAGAAACAAAAGATAATAGTCAGACCAAGTATCAGAGAAAACTATGGATACATTGTAGAATAAAAACGAATCTATTGAATAACCTGAAGGGTCAAAATCTTCTAGGAAAAGTCTAAAATTAAAAGGTGAAAAAAGGCTTAAAATAAGATGTAAAATCCTCCTGTATTAAAATTTCTTGAAAACCCTTTTAAAACTTATTTTCATTTAAAATTATTAAAAATTGCTAATCACTTTAAATATTCAAATATTTAAACCTATAGAAAAATACTAGGATGCATGTACAATCTGCATAGTGTATGTATGCAACAATAGTGTATGTATTAAATTATGAAAAAACGAAAAGGACATCAATAAAAAAATTATATCTACATAACACATAGTTGAGCAAATTACCTTCGCTCACTTCAACCCTTTTCGCATAACAATTTTCCATATTCTATATATTTCTTATTTTGCTTAATATTACCGATCTTTAAGGACCTTTTCTGCCAAGACCCTTGTTGCTGAAATACAGACTTAATGTATTCTTATTATGTGTGCATGAGTATTATTTGTTTAGGTCCTGCAGTTGAGGAATTCTGTTCATTACTACGTGATTAAATTTAACCGTCTCTTCCAGAACAACACAAGATTCATCAGTTGGTATCGTAATTTCCATCGTTGACATGAATCATTTTTTCCTTGCAGTTAAATATTAGATATTAATAACACTGTAATTGTTACCAAATTTTGACAGTTTTTGTTAAATGAGAGTAACTACGTTGATTGTAGTAATAAAGGAAAGAGCATCTGTATCAAATTGGCCACCATTTCATAAAAGTGGGATATTCCATAGCTATTTTTCACCTCGCTCAGGATAAATTGTGTGCTAGCCGAAGAGAAATACATATATCATCAAAAAAAGAAATAAAGAAATGGGTCAAAATTTGTGAATTTTGTTATACAAATAGTGTATATCAGCAAAAATGAATTAAACCTTTATATTTTGTTAGAGGTCTGTGTGCATTTAAATGTGAGTATTAAAAACGTGTGAATTTGTTAATATAGGTCATTTAGAACACAATTATTGCTAGATAAATTCAGCAATGTCTTATGTATCAAGGGGGCAATGAAAACAACCCCGTTAAACCGTATTATTAATGCCGCTAAACCTCCGTCGGAAATATTTATACACCGATAGAATAGGAAAAGCACATTTATACACCAAAAACAACCTACTTGGATGGGGACAAAACATTATGGGCATATATCAATACTCAATTAAATCAGACACTCATTCATAGAAATGGGGACCTACTACTTGACCTCGGAAACTTCACAACATACTATAAAGTCTCAACAGACTATAAAGCAGAAGATGAAATTAGAACCAGATTAAATGATATGGTATGCAAATGCTACAAAACAAAAGAAGGAACCGGATCAGGTATTTTCCGTAGAAGAACAAAATATGAGCAATCTAACTCATCAGGGAAGTACATCTCGGTCTTTCAAGCAGAAATTCATGCTATGCAAAAATCCTCATACGTCAGGCAGCTAAGCAGCCATTAACACATTACAATACAGGCAGATCAGATGAAAAGTAGTCAGTGAATGGTTCCGAAATTTCCAAAACCTGAGGAAATGTAATAATAACCTGATGATATCTATGATAAGAACCAGGGCACTAAGGAAACGAAAATGCAGACAAACTTACCAGAAAAGGTTCTGCAAGACCACATATAGGCCCTGAACCTGTACTTGCGATGACAAAAACATCCTCCATCTCGGAATGGATCCAAAAGAAACAATAGGAGAAGAGGATAAACTCTAGAGGTGCCAGACACACAAGCTTCTGATAAAAGAACTCTCACCAAAACTGGCAAACTCACTGCTACGGTTAGAGAATACAAAACGCAGAAGAGTGATAGGAGTATAGTCATTGGCATCTGAGAAAATATCTTCATAATATGATGATGAACCCCATTTCCAGATTATGCAATGAGGACAAAAGAAACAGCCATCTAAATTATCATATATATCAATGAAAACATAACTTCGGAATCGAAGAAAAGCCAGGAAAAGAATTGGTTGGGGAACATAAAAACCCCACTTCCTAGTCTTCATCCATCACCATCAGTGTCCTGAATTTTTAAAACTATTTAATAAGTTTTGTTTATATTTTGCAAATTATTAAATGGTTATAGTATTTACTATTAGTAATACGCATTGTAGTAATAATAGATATTAGAATAGAATAATAGATACCTAACCTTCCCTAAATAATAGTACTTAGCAGTAATAGCCTATAACCATAGAATAAAAGAAAAAGTGGTGTAAAATTTATTTCGAAAAAATGTTGGAAGCCATTAACGAATTCACCAATTCCCTAAATGGTTTCAAAATATTTGACTACTTTAAGTTTACTAATTATTACTACCCTAAGTTAAAATTACAGTAGTTTCTACCAACAACTGTTACACAGAGGGAACGTTAGAGAGAGAGAGAGAGAGGAGAAAGATTAGATGAGAGAATAGGCGGGATAGTGAGAGAGAGATAATGAAAAAGAAAGAGAAGGTTGAAAAGTAATTGACATGATGAGGAAACGTTAGAGAGAGAGAGAGAGAGAGAGAGAGAGAGAGAGTGAGAGAGAGAGGAAATAGGAGTTATGTGATAAAGAGAAAGGTTAGGGAGATGACAAGCAGTAGCTAGGGAGATAGACACAGAAAAATAGATATATATAGATAGAGATAGGTAGATAGAGAGAGAGAGAGAGAGAGAGAGAAAGAGAGTAAGCAGTATTCTTAGCACGTAATAGTACTAAAGTACATAGAAACAATGAAATTTCAACGCATAAGGTTTGAAGTTATTGTTCATCCCCATAAAACTTATTTTTTTATAATATCGGAAGCCAGAACTGTATTCAGTGATTTTCTAAACATTTTATAGATATTTAATTAGTTTCGGAACTTTGATATAATTGACAACAGCCTTTAGCACTATTATTTTATATTGAAAAATCGGTTGAAAATCTAGTCCCACTTTCAACTTGGAAATTCATATTTTGAAATGTTAAGTTTAGGTTTTTAAGTTTGGTATGTATGTTCATATTTACTAACCTTGTGAATTCAAAGTCCTGATAAATGTGATGATATATGTATTCCTCGAAACCATGACCTTATCCCTGATTTTTCACAAAAATACCAAAATCGTAATAAATAATATACTAAATGTAACATGACTTTTATGAAACCCGTGAAACTTATTTCGAACAAATATCGCAGCAAGCCAGGTAAAAAGAAAACACCCTACTTTTGTTTAAAAGCCTAAACTTCATTGGAGGTAAAAGTTGTTGAAATGTTGTTATGCTTTTGCAATAAAACTAAATTGTCTCCGTGATTATAATAAAACGTTGCGATAAAAATATTTTCAGAGTTAATTTAAACTTCAAAGTTTTAACCGAAAGAGGGGTGAGTTTATGTTTTCCTCCTACGATTTTGACCCTAATGGCGTAATTTTGTATTTATTAAAAATCTTGAATTATACGTAAAAGTTTCAGGAGAAAATTATCCCCCTTCGTCCAGTAAAATCTTTACCGGACGAGGGTGGGAAAATCGGAAAAGTTGGCCACCTATTTAAGAGAGGAAACCGTCACTGCAAACAATATATAATTATAATTGCAGAAAGTTTTGTTAATAACCAGAGAGCCATTATGCCATGGAGTGTATAGAGCAGGAGATAGGGGTTTGTAAGACGGCAATTTCCAGTGGAGGTCTGAGTTAGAGCCTTTAATAGGTACATTAGACTTAGGAAAAGAGGAAATTACGTGGCTGAGCTCCTCTGTAAAGAAGAGAGAATAATCTTCCAAAGAGATTCAACCTACGATACCCCTTAATTAGCCTGTATTTCCTTCATTAAGTCACTGCTATGCTTTCGTATTTACTGTAAATTATATTGATGAGGGATGAAATTTATATCAAACCTAATCAACATTGTAGAAGTTTACTGTTAATTATGTATTGTCTATCATGTCTTTTCTAGCACCTTTCGGTGCTTTATCCTCCACGTAAAACACCAAGTGCACTACTGACACTTATAGGTTTTTCCCTAAGTCATATGAACATATAACTATTACAAGTGATCAATAGTTATAGTTCTAATAGTCTATTTTTATTTAAAAATCAATTTACTAAGTCTGAAAAGCTTTCAAACTGTTTAAAAGAAACTGAACTTTTAATTTAAAATTTTAAAAGGTTTCTGTAGTTTCAGTTGTGCAATCATTGCTTGATTCAATACTATTATCTTATGAATAACAATGCACCTACTTAGTAAAAAGATTGTAAGGATATGGAAGTTAAAAAAACTATAGTGAAGGAATGGTTTACGTCCCTTTCTGTTATCTTTAAAAACAGAATATTTTGTTCTAGTTGATATTTTTCACAGCAGCTCTGATAATTGAACCAGGTTCTTTCTAATGTTTAACAACCATCTACATTCCAAACAAAAAAACACCATAGTAGTTTTCAAAGTAGCATCCTTTCAAAAATTTGGGCATAGGCCGCACATTTATATCATATGTAATAGCGTTACATCGGGAATGTAAGCATGGTGAGTAGTATTGACTACAAGCGCATCCGTTACCGCAACGCTTAGACTGTCTCTCTGAAGTGTCTCCGGTTCGAATCTCAGCGAACCTACTTACATATGACCTTTTCCAAATCCCTGTTACCCCAGCGGCGGATTTGATCTCTCTTTTTCCATCAAAATCGTTTAGCCACCATTCGCATTGTTTTGAGACCATACGGAGCGACGAAGCAAGACGTTCTCAACTTCCATTTCTGTCGATCAGTGTTTAGAGGCCTTGATTTTGACTATTTTGCTTCAAAAACTACATTATTTGTAATGGCAATCTACCAACGCTTACTATCTACCAGTTTAGCTTAAACTGGTAGCATTTATGAAAAGGTCCACTTATGTATGACCTCTGTGCGCACTTCCCTAAGTCTCGATGGTCAATATTACTTGGGTCCTGGGCACCTCCTTATCGCCGCACCCCTAGAAAGTCTTCTTGAGTCCCACGGACTCTCACATTAGTGTGAAAACACGGTGAGGTCATATCAATCAATTGTCGCAACAGTTTTGGAAGAGACACACTCAGATCTTTACACTCAAATAAAGCAAAGTATATGGATTCCAAAAAAAAAAAAAAACAATTAAAAGTGAATGAAGTTAGGTGGCTCTACCCGTACAAATCTATTACTTAATTATTAAACAATAGAAAAATTACACCCCGTATCAAAAGGGGTTGTATGTAAGACTGCTAAGCGAACTCGTTCGGTTACCTATTGGCCGTGGCACGTCAAAATTTACATAAAAAAGGTAACTTCTTCTTTGGAAATCTCCGTGGTTTTTGTTTTGTTTGTTCTTGCTTTTAGCTTTAGAAATGTATGTCATTTTTAGCATGTAGACTTAAATTAAATAGTCAGCTCGTACCTGATATTTTGACCAGCACAATTAGCATAGTCTCCATTTTCCTGTACTCCGCTCAATTATATACCAGTCAACCGCTATATTTGTCGTTGTTTTTTAATCCTTTACGTTTTTTATTATTTCGTAAAGTAAATAAGATATAGTTTGTAATAAATATAAAAATAAAAATAGGTTTGTACCATAGCATAAGCACCACTTCTAAGTTAAACTCATAACTACATTATGGTCGAATATCGGCAACTTGAAAACTTTTTATGATAATTTCAATATATTTATACCTAACAATGAGCTACCACTATTCATCATTTTCTTTAACGAACCCATCTTAAACGCTAACACAATCTTAAAATTAACGGGCAAGAATAAATCTACTAGAGTTGATGCCGGGTTTGGTCTGCGAATCGGTGAACTCGAGCTGACCCGGCACTGGGTCACTTATTGGGTCCGTCTTCATTCCTGGGTTTGTTAAACTATTCAAACTGTACAAGGAAATGAACAGACAAAGTGACAGACAGTGCCTCATTGAAGATGAACGCGTTTGAGAATTTTAAACAAACCCACGAGTGAAGACGGACCCAATAAGTGACCCAGTGCCGGTTCAGCACAAATCTGCTAAGTAAACTTCCGCTTGTATCTGAATGGAAAAGACACTACTTATTTGATTGTGAGGTGGTGTCAGGTATATAAGTGGGCTCTTCGCAGGAAGAGTTAATTCTACTTCCATTGCTGAGAACTCTACTTGTGGCAAAATCGGTTGAATCGACCAAACATTTTGCTTTTTAACCTATAATACTCTACAATGACGTATGAGCGTCAAGTGCTTGCTATTCATCTGTCACTCACTACGTATGTCTATAGAATATTTGAAAAATATTCATTTTTTAGTCAATTGTAATGATTATTTTTTCAAAATCAGATGTCCATTCATATGATTGTAAGTCTCCTCGTTCAACTGTCTGTAGAACGAACGATAAAAATTTCATCTAGGTACAAATGTCTGGTTTCAATACACTTGTATGTGTCAAAATATAGCCAAGTTCATTGTTCTACTTCCACCTACAATTTAGCTACATTTTAAATGGGAAAAAGTCTAATTGGTAGATGGTATGGCACAATATCATTTTTATTCCAGCAAATAAAACAAGAAGTTAGAAATAAAAACCCTACTTTTAATTTAAAAGTTAAGATTTATAACATTATCAAGAAATACAGTATAATCATGGATGAAATACTGTTTTTAGAGAGGCAGATAAATGGAGTAACTAGAGAAAAGGTTTCTAAGTTGAATGCCAAGAAAAAAAATTCCAAGCAATATGATCCTCTTTTATTACAGTGAAACAGTAGGTTTTTCCTCTAATATAAAGTAAATACAACACTTCCACTTCAGATCAGAATGTATTGAAAACATTCTACGACTTAATTAATGGGCTTTGTAACTCATTTAAACCCGACTATTAAGTGACGTCCTCCGGCGCCTTCTTAGGTACACGTTTCAGAGGATTAATTAAAAAGACGTTTTAAACTCAGTGTTATCGTTGTAATCCCCCCCGCGGTCGTTATTAATCCGGATTACCATGTCACATCCGGTGAGGAATTACCGTAATAACAGCTATGCACACTGGCCTCCAAATTGAGTTACTTGCGTTTATGAGATATGTCATTTTCTGGAGGGGCTGAATTTCTCGAATTATAAATGGCCGGGAAGATAACCTGTTGTCGTACGTACAAAGAGCAGTGCTATTATTGCTCGACCATGATAAATGTTTCTCACTTTATTTCTTTCTTTCCACCACATTAGGGTAATGTATGCGGCGTTCTCTGCTCAATAGACCACCGGTATATTTAGAATGATCTCTATTTCAGAGATGAAACTCCGAATTGCTTGTAGGGCTTTTTTATCCTCGCCTTTTCATATTTATATTGTTCCTTTTTTTAATATTAATGTGAAAAGGGCTTTCAAATAAAAATTCCTTGAGGTTATTTGAAGGTATAATACCTAAGGTCAGCGAAAGGAACGAAAAATCTTGTCTTTCGAATTAAACTGCTCCGAAAGGCCTCTCTAACTTCGCTTTTTTCTAGACAATATTTAATATAAATGAGTAATAATTATCTATTTGTCAAACCATAAAAATCCTTAGAATGTGAGACGGATGATACAAAATGTTATTGACGCTTTGCCACTTAAAGCTGATGAATGTGGGTTTGTTTCAAATGCTCTTTGTCAAACAATGTCTTTGTACACTTTTGTAGATTGAGAAAAAAGAGTACAAAGCTCCTCGCCTTTTCCTTTCTAGTGTTGACATAAAGACGTAGCGTGTTGTCAAATATTTAGGCGTGTCTTTGATAAAAAAAACCTTTAGATGGAAACTTCAAATGGGTCAACTGGCTAATTCGGATAGAAACGTTCTTCGCCTGATGAGATTTCCTACCAGTTAGGATTGAAAAGATAATGAACCGAATGACATGAGTTCCAGCCAAAATTAATTTCTCTATATTGGATTCTCAATTGTTCAATAATAAAATATATCAATTAATTATTGTTTTATCTAAGGTTTTTGGTTGAGATGAAAAATTAGTGTCACGAGCGGGATTCGAACCCAGGACCTTCGGCCCAATACGCCGCTGCTCTAACCACTTGAGCTATCGTGATTCTCAACCAAAACCCTTAGATAAAAAGAATAATTAATTGGAATAATTAATATGGTCAATTATGGCCACCAAGCAAAATATATCCATATTAACTCACGTATTTCAGAAAGTTTTGGAATAAGATGAGGGCGAGAGAGTACCGACAGTTGTTACGGTAAAAATCTTTCTACAGCCTTGTATAAAAAAAGTACATTAATGAATAAAATAATAGTTCAGGATTTCAATTTAACTAATATAAAAACTAAAATCCGCGTGCATCTAATCTGCTGAAAATTTGTAAAATGGAAAAACATCCCTTCCAATTAACCAATACCACTCCAACTTAACTAAAACCTATGTGCATCTGGTAGACATACTGTTAATAAGTTGACCTTACTTTCATAAGTAATTTCACTCCATAGATGCTACAACGCTGCACTCAGTTGTTGTAGGTCAACTGGCTGTGGATGGTTATCGAAAAGCCTTCTCTAACGCACCCCACATTCGTTCAATAGGATTGAGGTCTAAAGATAATGGGGAAAGTGCAGATGGGAAATTCCCAGGTTTTCTAAACATTGATGAACAACTCTGCCCCTATGAAGTAAGGCATTAGCATCCAGAAATCGAAAATCCCTGCCTTGAGGAATGTATTCCTCGATAATGTCTTGGAGATAACGGACTGCGGTGATTGCCTTCAACAATAGTCCAGTTCGTCCTCCAGTGTAAATCCCAGCTCAGACCCAGACCACTACACTGCCTCCTCCATACTGCACTGAAGGGAGCACGAACTATGGCATTGTACGCATCCCCTGTTCTCGGTACACTCTTCGGCGCTTGCCATCACTATACAGACAGAAACGGGACACATCAATAAACATAGCATCATTCAAATTGGTGTTCTCTTCTGGGCGCTGGCTGCACCATACTCTCACATATGGACTGGTAAACCTTCCGTAAGGTTGGGGGATGAAGCCGGATCAATTGAACTACGGGCGCAAGCATCTTTCCAGCTCAAATGCAATTGCGGTTTGGATTCGTAGTGGTACGTGGTGAGACCCCTGGCGGGTACTCTGAGAAAGACGACTATCCGTTGTTCGGGTAATCGGAGCACATACACTGGGTAGCCGCACTCTTCCGGGGGTGGTTGGTATTTCCACTTAAAACCAAAGCCGTCGTCGGAACGATAAAGAACCTCATTGTCTTTCTCAAGACGATGCGACCCGAAAGGGAGCTTTATGCACTATACTCTCCTGGGTTCTGGTGGCGGACTGTAGCTGCAGATCGTCCTAAAGGGGCATACGATATGAGGCCAACTTCCCACAAACGATTACGAATCATTTGTGTTGATAAAGGCCTTGCCAAAACATCTTGTACTTCATTTAGAACCTGGACACTATAGGAAGCGTTCCTTGTCCACCCTTAGCGTCGTAATGCGCTGAGATCAGGCCTCCTACGGCATTTCCATTCCGTCTAAAGCCCGGGAGAACACGCTTTGAGAAACGCCAATTGCTTTTTCGATATCCACATGCCTATGACCTCGATGATTCATTCTCACAACAATATTGCGAACTTCTGGTTCAATATGATGTTTTTCCATGGTTAAAGAGAATACAACTGGATTAAAATGGAGAAAAGACAAGAAAAGGTGTTGTTTACAAAATAAGTAATCTTCATGTTTTCTATTTTTAAGTAAATCCGTTATTAAAAATAAGGATTAACATTTGTTTGTTTTATCAAACTAGAAAGAATATGTTGGTTAATTTAATTAAAATTAATAGAATAAGAATATCAGAAATATCCCTATTCATTTTTGATCAGTTTAGAAAAAATAAAAGTAAACCGGACACTATAAAAACCTGTTAGGGGACTATTTGACATTAGTATGTATAGCTGGTTTATCGGACTCAATTCGGAGGCGAAAAAGGACGTGAACAGGACAAGAACAGGAAGCAAACAGGACTGGACAACAAAGGACAGTGCGAGGAGAGAGATGGTCAGATAGTTTGAAGTACGACATCTAGAGTATTCGTGAGTGAAAAAGTGGTCGGTACATCTTACACTTTAAATTTACAATTACGACATGTTATTAGAGGGCACAGGATACATAAATATTTATAAATATTTACAGTGTTGAGTTGCACTGATGGGAACAGATAATCAATAAAATTCTCCACTTCTCTTCACTTGATCTGTTGGAGCGATGAGAGAATTTACAAAGAAATTTTTGAATAATTCATTTTTGGATAAATGGGATTTTAAGGTCGTTGTGGAGGGTAGTATCGGAGGTATAATACTGAGCATTTATAACGGATCCAGGAACTTTAGATTGAAAGGGGGAGACGTTGGATATTGGAAAGTTTAGCGGTTACCCACAATTCTATGCCGTCCAAATTGGTTGTAGCATAGTTTTGTACATTGTAAGTTTGTTTCTCATCGAAAACTTGAATATTCTATCATATATTTGAAGAGTAGACGTAGTACATATCAAAATTCTACACAAAGATAGAAGTTCACACTTCGATTTTATTTCATGGTGACAATTTTGTGATTTAGAGTTCATAATTAGCACTGCTTTACCTGGTTAGATGGAAACACACTTTTAGGGTACAGAAATCAGATTTAGCCCATTCTAGCATAAGAGAGCAGTATTAGTTCCTAAAAGAGTAGAAGAAAAGTCGAAGTTCCCAGGGGATTGCCTGAAAATAAAGTAGTGAGTACGTATCCACCTTTTTGGTTTGGCAAATAGTTGGTACATAGTTTTTAAGAGTTTAATTTTGATTAGTATATATTATAGAAAGCCACCTGATCTTTTTTCAGGTCGGATCAAGATCTCTGTGGTTCCCACAATTAGGATAAACTTAACACTAAATCTCAGATGAATTAAAACAACGGTTTATATTTCAACAATTGGTAACAACAGCCTACAACCTACCACAAAGAAAATCGTCTTCGAGGCCTTGGAGCGTGAACGGGATGCCTGCAAAAAAAGGTGTAAAACAATGGGAATTCAACTTCAGAACTTTCCGAAAAGAAAAACCTTCTACCCCGGCTTCGAATTGGTCATTCCCGGCCCACCCGGAGTTTCCTCCTTTACAAATAAACCTTTAACCCTATGTCCAATCTGTGTATCTCCTACCACTATTTCCCATATCATTGATTGACCATACACATGCCAAACCCCACAGCCAAATCACCAACGACCACCCTTCCATGTTATAAACGATAAATCGCTATCACTAAACAAAATTGTCAACTTTTTACCAGGATCCAACTTATAGATTAAATTATCATCACAACCTCTCCATCCTTGTTTATTTTCCTGATTCTTTGAGTGTCAGTCGGTCCTGACACCTGGATTAAAGGGTGCCTCCCCGGACTTTGATATCAAAGCATTTCCAGTGAGTTTAGAGAAGTTGTCGTTGGTAGCTATTTACCGACTATTCCTCGGTTGAGTCGAGAATGATTCCGGGTTCCGTTATTTCCTTGCCTGGAGCCGCCTTTGCTCGGTGGTGTGATGGGGCTTTGGGCCCTTGCTGTGCCGCTGTCTTTACAGACTCGTGACTTATTAATGACCGATGAGAGGTAAAAGGTATGAGGGGTATGATGAGAGGTCAAAAAAATCAATTCATACATTATGTCCAATAGATTTTAAAGCACTATTCATACATATACTGGAAATAAATCTAGCGGTACGATTGGCCTAGATAATCCAAAAGAACAATATTTTTAGATATATTTATGGGAACACCAAGTATTAGGCATTTTCAAATATTGTGTTTAATTATATTTCAAAAGTCCATGTACATTTATATTTATATTACCAGAACCCACGACAGTAAACATAAATATTGATCGTAGCGTTTACAGTTTAAGCTTTTTTTATATGGTGGTTTGAGGTTTTGCGAGTGTAATTCTTAAGTGACTAAACCCATTGAAGGTGTTAAAAGAAGGCAATGTTACAAAAGCAATTTTAAACGGCTTTTTATTAAGGCCATAAAAGGCGCAAACAAGTTATAAAATCACCATTAAACTTTCACAGCAGTTTATTAATAATGAGCAACACATGAAACTTTCTTCTTTTTTTTTGCGGATCGTAATGTGAATTTCGTTAGGGTAAATGAGGCAGTTTAAGAAAATTGCTATCATACATTCAACAAAAATTGTTCCCAGGGCTAGCTTAAAGAAACAAACGGCTAGCTTAACTTGTTTACCCTGGAATTACATAAAATTACAGTATCAAATTAATGCACCCAGCTTTTATTAACTCCTCTTCAGTTCCATACATAAATTTATACATGAAAAGTGATTCATATGAATATAAAATTAAAGTATTGTTTACATTTTTTTAATTGATTATTTTAACAAAAAATAAAATATTTTGATCAAAATAAGTCATTTATATAATCATTTTGAAGGCTTATTTTTATTACTCCATTAAAAACCTAAACAGTAAGAAAACGTAAAACTTAAAAACGTAGTTCATTACTCATGCAATTAATCTGTGTATCATTTACTTAGTTAACTTCTTTTCCATACTGCCATTAGTTATTTCATGTCGAAGCCTCTAGTAACGAGTCCTACTTCCTCCTTTCAACTTCTTCCCTCGACCGTACGTAAGGGACGTATACTAACTAATTACGAACTTGTCCGAAACTCAAAAGACCCTTTGAAAGATAAGATTGATTTTGAAACCCTAAGGTGAAGGGAGTCACAAAAATAAATGTTACCACTAGTCGACCACGTTTATGTTTCAAATTTGTATATGAGAAAAGACTACAAAAGCATAATTAACAAGCGAATATTTGTCGTTTTTTAATTATTTATAACTGGGTGTAAGGAGATTTTTGTTTTTAATAATATGTTGCCGGGTTTTGTGGTCAAAGTGAATGCCATTTTTATTTTTCTGAACAATTAAAAATTTTCATTCATTTAGAAAGTCGAAGTTGAAATTGAATTTGGTTGCTTTTAAGTTATTATTCATCTTCATATTACCTTTTTTTAATTATTTTTAAATCGACATCATACATTCAATATTATTATTGAAGCATGTATTTAAATAAACTCCCTGGCGTTAGGGTGTACTTTCACCAGAAGAAAAGCACACACACTAACTCGTTTAACGGAGGGTCGATGGGGTACTTGATATGCTGCCTTCGACGCTCTTATACTGCACACAAATTCACGTTTATGAAAACATTCTCACAAAATAGTTAACATAGAATATATCTATCACCGAAATTTTATACATAAAATTTTATAAAAAGGGGCGTCGGTGGCCGAAACGGTTTAGGCGTTGACCCGGTGCTCGTCACTGTAAGAAAAGGTCCCGGGTTCGAATCCAGCGGCCCTGCATTTGAACCCGACAAATGGGCTATTTTTCAAAACCACCGGCACCCTGAAGGTTTATACGACCTCTGCTGTTGCGAACCCTCGTAAAAAAAAATAATAATAAAACTAGCTGCAATCAAAAAATCTTTATATAAAAATACGAGTTTTCTCGTAAAATCGGAACAAGGGGCCCGAAGATTCCCTTGTACTCTAGATACTTGCTCTTTATAAGGAGCAATGAATGGCACTCTTCAATTAATTGGAACACATTGGGCATACTTTCTTTGCATGCCGGACACATACGCGGCTTTTGCTTTGACTCAAAATCCGTATGTCATTCGGTTATGGCCGATTCTGAGTCGGGTTAGGATGATCCTTCAACTCTTATCGCGCAGATATCGCGCAAGAGCTTCTCGGACGATTCGAGCCCACTGAGGCTGTCACTTTTTACTATTTTTTACCATTATTTTCCTAAGGTTCTTAATTGAAATATTTTATTTTGCACATTTTGGACTCTAAACATTAAACATTTTTTCTTCTAAAAGACATCTTAATTGATAGACTTAAAATTTATACAAAAAATTCCTTGTGCTAAAAGCTAAAATAACTATTGCTAGTGCTAAACTATTTCTTTTTTAGTTGAAAATCCTGAATCTAGTCATTATTTTATTGACATCCTAATATTTTAAAAAACTGTCACTTACACAAAACCTTTTAAAACTTTATTTGGAAAGAATGGGAAAACAAAACATGACAATTTGTTTTAATATAATAAGCTGTTTTCTCATATAAGCATATATACTGCTTAAGATTAAATAAATAACTCGTTTTCGTCAGCTCATTAAATCCTAATCCTCGAGGTTAGGATATGGGCAAAAACTCAACATTTGCTACCCCTTGAATAAATTAAACCTTCTATGTTCTTACTCATTTCAGTATGATTTTTGTATGTAAACAAAATCATCGTGCTTCTCATTGATTTGCTAATTGTACGTTAAATCTTGGCTAAGAGGGTAAATTTTTAAAAGAAAGTAGTTTTTCTCTAGGGAGCTTATCGGACACTCCTACAATTTTGGCTTTTTTTTTTACTTTTTGAGGTTTCGGGAAAAAATAAAAGACCGGGTAAACGAGTGAAAAATTCACACAAAAAAAAACCGCGCGAGTACTGTTGTGGTTTTCATTGAACGCCTTGTGTACAATGGTGATGGGTGTGGGGTTTACACAATGCTCTGAATGCTCTGGCACAATTATATAGATATCAGAAGGCCACAATGCCGAGCTGTGATTTATCCGACTGCGTCCTTTTGTCCCAACTCTTCTGCGAAACTCGTTTCGCTTCAATTCCCTCGGCCAAGAGAGGAAAACCCTATCGCGATCACCTCCCTCAGACCAAAACAAAGCGGGATCGATGGCAAAATATTGCGATTTGAATGAAAACGATTGTTTCCCCATTAGGCCTGCTGCCCTTATCCAGCAGATATGAAATACTTTTTACCCTCCCACTACCCTCTTTAAATAACAGTGAATAGAACAATTAAATCGTACAGTTGTACGGGAACACGGTAAAGTTCTTTTGTTAAAAATGTCAACTCCCTTAAAACAAAATTGAATCATTTTTTTAACCAATGTAGCAAATTTTACAAACGCTTTGAAGGAACCCAAAATAATTCATGACTAGATCACTATTTTTAAGAAAAACCAAAGGCTAAAAAGTGAAATTTATCGGGTGACATGACAATTCAGTATTGTTCCACAGTACTCTCAACACAATGCAATTAATATAAAAACAAAACACATCCATCGCATAATACTCAACAAAGTAGACCAGTGTCTTTGCAATTGATAGGTATACACAATTTCATTTAAACAGAAAATCTAAAAGTATCGACATAGCTTCAGATAGACAAGCAGAAAATATCATCAGCTCAAAATGGTGAACTATTTTAAGAATGCAAAACATTCACGTTTTACTGAGTTCTAGAACATACAGATGTAAAAGAAAAAGATGCCCTTGCAAGAAATATGCTTCAACGCCGCTGATGTGTCTCGAAGGCAAGGAGGAAGTAAGGGAAAAATGAGAAACACTCACCGTACACAAACAATCCAAAACCTCTTTTTGTGATTTGAAAGGACAGAAAGAACAAAGTGCATAATGGAGATCAAAAAGCCAACCTTTCTTCCTAGTAGTAACCTGGAAGCTTGGCCGAAGTCGCGGTGGAGAATTTCTTCCACCCTTCTGAAGCCAAGGGAAGCAGTAAGTGAAAGAGGCATCACAATTGATTAAAAGTCCGACTTTTAATCTAGCAAAACCTGTAGGTCCCAAAGCAGCAATTTTCCAGCTGCGGTCAATGCAATTGAACCCAATGCACAAGAAATACTCTAAAAGATATTAAAAGTTGCATTGAAAGCTGACGACATGGCAAAAATAGCATTAGCCACCTTTGGACCAAACCAACGAATTGGAACACCCTAGAGCACACTAAAAGCCAAAATGAATAAATGGATAGAAGTGTAGATTTTCTTTTATGTATATAAAATAAGAAGGGGGCGTGGTGGAGTGGTGCGCGCCTAGGAAATCTCTCACTGCAGGTCCTTTTCTGCATGCCTGAAGGGACAGCTATAAACAACAAAAAAAATCGGTGGTGCAAAACAATCAAAGAGATTTCTCAGCATCTCGAGCTGGAAAACAGGGGATATAATGGCTCTTAAAGCCTTGTTTTGTAAAACACAGGATAGTATGGAAAGAAAAAACAAGGCCATATTTACATACTTAATAATAGAATAAACTTCAAAAATAATGGACTAAATTCCTAGTCAGAATATTGAGACTATCAATCACAAAACCCATTGTTTTTATAATTTTTTTTCGTTTTGAACTTTAGCTGAATAATGAATTAAAGTACCATACCAGAGGACTTATGGCCAACAACTTACTGGTCCAAATCCAGAAAACTATTCGTTGATAATAGTACCTTGTCTACCAAGGATTTGAAAGTTAAATATATATAATAAACCAATGTCATAATATCTCTTACATAGAAAAATTGTCAGATCGCTAAATGGTCATGTCCTTATTTCTCAGTATTAAAAGGATATTTGAACGAAACTCTATACGTCTGTAGGGAGCAGGACATACGATCTGGAACACACATTGTTGACAATACAGTACATTTTCGTCCTTTTCCCGCACACCTTTGTTATGATTGAATTTTCTTCTTTTGAGTCATTATCGGTGAACCATGGTCTAGAGTTCAAACCAGAGTTGACGGAGAAATATAATGATCCAAGTGAAATAGAAAAGAGACGACAGCTCAAGAGTTTTAAATTCCCAAACGAAAATATTTATCTCTTTTATGTACTGAACAGAAAAATACCATAGTTCATTGTAATACGTCAGAGACTTAAGCAGTGAGTGGAAAGACCCTTTTTTTATTCAGCAAACTATAACTAATGGAAAGGCTATACTGCAGCTTTCCCTGTTGCAGCATTGATTCAATACGATTGACAAAAGCTTCTTGTTACAGTGAATAAGCTTCAATGAACACATATTCTGGCGTTAAAACTGTGCAAATCATAACTCTACTATTAAATATGTTTATTACATTCTCGTTTATCATCCATCGATGTTGGATATATAACATCGTCCGGAAAAAGGACGTAATCGGGGTTATAGGCAGGGTGAGGGATTGGTGGGATTCCTACATACAGTGCCAAACGCAAACCAATTTTAGCATTGTTTTCTTCCTGTTTATCAAATTTAGACATTTTACTTCTAAAACTTCAAGCTCTTCAGAAAAAGGTCATTGTCCATAGCCCCGCTATAACATGCTCAAAGCGCAAAAATAATAAAAGCAAAGCAAGAGCTTTTTGTCAAAACCGATTCCCTGCCTAGGATTAAACAATGTTTCTATTTTAACAATTTTGTATGTTGTTATGCTCTGCAGAAATCGGCTCAGTGATTGGCTTAAGCCTCTGATGCTTAGCCCGATGTTCAATAAGCAGTAAGGCAAATTATTTAATATGGCTTTCTAATGGTGGCATTTAAAACCAAATTTTGGCGAATGGTATGAGGGAGCGATCAGATCGAAGTCTGCGTTTTCAGCATTCAGCAATTTTTGAACAAAAATGTACAATGGCTTTACAGAAAGCTCTTCTGATGTCGCTTTTTCAAGGCTCTTCTTTACACAACTCTTTTTTTCTACTTAGAATTGAGTTTGTAATACATTTATATTGAAAAAAAATTCCAATAGATGCCAATACAGTACAACAGCCAGCCCTTCGAAAGCAAAATAAACAATCACAGAAGGACAATTGAAAACGGTGAATAGAGTGGAAAGAGTATATAAAACGATACCAGTAAATTGTCTGGCTTTAAAAGCGAGAGGGCGAAAAGAAAAAAAATGAGAAAACCGGCCGGTGTAAGTTAAGAGAGAAAGGGCGCAAGAAATACAAGCGACGTGAACAAACCTAGGGAAGTAAGGGTAAAACATTGATATTGCATTTGTAAAATAAACAGTTGCTATCAATAAGAATATTTATGTGAGCTCTCGGAAGGGAAAAGGCGCTTATAATGTGACATTAAAAAAGGAAAAGAAGTGATGGGTTCCGCCACTGTGGTACTTTTCCCCTTTCCGTCTGCGCCGCGGAATCCAATTTTATTACACCGTCGTTGTTTATATTGTTGCGAATTGGGAGAATGCGCATTTTATGGGACAATTTCTAAGGCCTATCAGATTACTTTTCTATCGAAATTGCCCCATTTATACTTCCCGGTATTTCTTTATACCTGATTTCCAATTTGCATGAAGAGGTACTTCCAATGTATTGTTCACATGCAACAACATACAATTGAAAAATCAATTTACAAAAAAAAAAACATCAAAATTGGCATATAGACGATACGTATGCAATAAAATATTAAATATTTATTTAAATCATCGTTAAGAAATGTGGTTAGTATTGATATTATTTTAATAACAATCAATCATAATAACAAGGAACGTTTTTAATTTAGTGATATATTAGAAGTTCATAGAAGAGTTTTAAAAAAAATCGTTTAAAGATTCAAAAGTTCAAAGATTCATTCATTCTCATTAAAAAGCTCAACGTCAGCTATGAGATTATGTAATTTAGTCTCATGGAAAAAACCTTATCCTCGAAGAAATGGCTTATAACTCAGAAGTTTTTAAATTTGGTGTATTGTAAAGTCTGTAATTTTCTGAAATATCTTTCTGATGACATTCCCGTATTATTTAGAGATAAATAAATCCTTGAAAATTTTGTACATATAATCTCGACAAAACAGGCGTTTTCCAAGAAAAAACATGAGTCAAGAAAATCAAGAGATATAGTAAGTGAGAAATTCTTGATATAAAGGCAGTTTTAAAATTACACTATTTCCTATGATATCCTTTTTTAAGAAGCAAAAGGTTCTGGAGTTATACAGATACTAAGAAATCATTGATAATGCATCAAAGAATGTTTACACGTAATTTACTAATTCTTTCCTAGAGAAAAGCCATGGCATTCAAAGCTGATTTCGTAACTGGAAAATTTTTAGGAATTACTAAGAGAAATTGTACCAATTATTTAGATATTCTTCTTAAAAAGTTCCGAAGTCAATTGGGGAGTGAGTAATTCTAGAGAATGAATTAGTGAAAGTCATTGGAAGGAGTCAATTTTCTAGAAACTCTTTCATAATGATTAGTAACTATAATAAAATCTTAATTGATGATTTTTTCGGGTTGACAAAAATAACCTAATAGTTTATTCAAACGTTTAAACAGTAGTTATTTGTTTATATAAGGTTTTTAAAATTACATAAATTTTTAAAAAATATTATATTTTCTAGAACGTATTTCTCAAAGAATAGTCAAAAGCATCAGGAGTTATTGAAAAACTAAGAAATACGCGATAAAGTATATAACCATCAGGATAGTGAATTATTATGAACTAATACATTATTGAGAATAAGACATAAAATTCCTTAGGGTGCTATTTTACTAAGACGCTTTCTTTTAAAAGAAAAAAGATAATTGGGATTTATGTAGAAACGGACAATTTTTTGAGAAAACGACATAGCAAGTTTTTCTAGCTACTTTTCTAGGATAGACATGAATCAAGAGAATCGAGAGTTATTTAGGAACTGACATATTCTTGAGAATAACTTATGAAAGTTTTTAAAGTATTAATTCTTCTAAGTCACCTTACTACTTTACTTACTTAGATAATCAAGAGGATGAAGCTTTATTTAGAAACATACAAATTCTTGAGTGAAATATATAGAAAGGAAATTTAAATTTCCATGTTTTTCAAGTAGCGCATTTCTAGAATACTCTTCTTAAAAAATATCAACAGGATCGAAAAAATTTTAGAAACTGAGAGAAAATTGAGTACTATAAAGACTTCCATAAGTTATTCTCAAGATTATATTAGTTTCTAAAAAATTTTCGATTAAATTTACTATAATATAAATCAAGAGGATGGAAAGTTATTTAGAAACATAGAAATTCTTGAGAAAGACTTATACAAAGAAACTTTAAAATAATTACTATTGTAGGAAACTTTCTTTTTAAAAGTATTGTGAGGATCTGGACTTATTTAAGAACTGATATACTCCTCAGAGTAAGACATGAAGTTGTCTGACCGTCATATGTTGTATATTTTGAAGGACTTCATCCTTAAAAAGATCAAGAAGATAACAAGTTATATAGAAACAGATTTTTTTAAGTTATAAAAAATCTTTAGAATAGCCACTTTTCTAGGACACATTCCTTAAAAATAATCAAAAAGATCGGGAATTTTTTAGATACTGATAAATCCTTGAGTAAAAGTCATAAAAGTTCTTTTAAGCACATTTGCAAATAAATCTAGCTAAAGTAAAGTCTAAAAAATTATGAATATTATAATTATAAAACAGAAAAAATCTTTAGAAAAACAGTTGACAAAATTCGCTGTGATGAATGAACGCATCAATGAATTTCTACAAAATAGACTATTACCTATTAACAACTATTTCTAATACACATTAGACATGACATTTAGTCGAATTTCTCCACAATATTCTAAGAAGTGATCACAGAAAAAGTTATTTTAAATAACTGGTCGATTAATTATCGTAGAACTAAAAGTTTTTGTTTGTGACGGCCAAAAACCAACAGTTGGTTAAAGTTTCAAATCACTATTTATTTACTTAAACCTTTCTAGAGGAATAGAAGAAATACTAGGCAGGGCTTACGACCCAATTTGAAGAAAAATCGGTTCCTTTACATAGGCCGGTCCCAAGTCACGTAGGATTGTTGTTATTGGAAATAGAGTGGTGGGCAATAAGGGGAGGACTAATTTATCGTCGAGCATCTGGGCTCCGCCAGTCGACTTATTGCTCCCCACTTCAATTATCAACTTATTTTATATTTTTCTTCGCCGCTGGCTCCTTTTTCTCCTTTATTACGAGTCGGACACACCGACGGCCTCAATAAGCCAAACGGAATGGAATGGAAAGGGCTAAGCCGTGCTATAAGGATTTTTATTTTAACGTACAGGAACAAAATGTGGACATGTTCTGGTCTGGTAGATTTAATTTTTAACATTTTTGTTTGGCAAATGTACTACCAAGGTGTTTTCAAAATTGTGACAATATCCAACGAGTTGAGTAACTCAGATTTCAATCTTAGAGTTTCTTCATTTTTAATGGTTTGCCTTCTAAAAATTAAACCATGGACGGAAATTGGAATCCATCCGAAGGAGAGGAATTTCCTGGACAATTTCATTGTATTTCATCATATAGTTATTATTTAGCCTCGTTGTGGAAAAACTTCAGCTCAACAAATCTGACCTGACTACAGCGAAAAAAGTTTTATTTCTATTTCACTGATAAAGACGTTTTTCTGGGAATTTATATAAAATATCTAAGAACGAGTGATAGGTTTTAGACAAAATATGTATTGATTTCTGTAAAGTTTCTGTCTATTTCACAAAACTACTGGATATGGCAGGCTGTGTACGTTTTCCACTACACCAATAATTTCCCTTTCAAAGGAGTGTTTTTAAATGTGTTTTTAGAAAAGAAAAACTCAGCGCTAGTTCATCAATCATAGAGTTTCTTCAGTCTTGGACTATTTCTCGATGTTAACAAAAAATGATCAAAATCATTTAATATTATATTAACCTCGTTATGGAAAAAGTACAATTCAGCAGTTCTATAGGGAAAAAAATTATTTCTACTTCACTGATAAAGACATTTCTCTGGGAATTTATATAATATATCTACGAACGAGTAATCGATTTTAAACAAAATATGTATGGATTTCTATAAAGTTTCTGTCTATTTCACAAAACTACTGGACATGGCAGGCTGTGTACGTTTTCCACTACACCAATAATTCCTCTTTCAAAGGACTGTTTTTAAATGTGTTTTTAGAAGAAAAAAAAAACAGCTCTAGTTCATCGATCATAGACTTTTTTCAGTCTTAAATGCTTTGGCCTCTAAAAACGAAACCATGGACGGAAATTGGAATCCATCCGAAGGAGAGGAATTTCCTGGAAAATTTCTCGATATAAACAAAAAATGGCGCAAAAATCATGCTCTACAATCTTGAACTAATCCGAGGACTCAAAGGAAAAGGGGTGAAAGGAAAGAATAATCCCGCCAACACAGGTGAAGAACCATTATCAAGGCTATTGAAACTAATGAAAACCCTGAACAATCACCTAAGAAGCGTAAGTGTAGGAGTACAATAGTCCGCAGTGCACACTGCTTTAGCCACCTAAACAAATCTACGTCTACATTTACAACCCATGCTTGGAATAAGTTAGGGTCCGAAGATATAATGTTATGGCCGTTATGGTTGGAATTACAAATCATTATTTTTTGTGTGTTCCTTCCGACGTATATGCCCTTGTGCCACCCTGCAGACGAACATGTTTCTCAAGTTGAGTTGAATAAAGTTGCCAATTTATCTAGTGATCGTTAGAAACCAGCTAAAAGAGAATTGATTTCGAAAGTCCACCAAACGGACAATCTGTGTATTTCGGCGAGACCTGGTACGTTGATTTAGAGATCCACTTGAATTTACCGCCTGGCTTTCAGAAATCAGAAATTCCATCAAATACCATATTCTTTCTTTGACTATCCTTTTGTGTCTTAGCAGAAGAAAAACTCACTTCCCTCACATAAACCATTGTTTTAAAGGATTAAGAATAAAATATTTCACCTTCAGTGGCAGGTTGCAGATGAGTTGCCCATACTTCAACACGATGAGTAGCATCGAGAGGCGATTAATCGTTTAGGAATGCAGATTTTATGAATAAATCCGATACCCCGTGCCAAAAGTCCTAAATCAACTGTAAGTTTCTTTTTCTTTTTGGTTGGCGGTATGATGGTATGCGCTTACTCTACTAACTCGTATGTTACAATCGAAAATGTTTGCCTTAAAAACAGTTTTAACTTAATTTTCTGCATTCTTTTTTATGCGTTTATTAGAGAAGAAAGCATTCAAATAGATTCAAAATGAAAGAAATTACTTAAAAATCGATGTTTCCTTATTTGTGTTAAAAGTAGAAATATAATGTTAAAGCTGTACTGACTTGAGAACAATACATTTGTCGTGTTCGATTATTCGATTTCCGTTTTGTTTATTCTTTCTGTTTATTCGTGTTGATAAACTAAACGAATTTCTTTTCACAAACTTCTACAAGAAGTTTTGTAGTTGCTTTAGTTAAACTACATATTCTGTAAATTGTTACAGACATCAGATAAAGAAAATTACGACATTTTTGTACCAAAGAAGTGACTGGTTGTTATTTAAAGCGTTGAGAACAATAATAGCTTATTAAATCCTGGTAAGAAAACAGCAGAAAATAACTGTGTTTGTTCAGTAAAGCTGAGTAAACGCGCAAAACTCGTCAACTCAAAACTCCTTGTCCTCGATTATGACGTCTGTGAATATTACTGTAGATTTTAAGTTAGGCCTTTTAGCGAATCCTGAGCTGAAGCTTTGTGTAACCTACGACCATTAGGCATTTCAGGCATCCCCAGACTAGTCTGGAACTAAAAGCATACGCATTTAGTGTCTTTCATTTTCTGAATATCCGAAAGTATGTAGATCCGTACAACTTCCATTTTCTACTTTATCAACATCTGTGCACAGATTTCGATTGTATGAACCTCGACTTGAAGAATAGTTACAATCCTATCCCTGTTGTATGTTTGATCCATCAGTGTATCATATTAGGGCTCTTTTCTAAAACTTCAAATTACCTTTCTTCCAAAGATCGCTGTTCTCTATGATCAATTGGATGGGGCTGTCAAAGTTAAGTTTTTCTCTGATTTTATCGGGTACTTCTCAATTATCACTCTTTTGAATCGATCCTTCATTAGTGACAGAGATAATGGTAAAATGGATCACATAGTCTGCAAGAAGCATTATTTTGGGCAAAGACAAACACCACAGCAGTTCTAAAGCAGCAAATTCACCTAGATATCTGAGTATATGGTTGGACAGTCCATCGTAGTTTGCGATTTTACATGTTATCGGTCGATAAAATTTGAAAAATTAGTTCTGTTGACTAACAAATAAAAATAAAAGGGGCGTCGGTAACCGCAATGGTTAAAGCGTTGACGCTCGACTCTGGTGTACCGAGTTGTGGTTCTGGTCCCATGGATGGCTTTTTAGTTAGTTGGTCAGCTCAACCTACTTCTATAGCTTAACTTCCTGGAACCCACTTTAATGTAATCTAGTGGGTTCCTACAGCCATTCGGCAATTTAGGCAATCCCAGACAAGTTTGGATATGAAAGCATATGGGTTTAGTTATACGTGCCTAACTGTCTACGAGTATGTAAATCTGTGCACCGTTCATATTTTTCTTTATCGACTCCTGTGCACAGAGTCGATGGATTGCATGCAATATAATCTAGTTGGGGCGAGTCCAAGAGGTTTTACTAGAGTGTATTTTCCTTTTAAACCTTACACTACTCTCTGTTTTATCTTAGATCCATCAGTCACCACCTTCATAAAACTTAGGGTCGTCTTTCTTCCAAACATCCGTTATCTATGGCCACTTGGAAAGGTTCAATTTTCCTCTTATTTTCCGTTATATTCATTTTCTCAGATTCTGTTATAGCCTACTATTTATTGTAATTCTCTCCAGATTTCGTAATGGCTTCTAAATCTGATTTTATTTCATTGTACCTCACGAGTCTGACTTTGTCGAAAGCTACCTACATAAATCAGTAAAGGTGGGAGATCGAGGTGCGGTTTCCATCGCTGCTTCGACACAAGTTCGTATTGCTCCTCTTATTATAAGACAGCTATTCTTTTTAGACTTTGCAGTTTCCTTTGTGCCTCCTTATGCAGTGTTTCTGGCCATCATAATGTAGTCGATAGACCGGTCTGGTCAATGTAATGTATAACCAATACACCATCATGGCATTTATTCCCCAGGTTTTGCTGCATAATCTCTAGCCAAGATTAGTAGTGCTTAGTAGTGCCTGGGCCTTATGTAGTATGTTGTTTACATCTTCTCCATCTGAGCGTTTGTTCAGGGGTTACAGTACCTTAGATACTGTACTTAGTTTCTTTTGGAGAAAGTGAAGTCTTATTTTATAGTGGGTGCTTTTAGGTATTAATAGCAACCAATTGAGCCAAAATTATTGATAGTCGATCAGAAAGAGCGTATTTCTCCTGTTCGTTAACATAATGGACCTAAAAAGCACAACCGACTTTATGGTTTATCCATGACCCACCCGTAAAAATTTTATTATTGTTTTTGTTCTAAACGCCTTTGAAACTTTTTGTGTGTTTGTAAGTGTTTTACGAGATTACAACTTATTAATTATATAAACTTGGTATTGGATTTATATTAAGTATAATTTTAATTACTGCTTACTGGGACAAATCTGTCATGTCCCGGGTATCCTTTAAAGGACCTATATGCTGCAATAAAAATCCGAAAGATGTCAGCATTGACCAGAGTAGTCATGATGTCACTTTTTGTACATTCAGAGTCCGATTTTTTTCAGATAGCAATAACTTTAAATAGACCAACGGGGGGAAAATCCTAGAAAAAAAGTTCGGCTCATTCTCCGATAGTCTCCGACCAGACGGCGATAACAGAAGCAGATATCAGAACAGGGAGGTTGCGACCGCTGTTACCAGATCAGGAAAGTAAATAATGATAACAGAAACGATGTACCTCGGGCTCGTATGGTACAGAAATGTTATAACCAACGGTCCGACGACAAGCTGATAAACCCACGGAAAGAATAAAAACAGTCAAAAACCGCTACGAATGATTATGGAACGTGATGATGATGGTTCAAAACTGGATTGCAAATTTCTACTCAAAGACGGATTTGTCCAGTCGGTCTGTATTATCTTGCTCATCGCCTCTTTAACAGCTTCAGTCTTATTCGGGTGAGTAGACAGACGGTTTCTCATTATGTACGCTGCTTATGTCGATAAGTCTTTAAAGTTACATTATCAACATGTCTCATATGTTTAGCCTCAAGAAATTTATCATCTTAGCAAAACAGAGTAATTGATTAAATTATCAAGTCTTTACACTTCCTTATATATGCAATTATTTCAGCTATTGACATCCATACTTTTGTAACATTTTTTCTAAGTGTGATGAACCCTTTGCCTAGTCATTTCCAATCATATTTGGTCTTGAACAAAGCAAGATCAAAAATGATCAGCAATGACAAAACTTCAGATCCATTCTTTGTTCTATTAAACAGAATTTGGTCTATCAAATACAATATTGTATTGATGTGTATGGTGTTTAGTGACAGTTAATTAATGATTATTGGGAGATAGTGAGATGCGGTCTGGTATGATATAGGTTTAAAAAAACATTTTCTTTATCGTGCCAATGTTTCGAGCTTTATTGAGATCATCTTCAGGGTTCAAAGTGTTTGTATGTAGAAGAGTGGTTACACAGAAAACAGACACTTTGAGCCCTGAAGATGATCTCAATAAAGATCAAAACTTCAGTGCCACGAGCAGAATTCAAACGATCTTCGGCTTGATACGCCGCTAATCTACTACTTGAGCTATCATGACTTCGATCCTCTCAGGCAGTAACTTCCCATCTCAACCTCACCTTTTTGAATGTTCCCTCTTTTTTGCCAATTCGGGTTCGAATCCCACTCGCGACACTGACTTTTTTATCTCAACTAAAAACCTTAATTAATTGAATGATATTAATTGGTCAAGCGGACTATGAAAAATAGTGAAAGATCAAAACGTTGGCACAATTACGAAAATGTTTTCTAATCCTACATCACACCAGATTTATTGATCTCTGAACTACACTGAGAGGCAAAAAGTGGCCAGCCTTAATATTTTTAATTATTTACTACTAAGACAATCCTCTATTGATTATATTACAATAATATTTGGTCCATTTTGAAGGATTATAGATAAACAAAAACACAGATAAAAACTCCCATTTTTGTTCATGATTGGATTTTGTAAATAAATTATTGAATAGTCAATCTTCTTTGTTGGTTTTTCTGTAAAACTTCTAATGTTCCAGTGGTTTGGTTTTTTAATTTGTACCATTTTTAAGATTCAAATTTGTTTGAGTGATAGTTTTAAGTGATACAGATTCGGATAGAATCATAGCATTGTTGGAAGATGGAAAAAGTCAAGCTTATGTGCCCAGGATGTTTAACATTCCCAGAACAACTATCCGAGATACTGGAAGTTATTGGACTTAGCATATCTCTTGTGTGCATGCCCTGTCTAAGTGGAATCTATTTTATTAAAAGGAATTAAGAATGTTTGTTGTTTTCCTTTACTCTTGTTGCATAAAATGTCTCTGTATGTAGGAGAAACAAATTTTCAAATAAATTAAGTTTGTGTGTCTTTGCAACTTCAACTATCAGCTTCATATATCCTTAAAATGCTTTATCATTGGTCATTATAATTTTTGTTTTATTTTATACTCATTATGTCTTTTACATGTTAGTGTTAAACTATGTCAGTGTGTGTTATCCTGCTTTAATGGAAATATATATTAAATGTTTTCAGTTTTTTATGTGGCCTGTTAGTGTTTTCCTCGTTCTTTTTGGGGATTGTCACTTTCCATTTATCCTTCAGGTATACCTAGTGCGTACAGTCGGGTTTTGTAATCATCTCTACTGTTAAATTTCACCAATTTTAGATGCAATGTCGAGTTGTCCAGCATTGTACTTTTTCTTACAAAAGGTTTCCAGTCTGCCGTGAAAGAAGATGCCGAGCCAAACAAATGCAACATATGCGATGACAAGAACTGCGACAGAGAGAAAATTGTACACAAACAGAAACCGTGGGCTGGACTTATGGTCTCTGAAGAGGTTGATACGGCCATCCAAGATGTAATTAATGTTACTGTAAAATTAAACAGTTGTCAGTATAAAATAATTTTAATGAAATTGGAATAAACTTAACATTGTATTTATTTTAAGGTTCTTAATATTCCAACAAATTTGAAATAATGAAATATCTTGCCAAAACCAACAATTCTTAACAAAATAATTGTATTTTCTTTACTTATTTTTAAATTTAAAAATTAGAAAAGTTAAATTCAAATGTCAATTATCATTTATTACCTTCAATAATAAAAGAAAACTCTTAGCTACTAGAAAAGGTGATGGAAGAGTTCATCCAAAGTTGGTATAAAAAGATATCTATAGACAGCAGTTTCCCTGCCGAGATACGCCAAACGATAAGATACGCATCCAGCACAGCACTATCTAGGGTGCTACAGGTACTTGATTTTATTTCTTAAATTGAACTTTAGCATCAATCACAACCGGCTTCAGGTCGATATTGGACTGTTTATAACATCAAAGTTGATCCCAGCAGTAATAACACATATCAATATGTGCATTGGTAGTGGGCCAGGCAGGATCCTGTTCCACCCTGCCGTCTATAACAGGAAAGCTGAACTCGATTATCTTAGGTGTAAAGTTAAGGAAATACTGCCTGTACTTCTTGAACAAAGAAATTTTAAATGCAGGTATTTTACAAAAGAATATTTGTTTAACTCTTGCACTGAGTATTTATTATGGAGGTTTTTTAAATGATTGTCCTCTTTGTCAGTACTTTTTCAGCGATGATGGTGGAAATTCTAGCAGGCTGGATTTTTCTTCCATTGGCGTCAACAGCGGACAGTGCAATCTTAAACAACCTACTTCTCCTACTCCTTGGAAATCAAAACCTCACAAATTATTCCAATTTAGATAAACCTGAAGTCGAATTCTTAGACAGATTTGTTAAAAATGAAATCGGCTTGGAGAGCAACAATTGGGTTTGTGAATTCACCTTTGACATTTGTCTCGTTTTGAATTGAACATGATTTTTAACAATGTACTTTAGGCTCTACACCCTGATTTATGTAATATATTAAAGGACCAATCTCTCCTCTATGCATTTATGCAGTTTTTAAAGGACCAAGGAGCTGTACACATATTGCAGTTTTGTTTGGACGTAGGTCAGTAGAGATTACATGATAATAATACAGTTTCCATTAAATAATATGACAAATTGAATTTTTAGAGGAATTCAACAAACGAATGTTGACACCTGAACTGAATTGTGTTGAATTAGATTTACTGCATAGAGACGCTTGGGACTTATTTTCGGTATACTTCAGCCCACACTCACCCGACAACATTGGATTCCCACCTGACCTAGTAGTGCAAATGAGGAAAAGTAAGCAAGGTCCATTCTAACATTTAAACAGTTTAAATTATCATTTCTTCCTTTGTACAGTTTTATCTAAAGATGTTACCAAGCTTAGGACGTCTCGACCATTGTTTCAAGCCTATGAACATGCTTACAGCCTGTTGGACAAAAACTATTGCCCACTCTTTCATACAAGTGATGAGGTTTGTTCAAAATAAATAAAATTTTAGATAAAACTATTTATTCCAAAAAATGCCTACAGTTTTTCACATGGCTTTGTGGTCCAAGGACACCAGCAAGTTATAACATATCAGGAGCAAGGTATGTTTTACTCCTGGTAAAAATTTGCATGATTTTAAAGGCATGTGATTCTATGTGAATACAATAAAATTAATTGGGTGTTTTTTTCCATTAAAATAATTCAGTTCCCCATCCTTAACTGGATCCCCGGCAAAACACGGGTAAGTGTAACTAACATAATTGTTGAGATTTTAAAGTTCTTCTAATCACATAATTAATTTTTTTAAATCCAATTTGATAATTATATGTGTACTATTGTATAACATTTGTAACATTGGTGTGGGATGGAATTTGCTTACTTTTGCTTTACCCATTTACTGAAACCATGTGGTGGTGTTTGTGTACTTCAAGTACGGTTTGTAACAATTTAAGCCATATCAAAATGCTTAAATAAGTTCTTCTAACAGGATAAATTTATGTGAAAAACTCAAAGCGGAAAAAAAATTTTCAGGAGCACTTCCATAGTCATAAAGTTTTATGTATATATTATTTTATATAATGTTTTCATTAATACATGATACAAGGTACTTTTATGTAACTAAATTAATATCCAGAAAAACTCCCAGTAAAAAATTATGGAGGAGGGATTAAAATCACCCTGTAAAATTTTGAATTAAAAAAAATAAATAAGTAAATAAAGAGGTGGCTTAAAAAATAACAAATGAAAATGTCAAAATTTACATTTGTAAGCATTTACAACAGTTATTTTTGGTAATATTTTGTATTTTGAAGAGTATGATAAAATACTATAGATTATACTGCTTAATTATTTTCAGCTCTTTCCTATGTCCAAGCCTTCCAAGAGTTGGTTTCTACAAAAACTAACTAAAATTATAAACTAGTTGGTTGCAATTTTATCAAATACTAATTATATTTACTAATTTATTGTTTAATTTTAAAAAATACATAAATAAGCCATTTTTTTATTTTATTTTTTTAAGTTGATGCTGCACATTATAATGTACTTATATTCAGTATGTTTATTCCCATAATTTTTTTTATGCTAATAATTGTTAGTAGTAATATATGGGGTTTAACAGTTTTTACCCATAAATAACTTCTGCTGAAAATTTGATGTTAACAAGCAGTTTCTGGTAAAACAGCATCCACTCTCCTACAGCAAATGATTTCATAACAACATTCAAACTAGCAATAATAGTCTATTAATATATTTTTAATTTATTTATATTGTTTGTTGATTCACCCTCTAAAACAATTTATTCAACAGACGATCTAAGAAACAAGAAGGTACTGTTTCTAAATTAAGCTCTAAACTACATAAGATAAAAGGTGCTCTTCGATCTCAGACCATATTAGATGGGCATGCATATGATAGTGAGGTGTTGCAATTGGAAGCGGATACAGAATTTGTAAGCTTCTTTTCCACTGGTTTTAAATCAAATTACAATTGCAATTTTATTTATTCAGGGGGATGACTTAGTATTGATGGCAGAAGAGGAAGAGCGTGATTTGAGCTCTTGGAAAATAAGGATTAACAACGTTGATAACAAACTAGACTTGTCAACAGGCAAATTGACGCCGACATATACGATTCGCATCCACAGATACGTCGAAGGTTTGTAGATTGATGAAAATTACAGTTGATCGTAAAGGTTAACATGAAAAATTTTAGGTCAGTCATGTGGAAAATGGACTGTTGAAAGGAGGCTGGCAGATTTTTACACCCTTGAAACAAAGCTCACAGAATTTCATGGAGATTTTCCAGATACTCAGTTACCCCCTTGTGGTCTACTTGCCCCCAGTCCTCCAACTGAACCTCATGTAATTTTTTTTTAATGTTGAACTTTTTAATAGTTTTTAAATTATTTAAAAAGTCAATATACAAAACATTCTCCGCAAAAATATAAATATTCTATTCTATTTAATATTTCACCTTACTTTTCAAGGTATATGAAGCATATTTACAGAAGCTTTTGTCAAATCCATCGCTAAGGGGCTCGGATCTTTTGTTCTTTTTTTTGACTAGCCCTGGAGAGTTCAGCGTGAGCGATAACGCCTTTGGCCGACTTTTAAGAAAATCCGTTCCTATTTCTCTTAGGAAAGAACGAGGCCAAAATATTGATTCGTTCATTACTACTTTCTTCTTGTCTACAGATAGCAAAAAAAGCAGGTGACTACTTATTAACCAGGTTTTATAGCATTATATTATTTTGATTTTTTGTTTTGTTTTTAAGGCAAGATTGGAAAGATGGAACTTTAGACTTGACACCTCGGAGAATCAGGTGTATAACCAATACAGTATTCAAAGATAATTTAGGTCTCAAGCTTAGCAATTTTCCCTCATTTCAAACAAAGAACACACCAAACATTCCAATTTTAAAAGGGCCTTCAGACTGCTTATTGCTTTTAGGTAAATAACACATTGAACACATTGCCTTGTAGATTTCATTTTTTGTTTTTCCAGGAGTAAAAGTGTTCAAAGTGCCAAATTTTGTAGTGAGGTTGGCTCTGGCTGTGCACTCTTTGCTCAACAAACCTTTGGACATGATTATAACATACTTTATTGAAAAGAAAGTAAAATCTCTTCTCGTTCCTCAAAGAATAGCAAATCTCATCAATCTTCTTCAGTGTGAGTACTGCAACACAGTCTTCCATTGATCCTTCAGTCTTCCTTTGACACATTGTGCTAGTAATTACAATTTTCATATTTTATTTATAGGGGTAGTTTTTGAAAAACAAGGGAAATCAAACCCAAAAGAAATCTCTGACGAAGTCAGTAAGAAAATCAACGCTCTCAAAGGAATCTCACATACTTTATTTCAGACTGTCTTTCTAATTGTACAAAACCCAATTCTTAACAAACAGGTAATAACTTTTAAAATATTTGTGTTATTTTGTTTTAATATATAAAAGGGTACTTGGGCATAATTTATATTTTTAGTTATATTTATATTTTTGTAAGATAACACGTCTGTAGATTATTACGTATATTTTTTACCTTTTTTTATTTTCCTAAAAAAGGATTTTTTTAAAATAGGGTTAGTACAAGAGACGTGTGATTTTTATACAGGTTAATTATTTCACATTTTTTCATCTCGTTTTGGGCTGTTTTTTCTTTTTCTGCCCATCATACAAGAACTACACTCAATTAGTTTACATTATAGCATTAGTAATTAATATCATTTACATTTTTATTTTTTTATGGTTAAACCATCAATATTAATTACCTATAAGTCTCGCCTGTCATCACATTAATAGCACTACAATAGTGAACGAGATGACAAGCAAGACTGCTAGATAATTAATATTGATGTTTTAACCATAAAATTAAAATAAAAATGTAAATTATATTAATTATTAATGCTACAATTTAAACTAATGGAGTGTACTTCTTGTATGATGGGCAGAAAAAAAAACAGCCCGAAACGAGATGAAAAAATGTGAAATAATTAACCTGTATAAAAACCACATGTCTCTTGGATTAACCCTATTTTAAAAGAATTTTTTTTTTTTTTGAAAATAAAAAGGTAAAATTATATACATATTTGGTCAGAGAATTAATTCATTTAAGTATACAGATATTGAACATGTAACATATTTATATTTCATTTAATTAGTTAAATTGGAAAAATAATCGTTTAATTGTTATTGATATAAAAAAATGTAGGCGTGAGAATATCTTACTTTCACAGTTTTGGTTAATGCCAATAATACAAGGACCCCAAATTTTTTTGTGAAACATTTATATCATAAAGCTATTTAGTTTTCATACTCAAAGTTGATTCTTTATTTTTTCAGCTATTTTATACTATTTTTGATCTTGTGATTGAAGAATTATTTCCCGAAATTCTCAAAAAAGGGTAAACAAAACAAAACCAAAAACATTGTACATTCCTATGTAAAGAATATTTTTGTTGTTAAGTTTAAGCTGATATGTAAGAAAAAATGTTACCATTTATAATATAATAATCTATTCTATATGTAAAAATAGGGGGGACATGGGTATTTTTATTGTAAACCAATGTTTTCAGTTAGTATTATTTATTTTGTATAATATATCATTGCATTGAAATGGAAAAAGAATGCTATTTAATCGCACCCCCACATTCTGCAAAATTTTCGATGTATTCCTTCTCTATTTGATGCATGGTTCCAACAATTACCAAGGAATGAAGAGGAGGGCCTAAATCGACTTGGGTCATCTCTTGCAGAGTGCACATTTTGAAGATTTGGTCATCTGACCCAACACGTGCAACACCGATACATAAGGTATCCACTGTAACAGACAATTCTGGACAATTTTTTATCTTTATTATTTCAACTAATTGCTGTGCTGCTTGAGCAACCGTCATGAAGTGCGGCGGCAGGTATTCCTTCTTCTTTTTTGTCATGCTTTCCCATGTAGGCTCTTTCACCTTAATATCGAGCAGACACAGCGTATGCAGACCCCTTTGTTTATTGTTACATATTTTTTCAAAGAAGCTGTCTGGCTTCCACGTCTCAGTCCAGAATGGGATCGATACTGTTTCCCCAAAAGTATAAAGCTGAAAAACAAGAGAATAGTAACCTATTATAAATAAACACACAGATATTGTACCTGCAAGCCACAGCATCCGATAGAATTCATAATTGAAGCATTGTGAACCACTTTTGTTGGTATACCCAACTGTTTGGCCCGTACTAAAAGGTCAACATGAGTTGTAGCACCAAATGGATCACCAACAACAAGCATTGCTACATCTTTTTCAAGGGCTGAACTCAAAATTTCATCAGAGCCTAGTTCAACTAGATCTCTGTCAGCTATTACTAACTCCCGTCCATAGAATTCCTCCTAAAAAAATCCAATGAAAGATTAATTTTAATGGTAAACAAATTAATATATTTTTCTTGAATTGGATTTTCTTTTGTACCCTTGGGGATTTTGTTTTATTTATTATAGCAGAAAGAATTTTTAACTCAAAAATGAATGTTTCTTTGGAAGATTATATATATTCACATATATTTGTTAATTCCAGCACAGTAATAGTGTTATACCACGGTGAAACAGGTAATTTCTGTCAGGGTGATCAAAATCAAACAATATAATTTCATGAAGTTATATATCATAAAATATGCATATCATTTACTATGCAAAAATGGACAAAGTAGACAAAACAAAACAAAAAACTAGACAAGCTTTATTCACTATTGAAAATATGGCAAAAAGAGAGAAAATTCGAACGGTTGTAGGTTGAAATGAGGAGTTGGGTCCGAGGGGATCGAAATCACGATAGCTAAAGTGTAAGAGGAGCAGCGTATTGAGCCAAAGTTCATGGGTTCAAATCCCACTCGTGACACAATTTTTCATCTCAACCAAAAACCTTGGATAAAAATAATAATTAATTGTAATAATTAATATGGTCAATTATGACCTCTAAGCAAATATGGATTAATTTAATAATTAAAAGAAGTAATTACTTCACTAAAATCTCCCTGTTTTGCCACTTTATAAATCGCTGAGAATTGAAACCTGATTACGCACATTTGAAAATTTACCAAAGAGAGAAAATTGGTCGTACATTGAGATGAGGAGTTTGTGTCCGAGAGGATCGAAGTACGCTAGCTAAAGTGTTAGAGCAGCGGCGTATTGAGACAAAGGTCATGGGTTCAAATCCCACTTGTGACATTAATTTTTCATCTCAGCCAAAAACCTTAGGTAAAACGAAAAATTACTATGGTCAATTATAACCACTAAGCAAATATGTATTAATTTATTCATCAATTTAATTATGCATATTATACAGAATACACAACAGAAAATATAATTTTACACATTTTAACTAAAACATTGCTGAATGAAATATGTGTACATACAATTAATTACCTATATATTGCATAAAGAATTTATTTAGTATGGTTCAGATAGTCTATTGAATTTTGAATCTCATACAAATCTAAATATTTTAACAATTTTTTGTTTTTAACTTTTTGGTTAGAAATATGAAACCTCAGGTAAGAAGGAAGAAATAATATTGCTTGAAAGGATTTTCTTACTAGAACATGCTTTCCAACTGATAGCACAGATGTGTACGATTCCAAAAAGACTTTCTCTGCCTTTCTGACAATTTCGAGCCCCTTTACCGTGATGTCTTTAGCATCGCCGAGGCCGATCCCGATTAAGTAAAACATTATGGAAATGTAAATAATAAAAACACGTGTTGATTTTTTGAAATGTGAAGCAGGTTTTGCCCAGGCCGGACTGGACTAATTCAAAAAATATCCTTTAACCTTTAGTCGATAGACAACCGTAACCTGCCATACTTCCCAACCCAAGTTACAACTTCCAATCTTGCCTGAAATGCACACAGAGCTAAAAATATTAAAACAATAAACATTTGCCAATCATTTAAAGTGTGATCATTGATTATACCTTTCGGTCCGACTAATTTCATCGATGAAATACAAATTTAATTATCAGCCTTCAATATTAATAATGTTATTGTACATATACCAATCATACTTAGTATCACAATGCCAAAAACATACAAGAGAAAAACAAAAAAATCCAAGGTGACTCCCAAGAAATAGCAATCAGAGAAACTAAGTTGAATGCAGTCATTTATTGAAAAACTCCTTGAATTTGAATCCTGTACAATTTGAAAAGTGGATATTTAAATATTCTGACATTACACTGAATATGTTACATGAATGTAATGTTGTGTCATCAAAAAAAAAACAGGGAGTTTATCTTTTCAACATTTAAAAGAAGCATATTATTTAAACCAGTATTTATTTTTATAAAATTATCGAAGCCTGTATTTTTTCAAATCCTTCACAAAAAAAGAAAAGGAATAAAGAATCATTAGCAAAATGGTTAACCTGTTACATCTAAATTTAATAAGTTATTAATGTAATGAATAAATAGCAAAGGGCCCAATGCTGTTCCCTGAGGGACACCACAAGTTTAGGGGAGTTAATTACTTTAGCTCCCTGTATCCTATCAGATGGGTAGGAAGGGCAAGAGCATGGATTCAATAACTCGTTTCTCTAACTGAATCGAAATATTTTTGAATGTCAATAATCAGTTTAATAAAGTAATATTTAATACGTTGCAAAACCATTTGTTTAGTATTATTTAATTTATAGATATATTTTTATATACTATCTGTGAAGGTACATATTATTAATTATCTATTTAACAATAAAGCATTCTAAAACAAAAAAAAAACAGAAAGAAAAAGAAGATTAAATATTTTATTTAAATTAGTTGAAGTCGTGAGGAACGGTCAAGAATGAGGTAGATTAGAAAAACACCTTTTTCATTTTTTTAGCGACATTTCTGGCCTGGGTAAGGATGACCCGAATAAAGGTCGAAACGTCAGCAAAAAAAATGAAAAAGGTATTTTTTAAACTACTTCATTCTTGACCGCTCCTCACGAATTCAACAAATTAAGAAACAACAGGTCACTAAGAAACACATTTTATTTAAAATAAAATATTGTTTTAGTTACTTGTTTTATATTTGTTTCATTAATAGATTTTTTTCTCTTTTGGGAAAATATTCATTTCTGATATAATCGCAACTTTACGATTTCTAAAGGTTTGTTTTACAAGGTGAAAATTTAAAAATTGGCGTCGTTTTCTAGCTCAGCCTTTTGAATCAGAGTTCACCTATAGAGAAGGCAGTAGACCGGTTTACCTATAGAGACGTCTCCTCCAGCGCTACCGATCTCCACTTGTGCACCGATCTCGCATTGCGACCATGGTGAGTATTTTTTATCTAAAAACATCCTACTTACCCAATTTTCGATTCTTCTGGATTTGTTTGTGTTTTCAACTACTCGTTTCGCACTTTCCAGTCGGCTCACAAGACGTTTAAAGTCAAGCAGAAGTTAGCGAAAAAGCTAAAGCAGAACAGGCCCATCCCGCAATGGATCAGGATGAGGACTGGAAACACCATTAGGTAAGGAATTTTCTCACATATAAACTTAACATGTCTAGTTTATTTGCTGGTTTGGATATTAATTTTTAACAACTTTGATACGGATGATTACCAAAATTGTAATTATTCTGAACCTTGTTTGAATCAAAACGTGTTTTTGTAGATTTTATTTAACAGTACCGTTTATTTGTATAGAATGCTCATCAATTTTTGTATAGAATCGTCATCCAATTTTTGTAGTACTACTATGTTACTACGTATACTATAAGTAGCTAATTTTAAATATTTAAATGTGAGGGGTCCATCCTAAATTTTGTTCTGTGAAAGGGTCCACTGGCTAAAACGTTTGGAACCCCTGATCTAGAGGATATACATGGAAGCTTTTAATAAAACTATATTTTTAGATTTGATAAAAAAAAAACGATGAACTTAGCAAATAGCTCTAAACAATAATGGAGATGGCACAATAGACAATATTGATTGCAGTGCGCAAGGTCCTAAGAGACTAACTCCTTACTGTAACCTTAACTGAACTGAACTTGGTACATATTTCACCAGTGACATACTTTCGTCTCAAATGGTTCATTTTTCACTGAACAATTTTATTTATCTTTACTATGATGAGATTTATAACAATGCCAGTTTGATTCTTTTCCAAAAGTTTATTTATCAAGTTTTTATTTGATATGTTGGCCATTGATCAATCATTATTTAACCTGTGTTAATTTAACGAAGCATGAGCATTTCTATAGTTTGAACTCGTTAGAGTAGACGTGTTAGGGACATCAAGAGACAGCAGGTATTGGGCGAGGAAGTGAAGTCACCAAAGTGGCTGGTTTCGTCCACTATTTAACAAGTGTTTTTCTAGTGTCTGGTGGTTATCATTTGTTGAAGTCGTGAGAAGCGGTCAGGTCAAATTTTGTTATATTCAAAATCAAAAATGAAATAGATGATTTTCTAAAATACTTTATTCCTCACTGCTCGTCATGAATTCGACAAATGTTTCTAGTGTTAAATTTGGCTTTGTTTTTCTCAAATCTTCATCAATTTCTCCATGGATGAACCTGAAGTTGTTAATGATTTATTTTAAATATATCTGCTGTCACATTTTGTTTCATAAATGTTCCCCGATTTAATCTGGTGGTCCATGTACCCTTTGTTGACATACCATAGTTAAAAAAATTTACCCCATTCAGGACGATCCGCCTGATAACATGTTCTTTGCCCCCCCCCCTTATGTGAGGTACTGAAAGCATGATATGTGCTCTAGTCTTCACAGTTTCAAGTTCTTAGAAGCAGTGTATTGTTTTAGTTAATACTTTTATGCACTAGTAAGAGTGGGAAATGTTTAACAAGAAAGTTTACTGTTTAAGCAACACAGTACTTTGAACTGCAGACAGCGTGTGAATATTCTTTGTATAGTAGTTGTTGGGTGGTTTCCTCAATTTGTGAATAATAATTCAAATTTTCACAATCAACATGTAATGTGTTTTTATTTTTTTACAGGTACAATGCCAAGAGGCGTCACTGGAGGCGTACCAAATTGAAGTTGTAGAGTGATCTGCTTTACCCTCATCTTTTCTCTTCTTTTTTATTATAACCATTGTAATGGTGTTCTAAGTTAGGGACAATAAACAGCTTGTTTTAAACGAATTCTCAGTTTCTAATATTTTATTTACATTCCTATACGAAGTGTAAAAATAGTGTAGAAGGTACGGAATAATTAGGGTGAGTTCACACAGAGCAGTTTTTGTCAGTTCGATAACCATGCAACTTTTCACACTAGGAATGATGTCAAAAACAACTAGGTTCATGGATTAGTGGTGTGTATGGATCCATCCCATTCTATATCAGAGCGTTCGGAGAAAGGGTTTTTTAGTATGTTATGGCCTCAATTGAAGGCATGAAGAGAATTTTTTCAGTTTTACAAGCATGACCGTGGTATCTTTTTACAGCTCCTGAGCACTGAATGTGTTCCAAACAGATGGCCAGTACGAGGGTTTCATTGTTTATTTTATCCATCCTATACAGTTAACAAAATGTAATTTCAAAAGGACAAAAATAGAAAACTGCTTTAATTACTTACCTTGTTGCCCAAAGCTTCTCAGGCCCACCTCGTAGTGTGAACAGAGAAAAATAGGTCAGAACAGCACTGTAAAACATTGAATGATGGGCTGAAGCAACTTTTGTGTCTTGGTGTCATTGTAAATCCATGATTTGAGCTGAAAGGTTTCAACATAAAAGCAAAGCTAGAAAGCCCATAGTCAAATAATCCGTCAAGTCGATAAAAATCACTCAATATGAACTTCGCCTTATAGGTCATTAATCCTGGTTATATTTATTCAGTCATCCAACTTTATATTATATTGTATTTACAAGTTTGTAAACTGCATTATGAATTAATGCTCAAATATCTTACTGGGTTAAATGTAGGCTAATTAAGTTTGGTTGAGCAATTAAGTGTTTATAGTTGATCAGATCATTTATTCAGACATGACACCTTGTCACAATATTAACAAATATTGATGGAAAAGTTGTTGGCAGTTGCCTGTAGTTGTTAACTTTTTTAAATTGTGTAGTTGTCAAAACTTAGTATAGCAATTTTAAGATATTTTTAAATTAACATATGACAATGAACTCCAATATAAAAATGTCTTATTCAATGTAAGAAGCATTCCCCTGGAGTACCTAGGGGCAGAGCACATCTGTACACAATGTGTAGAGATTAGTGACCGTTAATTGATAGTTATTCAGGTATCGTGAGATGTGGTTGGGTGTGATGTAGGTTTCAGAAAAACATTTTCTTTATCGTGCCAACGTTTCGATCTTTTATTGAGATCATCTTCAGGGCTCAAAGTGTCTTCTGTGTAATTGTGCCATCCTTGCGTGCCGTGTTGAGAGTGCCCTCAATTATCACTTTTTGTTCTACTTTTCCTCATCATACAAAATGTATAAGTTTTAAGGAGAGTAGGTGATGGTTTGGCAATAAAACCTTTATAAAATTATTTCAAAAATCAGAATTAACAAATTGCCAATATTCATTAATAAACTACTCAGTGTATCACAGGTAAAATGGTTGATTTTACATTTTTTTTAAATCATCTCTTTAAACACATGTACATGTGTTAACAAGTCTTGTAATCAAGGCAATCAAAAATGGAACCACTACTGATAGTTGCTGTAATGTAGAGAAAAGTTCTAGTGCATTAGAGGTCCTTCCACTAGGCACTTATAAAAGTACTTTTTATTTGAAAAATGTCCATTTCTTCATGTTATAAACCTCGGATTTTCAATAGTTTAGTTTAATTTAAAAAATTCTATGAACCTGTGTGAACAGGTGCAAGCTTGTTAGGAACAATGCATCAAAGATCAAAGGAAAACCTAATGTTACAGAGATATTTTGTCTAATTAAATTAAAGTTGATATGAAACCTTGGCATAGAAGCAATGTAGGCATATTGTGCACCTGTGTTCAGCTCTGTTTTTCAAGTCTAGGAGTTAGTTTAGTGAAGTTTTTGACAATTTTGCTGATAAACTATTTGTATCTTCATTGGATAAATAAGCAGATTCTTCCATGTCTTACCAATAGGATGGTTAGCATTAACGTAAGTTTGTACTACTACTAGCTATTACAGAGTTGTATAGAACATGCGCTGTTGTTTGTTTTTACTATATATAAAACACTGGTCTTTATCTATTATAGACTAATTTTGTACCAAGGTAGTACTTTACTGGATCATGCCCAGTAAATACACCAGTTAGAGTATTTAATTCATTAATGTTAAGTAGGATTTCCTCTATCTCCTTTTTTTTATTTAAAGAAATGTCTTTTTGCTTGTTTAATACCTAGTTGTAACTCCCAGTATTTGTTTTCTTCTTCTGTAAAGTAGTAGATAGTGAATATCCAGATATAGTGGGATGGGCAGCGAGCCACCCATAAGGAGAGGTATTTAACCGCTGACCAAGATGCACCCAACACTACCTACTACAGCCTTATATTTAGGTTTGCCTCATCTGCAGAGCTTGTTTTTCAAGGCTGTGGATAAAAATCATTAACAATTCAACACAGAAAAGACCACTTCTTCTGAGGCTAACTTGCACAGGGAGCCAGACACCGTAGCAAGGCCCAACCTGAATGTGAACCCCCCCCCCTGTATATACTATTATTGTATACCTACTCCAAATAATTTAAAAAGAAGAGCATACACACACACATGCCCTCTTCCCCCACCTGAGAAGTCAGACAGAAAGAAAACATGTGAAATTTGGAATTGGATGATGAATCTGTCAACAGTTATTGTGGATGCTTATTCACACTACTAGCAACAAACTTTTTGTTAATTTCATTCAGTCCTTTTTCTCCACCCATTTTCATTTCATAGCATATCTTTGGTTTTGGTTCTAGTCTGTAGGGTAAGAGACGGAGTTTGTGAGAGAATTATTCCAAGATATGAAATTTAAGAAAGGTTTATTTCGTGTTTCACAGGGTTAGAGCTGTAAGATGGAGCTTCTTTTCCCTGGTGAACTTACAAGTTTTGCATTTGAGGGGTTTATATTTATTTTCCTGGCACATTGCAGTGTTAAATTTAAAGCTTTTTGCAATAATTTACCCAGAAACTTATCAAATTTTCCTCTAATTGTTTTGAGACTCGACAATGCCATCTGTGTACTCTTGTATGTCAAAGCCCATTGTGGTTATTGCTTATTTCTTTAGCATTATTACTTTAAAATAACTACTATATTTGTGATTTGGCCCATTGTCACAATGGAAGTGATAGTTCGCTTCCTCTCGTTGCATTGGTAAACAACATACTGAACTTTGCAGTTTTTAAAAAATTTAAAAAAAAAATCAGTCATAATTGTCAAAGTCTTTTTCTTCATTTCATGCCTGAGAAGACAAGGATATGGATATACCTTTTGAAATATCGCAAGTTAGGTTATGAAATTGTCAATGGTTATCTTGGATGCTTATTTGCACTGCTAGCTCCAAGCTCTTTTGAAAGCTTCATACAGTCATTTTTCTTCATTTCATTTTAATCATCAGTGTATTCTGTGGTTTTTGTTCTAATATATCAGGTAGGAGTTTCTCAGGAATTTGCTTCAGCCCACTTATTACTCATGTTGAGGCATTCTCATTTGATTTTCACAGGTAATGTGTTGGTTATGTGATATGCACATTTCATGCCTGTGCCTTTTTTTATTTAATTTTAGACGTAAGTAATAAATAAATGAATAAAAAGTAAATAAAATAACTGGTGCATCGGCCCACCTGGATTGGAGCACTAGGCCAAAGTTTCGGGGCGAAAATTACCCTTCCGGCCCCTTTAAAAAAATCTTATTTTCTTGCATTTCATGTAATACAATTTTTCATTTTACCCTACCAGCACAGCACAGTTTATAAAAATTCCAAAAATAAAATACAGCTGATCCCAATTACTTTAAGCTTCTTGATTTTTAGCTCTGTATGATTTATACATAAACACCTCGATGCAACTTTTGTGATTTTATATCTAGATGAAGCAATTTATTGCATTATTTTTGGCAAATATTTTAAAAAATATTCAAATTTAGCAAAGGTAGTGAGTGATACGGTTATAAGTTGGTAGATTAACACCTGTTATCATTAAAATCTGTGTACTTAAATTGTGAAAAAGTTAATAAACATAAGTATAAGGTAATAAATGAATTATTTTATATTGATTAACTCGATTCTCGTTGTTTATAAAAAGTTGGAAAATCCTTGGATTTCGTGTTTTTTTCCTTGTAATCATCACTGCTTGTGTAAATAAAAATGATCGGTAATCGTTCCGACCACTAGTAAAACCCTAATCTCCGAAACCGACGGCAAAATCAACCGTTCAGCTGGGAAATTTTATTTCCAACTTAAAATTTACGTGAACAAAACGCGAGTTTTAACAGATTTTCTTTTTATTGGAACATATGTACAGATTTGAAGCGAGTTGTGATTCGAAAGTCTTCCAGTTTGGTCTACCGGTCTCAGACGAGAGATCTACGGGCGTGAGGTGCGAGTGGTCTATCGTTGGAGAGTCGCGCTCGGCTCCAGGTCGGAAAGGCGAACGCGGATTGACAAAGGCCGACGTCTTTTAGGGACATTTTTCTCAAAAAAAAAAAGGATCAAAGGAGAGAAACTCTGAAGGCAACGGATCCGAGACACCTCCAAGTCACAAAACAAACAACAGCTGTCAGTCAATCGATTGTCCCAGCCTCGGGAGGTTATCGTGTAGCTGTAGTTTGTCTATTGAGGTTACCAAAAGAAGTTCCGTAAATTCTCCGTCCGTTGGGATTGCAAGTTGAATCAATGTTTTACGAGCATCTCTTGCGTTTGGCCTGTTTCGACAATACTTAAACACGCTGTGCGTTGATAGGTGGACTTTTTCTCTTTTTAAGCTCGGATTATGGTGCACTGTTTGAGGGGCCGGGCCGATTACACCGAAATCGAGGGAGAGACATGTAAGTACTTGATGTTTTTTCTTTTTCTTTCTACCCGCTACCCAGTAAGTACTAAATTAAAATTGAGCTCACATCGATCTTGCCCGATGTGCTTTTGTCATTTAAATGACGAGCTAGAGTGAAATCGATACCGGCCGGGTCGATACCTAAATAGCTCGCTGACCGCTGTTGAACTGTTGCACGACAGGAGTCAAGAAGGGCGCAGTCTTATTCTTTCATGTATATTTTCTTCTCGTCTCGTACCAGACGGTTTAATTATTTTTTAATTAAATAATGTAATAAAACTTATGAAACTGAATCATCTTCAGCCACGCTAATCTAGTTTAAGAAATAAAAAAGTTTGTCAAAATTTCAAATTACAATATTTTCCATTATCAGGTGGAAATTTACGTTAGACTTTATCACAGAATGAAATGGGGTTGGTCGTAATTTCATATATCGCACTGTAAATCGTGTAGTTCCAATCCGCCATGATTTACAAGATGAAAGTGTTCGTGTGTCTTGAGATTTGAGCCTTTAAAGATAGAGAAAACTATACTCTCTTGAATATGAAATAATATATTTTTAAAACATCATAGAACCGAGCATAAAGTAGGAAATTACGGTCATCCTTTAATTTTTCGCCGCTGGAACTGTGCCTCCACCTTGCAAAGATTTGTAAAATGAGAGTGATCGTTTGTGGACGTAATATTTATTTGAGCCTTTCTATTTATTTGAACCACGCGGTTTTGATGTCAAATAATATATGACTAAATAAAATATTGGAAAATTTGATCCTTTGGCACGATATAAGGTGCCGTTCAATCGCTCCATGATATCGCGATAAAAGGCTGTTCCTATATACACCTTTTAGGCCAAATATTTGTGTCTATTTCTGACTAATATTTGAGCCTTTCTATTTGTCTTAATCACGCGGTTTTGATGTCAAATAATATATAATTAAATTTTATAATGGAAAATTTGATCCTTTGGCGTGAAATATCGTGCCGTTCGTTCGCTCCACGATTTCGAGATGGTCGTGTGTAGATCTCTCAGGACCAACATTTGAGCCTTTATAGGTAAAGAAAACTATACATCATTGAATGATAAATAATATATTTTTAAATTCATCATAGAACTGAGCATAAAGTAAGAGATTATGGTCATCCTATAATTTTTCATCAATTAAGGGGACATGGCGGGTTGTCGGGATGGGAATGTGTTTGGCCTATGTGTCCTATTGGACTACGCTATATAAGTACAATACCAAACCCCGAATTATTTAATCGAGTGTAACAAATTTCAACCATTGATTGTTCTTTTATTAATTTTGTTTGGCCACATTTCAATTTTTTCTTCCATCGGAGTACATACCAGTAAAAACAGCAACTATCTAGTTTTTCGTTAATTGTGAACATGACCTCGATTTGTCAGTAACAACGTCAAGGGGTAATGTTAAACATTTACAAGCGACAACACGCCATTCCGGATGAAACGATTAATGAATATTTCTGACCTTGGCTTCCACCTCGGAAACAGTCGTACCGCTAAATCATTCATGCCTTAAAAAGTATTAATCTATTTTTACTACAAGTTTTTCCTTCGTCGCGAATACCATGCCGTTCAAACGTGCCAAGGAAAGAACATCGGGAGGCTTTTATGGTCTGATATCCGATTCATACTGTTTATACATAGTTAATGCTTCATTAACATAAATCACAATCCGACCATAAAGACTTGGCAGAGCGTTTAGGATTAATGGCTGTTTATGTTGGTTGAAGGTTTCGTTCAGAACTTTTTTTTAAAATTTATTTTATTTATTGCTATCTGTAAAAAATAAATATAATTGAGCAAATAGTATAGTTTTGTACAAACCTGACAGATCTGTCAGACCAGGAGGCAATGGGAAAGAAACAAGCCAATGCTGGAACTCTCTTTTATTTAATTGGGAGGGTTAACATAAGAGATCATGAGGCCATCGTCGTTTTAAACGGATTATAAGGGCGCTACGTTGAAGAAAGAGTAGATTAGGATGTTAGGATGGAAGTTTCGAGTGAAATTGAGGAACTTTGTTCGAATCAGATACTTCTCGAATGGGATTTTAAGGTCTTTATGGATCATTTGATTGGTGACATAGAAGGGAGCATTGAACATACTGCGGAGAACTTTTGATTGGAAGGATTGGATACGCTGGATGTTGGAGGATTTGGCCGAGCCCTATATTTTAACTCCGGAAGTCCAAATAGATCTGATGATTGTGTTTTAAGCGGTTAATTAGTTATTTATGCGTAGTGTTAATGGTCCCAATAGGTGTCTGAGTAGTCCATATGTTTTGTTAAGTTCTTGTCGTTTTAATCTTGTACGTGGGCTATTTAAGTAAAATCCAAGGTAGTGGACTTGTTTGGATGGTGGTATTACCTTGTGATTTATGTGCATTGGTGAGTAGGTTTGACGTTTGAGCGTAAACGTAGATTGTTGGTTTTTTAGCTCGTCCCGAGTGCACCTGTCTGTAATGACGCTAAGATGTTGTATTGATTCTGTGGATAGGATTGGAGTCTGTAGATAAGAGTGCATGATATCCGCGTGGTTATGAGTTTGGATGTTTAGGCATGGCAGTAGTGTCTATGGTGTAAAGGATTGAACCTAGGATACTTCCTTGTGGAACGACAGTCGTTCAGAACTAACTTAATAAGGTTATATACAAAAATACTTTTTACCGTTTAATGGCAGTTTTTGGACACGTTTCATATTCTTCGCGAAAATCTTATCATACCAACAGGACATCATTATGGGCAACCGTTAAGGCTAGTACGTAATATTCAAGCCCTTTAACTTGCGCCAGTCCTTCAAATCTTTTCATTTAGATGGTATTTGTTTTTAATCTTCTTTTTTTAGCCTGCCTTCCAATATGATCCCACAAGCGCTCGATAGGGTTTAAATCGGGCGATTGGAGTGATGTCTGGTCTGTTAGGTGAATTATATACTAGCCATTCTTGAGCTTTCCGAGCTATGTGTTTCGGGTCGTCGACTTGCTCTAAAAAAGAATGTCCTTTCTTACCAAATTTAATAGTGCTTTCCTTTAAATTCTGTTTTATATCATCCATGTAAACGTGAGTATTATCCATGATCCCATCGATTGTGTAAATTGCCAAGCCCCAGACAAGCACCCACACCTATGTTTAACCGTCGTTAGTGTATTCTTTAATTTCAAGTGTTCCCCTGGCTTACTACGTCACTTTCTTTCTTCCATCAGACTCTGAAGCAGTAAATAAACTCATCGGTGAAAATAAGTCTCTCAAAATGCATCGGGTTTACTTATCGTTCCCTTCTTGCTTATATAGTTTCTTTCGTGCATGCCTTGTTTTTAATAAGTATTTAGTACTGTTGTAAGGATCAGTGATACAGTTCTGGTGGTCAGGGTGGGGCTATCGTTTTATCTGGAAGGTTGGTCTAGCTTCGCTAAACCATTAGTCTTCCGAATTGAACCTATTTATCGATGTTGATGTTGATTGGAGTCTTAAAAGTCTCGTTTTTTTTCTTGTCCTATCCATTTGCTATTTTAAATATTTTTCTTATGCTCCGTATTTACCATAAATTAAGACGGTACTGCAATCTCGTTTATTCGTAGTTAAACCATCGTCACGAGAGTCTCGAGTAAATTAAATGAAATTGACTGAAAAAAATTCAATTAAAAAGTGTCATTCATCCCAACACTACTTAACCAAGCACAATTGGCCTGCTCGGCTAACTTAGCTAAATCCGGTTGGCCAAAACCTTGAGAAGTCCAACAACCGCAGAAAGATTCCACCCCAAGGTTAAAACATAAGACGTTTGTGTTAAAAATAGGAGGTTTGTAGCTTAAATACTGCTGAAGACATTTGCTTGCCTCTCTCGAGATTTCTTTGCTTTCTGGAGTCTTCCTCGAAAACTTGGCAAAACTAAGTCTTGTCTAACCCACGTAACTGTTGTTTTAGTGAAAAAATAAGCCTAAGTTTAGGAACTGAAAACATTCAGATTCACAGAGCCAGGCAATGTTTACAAAAACATGAAGAGGAAACATTCTGAAACTATAAAAGCACCAAAAGAATATTTACAGGCAGGATCTCCCTTTCTCTCTCAAGAAATACCATATTCCTTCAATTCTATGATCAGACAAGGACGAAAATCTCTATAAGAAATCAGAATATACATTAAACGTAAAATAATTGCCGGATACACAGAACAAGAAAAAACATAATTGCTTTTGAATAAGCTAGTAGCTCAATCTAAAAATGTTTTTATGAAATAAAAATAAAGGGGTTCTTAGAAAACGAATAATAATTGAACAGAGAAGTAAAGTTCCAAAGTCTGTTCACCGATAGTCAAATGAAACCGTGACCACGCCCAACGTGCATAAGCAATCAACTTAGCCACGCCTTAAGTCCAAGGTCTGCGTCCATTCAACTACGGTGGTTTTGGTCTGCGAGCCGATGAATTTATGTTGAATCACTGACTATGTTAGTTTGCCTATCAGCCAACTTAGACAGTTCTAATTGGCTTAAACCTTGATATTGTTGCGAGACCTAGGCTCGTGGATACGTTATCTCTTAAACTTGAATAATGAAATTTGGTTTCAAGAAAAAATTTCTGATGAAATTTAATTCACTAATATCTGCCAAGCTGAGGACACTAATTAAATTAAACTTGCTTCTTAACAAAGGTGACCCAAATTATTGCCTGAACTACATGGGCATTGATTGTCAAGTAAAACTTCACAGGCATAATTTTCAAGCGTCTTTACAAGTGGGCGGATATAACAAATTAATTCCGGAAGAACAAATACCATTCAGAAAAGGGAGGGGTTGTTTAGATGCGATTTTTACTCTCTCGGCAATAATAAATTTTCAACTAAGATTAAAGAGAAGTAAGTTGTTTATAATCTTTGTAGATTTGAGAAGGGCGTTTGACTCCATAGCCCATGATAAGTTTAAAAAGTGTATAAACTGGGTCTAAATGAAAATTGAGTCCTGAAGTAGCCTATCAGATACGAAGGTAGTTTTGCAGGGCTAAAAGCTGAGCGCACTATTTTTCTCACTATTTTTGGTAGGTATAATTAAATTGTTTCGTAACCATGCAGAAGGCATTAGTGTTGACAATATGAGAGTCCTCCTAATGATGCTGTACGCGGATGATGTAGCCCTAACTGCCTATTCACGGAAGGATACCCAATCTAAACAGCAAAAACAATGTAATTTGAATAGTTAGCTGTGAATACGCACAAAAAATCATTGTACCTTTTCAGAAATCATCCTCTGGAAAATTCAAAAGAGCAGGGGAATAATTTGTCACGAAGAGTTATGTTTCAATCCCTAGAGTTTTAAATATACATTCTCGCTTTCTAAAAATCTAAAAAAAGAACATTAAAAGTGTATTGTTCAAAACATTGGTTCGTTCAATTCCTGCTGTATGAAGAAAATATCTGAGGTCACTGTTATGTAGATGAATTTGAAAAGTGCAACTAAGATTCCTAAAAAGTTTACTACATTTACCAAAAAACTGCTGCCTATGTTCCAACAGAGATCGGTTTCCTACACCTAAAAGTAACTATTTTAGACCAAATGCCGAAGTTCTGCGTAAAACTACTCTCCCTATTGCTAATAGTCTGGGCCAACATGTGGAAATCAAAGATATCCCAATTAATTAGGTACAATCATTAAAAAAATCTCTGAACATATTTGTGCTTAATCTTGGAAGGACAAAGTGTGGCAACAGTAGAAAAACAAATTATTCAGATTTAATTATAATAATAAAGTCAGAAGTTTATGGGCCGTCAAACAGCTGAGGTCTTCGTCGGCCCTCTGCGTGTTTTCCTTCTTTTTTCTGTTCTTTCGCGCGTATTTTGTTTTAAACTGCAGCCATTTGAGCGTCTCGATCTGGTTTCTGGTTCTCTGCTTTAAATGTGTACCAAGTCCATATCCTAAAATGCTAGCCTCTCGTTTATACTTCAGGTTATCAAATACAGAATAGAAACAAAACATACAATACATATACACATAACCATAAATATAGATGTCTGGTCACATTCACTCCCCCAGAGTACTCGATATTCCTCGGGGCGGGGTTGAACCCACTCCTTTCTCACTAATAACTTACTTTTACTCTCCAGACATCACACACTCACCCCAGAGTACTTGATATTCCTCGAGGCGGGGTTGTAAGCAACTCCTTCCTTTCACGCTAATAAATTACATTCATTCCAATAAATTAACATAAACACAACACTCGATAGAAGCATAGAAGTCTGGTCACATTCACTCCCCCCGAGGACTCGATATTCCTCGGGGCGGGCAGTTTTAATTATAAAAGTTGAAAATGACTCATTAAGTATGGCCATAGATCTGGCAGTTACTTTCCATTCAAATTCTCACTTTCGGAATATTAGTAATTGGGGTGGTTCAGAGACATGTCTCGAATGCTGTAAAGATTTAAAATTAATTAGGCTGTTCAGCCAATTACGGCTAGCCAGTGGCTGACACCCAACGATATATTTAAATGGAGAAAAATACAAATTCTCTCCAGATGGTCTTTGCCCTACTTGCTTCAACAGAGAAAAGGATGATGGATCATTTAATGCTGTATTGTACTTTTTTCAAATCAAACTCGCGAAAAGTATTTCCCACCGGACTCTATTCATGAAAATTTGAATCTAAAATCTATACTAATTTACAGATCAAAAAAGACTATATCTGCTGAAATTGCTTGAAATATAAAATACGCTCGCTATAACTGAATTTAAAATATTAGGTTTTGTTGTACAAATTTCTCTGATATTCAACTTGGCAGACACGTTATCATTATTGTACAAACTTTGCTCATCATTGTTTAAAATAAAACAAAACTAATAATTTGCCTCAATAAAAAACAGAAAGATAATTTTGTACAAGAATCAATTTCTTGAAATAGAATAAAGATTTTTTTTTAAATACATATTGTTACAAGCAAAATTTAAAACAATTCCTTTCAAGTGGCATCTATATTTTAACTATGAAGCTTATAATGATTTACAGAATATGTCATGCGCTAAAACAAAAAAAAAAAAATGGGATGACTATTGGCACGGGTGACGTGAAGATGATTTCATCTAATTTATGTGAAAGTATGAATTACGTGGACGGGAATCGCCTTTCCGCCACGACTGCTGTGTTTCTCCTTGTGAAAATTCTGTTCCTACTTCTATTATGGCATTTTATTCAAATATAGCAAAAATGGAAAAAGAACAGTCATAAAACGGTAGTATAATTGGTATTTTGATTGTGAATTCTCACGGGAGGGGGAGGGGTAAATTTATTTAGTTTTCTTTCAACTGGGCAGTATTTATTTTTAACTTTTGAAGACTGTTGAATTGATTTTTTTTTTAAATGGATTGTTCGGAATTCTTTCTGGTTAGAATCGAACGTTAAACGATGATTATCAATTTACCGTGCCGTTTCAGAAGATCGCTTTTAAATAATTGTAAGGAATGGATTTTCAGTACTACTGAAATTTCTACGAGGTAAGTTCAGCATGCAATAAATTAATGGAGTTGTTCGTTAACTTAATGCATAAAAAGTTTCAAAATCATGTTTCTTGGGAGCATGTTTGTGTTAAAATGATTACATGTAACACGATATTCTTCTAATTTTTCTTTATTCCATTAAATTGATTAACATTGCTTTTGAAACAAAAATTGCTTTATGGATTGCAATCGTGTGATCAAAATTTCAATTATTCTTTGTTTAAAAAACAAATATTGTTCCACTTCTTTAAACGTCCTTGGATTTTTGAACAATACCATCAAATACATTACAGAACTGACTAAATGTCTGATGTTTTTAATAATTAAAAAAAAAACAACTAATGTTTCAAAATTATTTCTAATCTCAATTCTAATGTTCATGGTGTGTAAACTGCTGGAAATCATATTTGTTGCTCAATTTTAATTTGGAAAACTGGACTTCTTATTCATTAGGGGCGGGGGGGATTTATGTGTGAAATAAATTATAAAATATATACATTTATAGGTATTTATTTTTTAGAAAATATGCAGGTTAAAAAAATGTAAAATTTAAAAAAAATTTAGTTTTGCATTTTTTAAAAGAATTTTTAAAAGTTATACATATTAATTGAATAACGTGTAAAAAGGAAGAATATAATACGTTAATAAATAAACCTTTAATTTTCAAATTTATTTGAAATAACACATTTTTAAATTTTCGCAAATAAAAATATATTTCTAGTCCTACAAAAAAATCTATAAAATAAAAGAGGCATTTTTTTAAATGAATAAATTAGAAATGCAATATTACGTTATGTATTTGGAAAACGTAAAAAGTGACAAAATAAAAATTTAAAACTTAATCTTTAAAATTATTTAAAAATGTAACTTTTTAAAAAGTTTTTCGAAAGTAAAATTATTCCTGGAGTTAAAATATTTTTGTATCGATACAATAACGTTCCTCATCTACGGAAGTAATAGTGGTCGAATTGAAGAATGCAGTTTCATTTGGAGCGGGAGGAATTTCTTTTTTTGCAATTTTCCCAAATCAAAATAAAAATTGGATGCGATAAAAGCTAAATTTAAAAAAAAATCCATGTTTCCATAATTTATTTTGCCTTTTCTAGAGCTAGTTTTACAATGACGTCCTTAATTTTTGAATTTTTTTACTGTATTATGGCGACTTCTTCCAGGTCCTCCATCTAGTTATCACACGTTGTGGTGGAAGCCATAAATCTGGATGGTTATCCGTTAAAATCTTTATTATACTCGGGACTTTAGGGGAAACTTTTTTTATGTTTGATATAAAAAAAATACGCATCAGAAAATTCACTTCATATATGATTGGCGTTGGGGGGTGGGGCACGTTACGTGTATTGGTCTATGATAAAAGATTTCCCCATTTTCTGTTCCTCGAAATTTTTTGTTTATGCCTTGACTTCTTTATTTCTCTAAAAATCTTTAGTTTTTTGCTCTTTTTTTAGATTTTTCAATAATTTTGTAGTTTATTTGATTAATTATTGACCAAAATATGTAAATTAAGATAAAATATTTATTATGATTATTTGGAGATCGTGAGAGAGAGGCGGTCTGGTGTGATGTAGGTTTTAGAAAAACATTTTCTTTATCGTGCCAACGTTTCGACCTTTATTGAGATCATCTTCAGCGCCTGAGATTTATAAACATTGTTTAAATTTTACAAATACATGTAGGATGTGAAAAAAATTGAATTTATACAATGCTAGAAATTCAATCTTTTTTCCACATCCTGCATGTATTTGTAAAATTTAAACAATGTTTATAAATCCCAGGCCCTGAAGATGATCTCCATAAAGATTGAAACGTTGGCATGATAAGAAAATGTTTTTTAAAACCTACGTCACACCAGACCGCAACTCACGATCGGTCACTAAACGCCACACATAAAATATGTAATTATATGGAAAACAAATATGTATATTTTGTTGCTTCTAAATAGCATGATACATGAAATAAAAGTTTCAAAAACAGTGTACGAGGCTCAAACAAAAAGTTAATACATATAAATCACCAAAGCTTTTGCCATTAAGTCTAAATAAATAAAAGGTCAACTAACGCTAAATGTTTGATTAAAAATGGTATTTTACGTACAAATAAAACGGAATTACAAATTAACATGGACGAAAATATAAAGGAAAGGGCTCAAGAGTCAAGTGACACGTTACCTCGTTAAGTGGACTAGGATGAAAACTTATTTCACGGTTTGTATAGTTCTGCCCTAATTATAAATGAAGATTTCTATCTTCAACGACAAATAAAGATGAACGAACGGTTTCCATCCATAACAAATGGACTTATGCCGTGATGACATTACACCTCCACTTTATTGACCTCTCCCTCTCTTAATAGCTTTCCAGAGTCTGCTTTCGGTATGGCACATAATCAATAAAGTCGATATTTTCCCCACATTTTCCACGGCATTCGCGGCTCGTTTAACGGGCCCTTTGAATCGGTTGGGAGCCCTTTAATTAATATTATTCATGGGAGTGTGTTCATTACTTTGACTTTGGAAAATTAAAATGCCGATAATCGAGGAGTACCAAGATAAGAATGAGAACGACTTCAATTTATCATAATTAAGAGAATTATTTAAATGAAACGATATGGGAGGTAAAGCTTCCTTCATTCTGGACATATTGTTCACGTCTTTTGTCTCAAAAAATTTATTTTCGCACCCTTGCTTTGTGTCGTTTTAATTTCAACCGCTTCACCTTTTAAGGAATGCTTGATTACCCCTTAAACCATAAAATGTTCAACGTCCAGACTTCTCTAAACACGAAAGCACAAAATGTTTTTCATCAAAAGACAAGTGTAAAAAGATTTCACAAGGGTCCCAAGACAGTAACAAAAATCAGCAGCAAGAGCATTGGCCCCTTTCAGAACCGGCGTACCTTGAGAATAGACTAGGTGCAGTTATGATCACAGACAATACTTATTTATCATTAACAGCCTGTTCTAAACACAAAACTCATAATGGAGCTATGTAAACTATAATAATTAATTATTTTTCTACATAGTCGGTGGGAGGTCGGACATTTCAGGTTTCAGGAAAAATATTCCAATAATATAAAATCGTTTAAATGAAATTTCCCGACATGGACATACATACCATTCATGTATATAGCAAATAAACTTAAAACGCGAATTAACGGGGTAAACTAAAAATAGATACATTTCGTAAGTTTGTTAAGTCCACAACACAGTGTACTGTACGAAACGAGCATGCTTGTAACAGATTCTTTAACTTTGATCTCTAGAATCTAGAGACGATTCGAAAATTTTCTTCTGAACATAGGCCGTCAGGGAACGAATCTGTTGTTTCCGTTCGGAACCAAGGTTTAAAATTTTATCAAGTACATTTAATACTTCACTTTTCTTTTTGTTATTTCTCAGGAAAAACGTGAATAGTTCGAATTTTCGAAGTTTTTGCAGAAAATCTAAAGACCCAATTTTGACAGAAATTGTGATGGTGTACCAGAATAGAGCTTGAATTTTAAAATCTTAATTGAAAGTTCAATATGAATGATTACTTGTACAACTTGTATTGTGTATATGTTAAATTAACCATGGGTGTTGCCTAAGTCAATTTTATTTTTATTTCAATTAATTAATCTTTATGTAAGGTATTGGTTAAAATGAAAAAGCTAGTGACACGAGCGGGATTCGAACCCACGACCTTCGGCTAATGTAGGAATCCCGCTTATGTCACTAGCTTTTTCATTTCAATCAATACCTTAGATAAAGATTAATTAATTGAAAGAAGTTATTTGGTCAATCGGACCACAAAATATAATGGATTTATTTTTATTCTTTTGTCACTCCGTTGATTTGATATAATCTACCAAATTCTCATGCATTTTTATAATAATTTTTTCTTCAGATATGAAAACGTTAAAAAAACCAAACTAATTGATTACTGAAATTCTATCTAATTAATTAAAATTTAAAGAATTATTTGCGGAACACTTTGATTGATTTTACACTTTTGAATTTTTTGCTTTATAAAACAATTCAATCATAATTTTTGCTGTCAAAAAACCCATTAATATCATCATTTATTTCCTAGTAGTCTGCATTTGTAACTTTTCTGTGGAGTATCAGAGGACCAAATTTTGCCAGAAATAAGTAAAGTTCAAATTTGCAAATTTTAACGAGACTTCAATATGTAGGTACAAGTTGCATGTATGAGAGAAACCCCTTGACTGAACAAATTTTTCTCGGAATCAATTTTATTTTTATTATTTAGTCACTATTACTTTCATATTGACATTTAATCTAAGAAATTCTCATACATTTTTTTAAATGTTTATTTATTCAGAGGTATACTTTGAAATCCTCGACTCTACAGAACAGTACAATCCCAAATTTTGCCATTAATTTTTTTTTAAATTTCTAAATGTTAAAAAATTTCATTCTTGAATTTTTAATTGCATTGATTTACAAACAGATATCAGGTACACAATCAAGAGACTTGTTCAGTGTCAAGTGGAATAAGGAAGTTATAAATAAAATGCCTTACAAATAAATTGATTATTAAACTATAAATTTCTTCTTGAATAATGAAATAGTGTCATAATAATCATTATTGATAAATTATTTCCCGAGATTCAAAAACTCCGTTTCTACTCACTTCGTTGAACTAGTGGTTATTACTTTTGAGGAAATCACACATTTTTACATTAAAGTAAATTTCCTTATCCCCCCCCCGAATTGGTATACAAACAAAATATTATGATAAATAATGCAATGAATATACGTTTTTAATACAAGTAATTTGATCTTTGCCTATCATCTTATTGTTAGTCTAACTATCCTCCCTGGTCTGGTATGTAAGATGCATTTGTGTCTATCTTTTAAAAGAGACTTAACTTCACTTAAATTACACAGACACACTTTAGATGGCAATACAAATATAACACAATTTTGGTTTTTGTTGTATTCACAGCAAAACCTTTTCTTTTTTTTTATTATTTCAACAACAACGCTAAATATATAGATAGAAATGTTCTTGAATATGAATTGTGCTGTAAAGTACTTTTCTGCAAATGAAAGTTGTTTCGCGCAGTCAGCTTGATTTCCTTTGCAATTTGTATATAATTAAATTTAAATTGTATTATTTAATGTTGCTAGTTTATTTTATTATAACTTTGTTAACCAATTCTGTACAATTTGATAAATTAATATCCAATATTTCTAAAATTTAAACAATACTTTTTCTGGCCATTATTCCTTACAATTATAGTTTATTCCAGTATTATTACCTTAGTTTTATTAATTTTATTTAATCAGCCATATTGAATTTTTGTTTTGTTTTTCTAGATCAGTTTTTAACCCGCCGATTCGATGATGAACCCAAGAAAAATGAAAGATAGACTTGTGGCAATTCGTTTACGATTTTTCATGAAAATAGAAGATTTAATACCTGTAAAAGAATTTAGACAGAAGTTAACAAAATATTCCAAGATATAAACGCGCATCTCAATGCCAGGTTTGTCGAAAAAAATAACACAAAAAAAGGACAATTTTTTAATAGTCTGTTGTAATTTTTGCCTACTTAACAAACAAAAAACTGAGTGTTTAATAATCTATTTGTTCCTGTGCGATACTAATTTATTATTTATTTTATTTATTTATATATTATAAATAAAATAAATAAAAAAATAATATTTATTTATTAATTATTGGATTAAATGTTATAATCTCCAAAATTAAAGGCTTACATAATTAATAAGCCTTAAACTCATTCACTTTATAAAATGATAAAGAGATAAATTTAAAACTTCTTCTATAATTTATAAGATATAAGTCTTATTAAATCTTAAATTTTTTAAGGTGTAAAGTTATATACACATTGTCAGTATATTTAAAGATCATACCGGCATTTATTGATTTTACTTCCATCCAAACATTTTAAGTTTCACATAAAAAGTTCCTTTAAAAAAATGCATGTTGGTGAAGGTAAAAATTAGTGGGATAGGTCTAACATTCTCACCTTTTAAAACTGAACTAGCTGATTTGAAACTAGTTACTATTATAAGCTGGTTTAAACCTCTTTTTCATATTGATTTGCTTACAAGGTAGAAGACATCTCCACCTCTCACAATCATTACTGACTAATTTCGAATTTCAACTTTTAATTTAAAAACGTTCTAAATTTAATATTCTCGATTTTTACCGAGTGTAAAACTCTTATACGAACTCTGTATGCCCTTTTGTCAAAGTTCAGGTCATTTAGGGTAGTTGACATTTGCTTAGTACCCCTTGGAACATTTAGGTCAATGAGCACTTAGCACATCTTCATTTTTAAATAAGGAATAGTCAAATTATGTAGAAATAATTAAAATGTTTTAAAAATTACTACTTAATAATCAAGGATCCAATTTATTAACAAAATTTAAAAAATAATTTCCTCCCCACTCCTAATCAGATTGTAGGAAGTGCACTCTTTTTTTTACTCTCGAGAGTTTAATAATTAATTGTCAGAATTAGCTTATGAGTCAATGAGTGATGACCCTCTTAAGCTTCTTATCTTTTCACCAACTTGTATACACAATTATCCCTCCTTCTTAGTCAAATAAAAAAAATTTATTAACCGTATAAGGACTGACTTTCTCGTCCTTTTTTTTCCTTATTTGCAAGCTAGAACAAGCATTTGTCATATTTGCGAGCCTAGTAAAACTAATGATGCAATTAGAAGAGTGGCCACTAACAGAGGGTTGGAATCCACCCCTGCTATCAGTGACCTGATTGTTCTTCTAGCCTTCAGTTTTGAACAAGCCACGTAAGTGGCAACACATCCCAGGAGCTAAGTTGGTGTATCTTATGTGGGAGGTCCATGTACTATCTGTATGGTTCTTATTTGTAATCCAAATGTTTTAAATTTTTTTAAAAATATTTTTGACAATTAAAAAAAATTATGTGCCAATTATAATCAATTAACAGTTTAATAATAATAATAATATTTGCATGTTAATACATTAATATGGACAAATTATTAGTTTTTTTTTTTTTTTAAGAAATCAAATAATTTTCTCTTTACTTGTATAGTTAAGAGTTAAATGTTAATGATGTTAAAGATGTTAATAGATACATGCTCAACATTCATTTGAAGTTAATTGAAATGAATGTTTATCATAATCTTGTAGAACAAATAAAATTATGGAAATAAGTTGATGAAAGAATTAATTGACAAGCTTTAGTCAGCCACAAGGTGACTTCATTTAGGTTTTAACAAGAAATTCACATATTTGGTATCTAATTTTGAGTAAAGTTTATTCATTTGGATTTGCAGGTATCAAATTATTTTTATTAAAAAACTATTTATTTATAATGGACATAATCTTTATTATTTAAACATAAATATGGCTTAGATAAATTATTAACATTTAGTTTACAGGAAAAAGTTCAAAAATTTTCTTATGTATGATATAATGAGCTATATCTTCTTCCCTTTTATGCTTACAGCTTGATTTAATTGCAAAACTGTCTGCATGTTGGAAAAAATTGACATACAATGGGTTTTCATTGTAATATTTGCATATTCTCTTAACTTGCTTTCATTGAGGGAAACACTTGGAACTTAAACGCATCGTTTTTATTTTGTTTGCATGATATAAATAAATTTGAGAATAATTTTTGTGCGTTTGATTCACATCTCTTATGTTTTTGGCTCGTTATTTTTCCTTTTCAGGAGGTCCATTGGTGAAGAATGACCTCTAGAAATTCCAATCCAGAAACAGATCAGCAACATACAACTGAAACCAGTTTTACCAATAACCATCTCAATGAAGCCATTTGTGGTGAGGAAATGATACCATTTGAAAAGTTTTCCAAACTTGTACATTTTGAAAAATCCACTTGGCCTGGATAGCTGGAATATTTGCCTTTGCATGTTTTGTCTCTGTTATGTTTTAATACCCCATCTTGAATATTATCTACCATTGGATTAGGATCAGTGTAACCATAAAAACCAATTGACTGCTATGACCACACCCAGAATTGATGGATTTTTCTCTTCTTTTTTTAGAACTTCCTCTTGAATCATTTTAGTTAGTTTGATCGGTTCTGACAAGGTACGCTATCTATGATAATAGACCTTTTATTCACAATTCAGGGGTTTTTTTTTCCAACACAAACATTCTTTTATCCCACTTCTATTTATTGTTTTTTTATTTATATTTGTTTGCAACAAACAAAAAACAGGTGGTTTTGTTTGATATATGCAGTTGCATGTCTTTGTATATGTTTGTTGAAAAATATATGTTGCATTTTAAATGCCTGTAATTTTGTTTAACAGTCATTTTTTTCTTTTTAAAAGCATGCCCAAAACAAAAAATACAAACTTATCAAATAATGAGAAAAGTGAATGAACATTCAAAATTTGTTTGAATTTATTCCTGTAAAATGGAACAAACGATATTAGCTAAATTGATAAATAATTAAAATGCTTCATTGCATATTTTTTCATATCAAAAGTCAAACTGGAAAATTTTTTATTTAATAAACTGTTACTAAATCTAATAAATTATTTGGTTTACAATTTTTTACAGTCTAATATTTTTTTGTAACTTTCCTGGTCCAAAAAGTGCTGATAAACTTAATTTGAGCTTTTTTAAGTTACCCAGTGGTTCTCAACAAAATTTGACATTAAAAAAATACAAAAAGCTCGCACTACTACTTTGGTTTGTTTACCTGGTGTGGGGCTGTTTAATTGTGTACCAATTCCAGTTAAAAGTTATTTTAAATTGGCTCCCACAATTATTACTGTTTTGGTCAAATTTTCAAAATCATTAAATTGACAAAAATTACTTTTTAAATTTTAACTAATTCGTTATAATGTTATTAATATAATGCACATTTCAGGTTTGTGTTAGTGTTCTTATGCACAACAAATTATTTATTTAATTATTAATTAATTATTTCATTTTATTGCTTTATTATCAATCAATCACTGTGTACTGTATGGTATATATATATTGCCACAAAAATTTTGCTATGTTTTGTTATATTATAAATTAAACTACACTTTTCTTTTTAAAAACTTTTAATCAAAAATGCAAAAACCCCCTCATATGATAATACATTATGTTAGTAGTACAATATGTCTCAGGATATCTCATGCTATCTGGATGTCCTATCTCAAGAGTTCCAATAAAATTGATATGAGTTTCCTTTGGTTTTGATCAACGAATGGGAATAGGCTGAACTGTTTTTCTTAAATTATACTTATTAGCCTTTAGTTGCATATGTACTTTGTTTTTACTGATAGAGCTTTTTTAATAATTATATACATGTAAATATATGTAACAATTTTAGAAACCCAAATCTTTTAGATCGTTGATGCAAATTGGAATAAAAGTTTTAAAATTAGTAAAAATAATTAATTTAGCAGAAAGTGATATATATCTGATGAGTAATAAACGTCCTTGGAGATAAAAAACGTTTTTATTTGTCCCTTTCTCCATATCGATTTAAATAGTACAAATATTGCCACAATTATTTACGATAAACATTAAACAACGCCCCTTGTTTTTCAACAATCTTGAACAATTCAGCAATCATCCCCTTATCTCGAAAATGGCTTAATTTTTAAATGACTAATTATTTTGAAAAAAGATATAAGCTTGTTTTTTGAATATTCTCATATATGGCCGTAAGAAGGGCCATAAGTGGCTTATCCACTGTGGATAACCTTACTGTTATGTGATGCGTAAAACCATAGAATAACCTCTGTTCTTGTGTTATTTGTGATTGAGAATGAGTAATCTCTCCCAAGTAAAAGGTTTAAAGAATACAGATGCTTTAACACAGGAATTAATTGTGACATATACCACATAATCGTCTCTCACAGAAAAATGGAATGGTTAGAAAATCTATTTCCATCTCTGTCCAGATTTAGATCAGGTATATCAACAGATGTCTTACTAATATTGTTGTAATTGATACATTTATATGACCAGCATTGTGTAAAACTAATGAAAAAGTTGAATATTTGAATCAAATTCACCTATTTTGCCAAATCGATTCATCTTAAAATATGATACTAGTATAAGCAACTTAAACGTATGCCTCCTTTCACTGGGTAGTATCTAAGTAAAATCTAGATTGTATCTAAATTATAAACAAACCAGTAATAAATGAAATCTCATTAGATATATACTGTTCTATTCCAAAAAAAGTATATATAAAAATACTCCAGGGGGTAAGGTCGTGGGTGAAATGCATTTTTATCCAACTTTTTTGACAAGAATGTGACAGTGTAGAAGCTCAACTTCTATAAACCCTTTGATCATATTCCTTTAACTTCAATTCTATATTTTATAAGACCTATGAATCAGCAATAAGCCGTTCACAGTTGTTGCTATGTACAGTTAGTAAAAAAAGCCTACATACACTCATTAATAATGACACAAAAGGGGGTTAAAAACAAATGGAAAAATACTTTTTAAAACAATTAATTTATTTAAATATAGGCCTTTATATTTAATTTGATGTATTTTGAAGTTTTTTTTAACCACTTTATCCATACGTGAAAATTTAATATTAAAAAAAGTAACAAAACGTTTGAAAAAAAGGACGCATATGTAGAAAATAACCAATAACAAACAAACTTAATTTATTAACTAAACAAATCTAAGGATCTTTAGGACCTCTTTATTTTTTATTGGTTTTTTCAAACGATTGCTCATACTGCTATTTTTTTGGTAAACCTACAATTTGTTTTTCCCTACACCTCCATACTAGCCTCAGAAAGTTGGCATTTATATTTTTATGTCACGCTGTTTTAGCTTCTTTTTAACTTCCTGCCAGATGTGCTCTATTGGGTTAAAATCTGACTAATACAGTGATGTTTTTAATTGTCAATTAGTTGTACAGCAACCATTTCTGGGCACTTTTGGGACGATGTTTAGGATAGGTATCCTGGTGAAAAATAAAATTCTTCTTAAGTTTAACTTGATTGTACTTGGTCACAGATTTTATTTATTAATTAATTTTTTTATATATACTTTTTTCAGAATATACATCTATTAATACATTATTCTTTTAATTATCTTTAGTTGCCTACTCCAATTGCAGCCATAGAACCATAAATGATGATCCTTCTCCTCGGTACTTAAATGTCAGTTATAAGTTCTTTAATTTCATGGCCTCGGCTTTTCTCCTCCTCACTCTAACATTGCCATCAGGATTAAAAGTATTGAATTTACATTTATTAGTGAAAATAACTTAGTCCCCAAAGGTAGAAAGCCAATAAAGGGTTTTTTTTTTTTTTTGTGCAAATTCCAATCGCTTAACTTGGTTTACTTTGCGGTTATGTGATTTTTTGTGGTCAGAAATTATTTTTTATGTATTACGTACAGTTTAAGGTGTTACATCAATGTTGCATTCTTGTAGTAAATTAGCAGCTATTTTAGGAGCATTAATCAGTGGTCAGGTTTGTTAAAAAAAAAAAAAATAGAACAATAACAACCAGCTTTCTTGCATATATCAAATATATTTCGGTATTCAGACCTACACATATACACATGCTTCTAGGGTGACAAATGTTATAGCTGAAGAGAGGAGGGGAAGTGTGAGTCCTGAAACATTCAATATATGCAAGAGAGTTTGTTGTTACAGTACCATGTTTTTAACAAACCTGACCACTGATTACATGAACAAATATTTAAGAAAAAATGGATAAATCTATAACTTTCTTATATATTGGCAAATTTCCATTGTGTTGAGTTGAACTAGCGTTTCACCTTTCAAGTTAATGTATAAGCAGTACTGATTAAATTTGAAAATATACAATAAAATAAAAAATTTGTTTGCATTTAGAGGATTAAATCCAAGTGAATGTAGACTTACTAGGAGTAACAAACAAGAGGCAGATGTTTAGTATATCTTGAGTATATATTTATTACATAATCCTTTTCAATTCTGAAACGATATTTCAAGGGTGATTTTATCCTCTAAAGATCTTAATATAGGAAAAATAAAAACTTTAAATAGTACACATATATGTTCATAATTAAATTAGAAAGTAGATTGTGGTGTATGAAGACTTGCTAACTGTACATATTTTTACATATATTTTTGTGTGTTTTTATTAGCTTTTTCTTACAACTATTTCATTTTACTTTTTTTTTTTTAATAATTTGCCAATATGTTTGTTTTATTCTAACTATTCATCTAATGTGATTTTAGGGCATTACTTATATTTTAACTCTTTGTTGCTTTGTTTGCAGGCAGTGAAACTTTGTTTTCTATGTGTTTATTTTTTGACATGTATGTCTGGCCCATCAATAATAATCTCTGTTAGAATTACAGAAATCATTTAACTACAGATGTACATGCTCGGTATTTGATAAAATAATATTACAATAAGTAGTGCAAGTTAAACTCAACAGACCCTCCCGTACAGTTATAAAATTTCCTTCTTTTTACAAAATCATGAATATATTTCTTCAGCTAATATCTCCTAGGTTTAGAACTTAGATTATTTCAACTTATTTATTAATAGACTAGATTTATTAATAGACTATTAGAAACTTAAGTAGATCATTTAACTTTTTAACTTAGAAGTTAAACTTAGATCATTTTATATCTCGTTGATTTTTCTTTTAAGGGCTGGATCGCATGTAGTAGGTTTTTCTTCATCTTAGATTGCTTAAGGTTGAATTCAAAATAGTAAATCAATTTAAAGAAGAAAAAATATCTATCCTTCATACTGTTTTTAACTTTATAATTTCACTTAATCATCAACATTTATATTTAAATTGTTGTACTGCATGAATATATTGATTATTTTCAATATTCTAAGGTTCTTTTTGAAAATAATAAACAACCATTTCTCTGTTAGATTAAATTTATGCAATAAATTCTAAAAATTTTGTTGCAATTAGTGAAGAAGTAAGTGGTGATCATCCTTAATGTGTGGAGCTAATTTTCATTTATAAAAAAGTTAATTTATTAATTCTAAAACTTACGTTCCCATCAATTTTTTATTATTACCAACAAAATCGACTCTACTCGTGTACCGTTCAATGTAAAATTCTACATATTCCGAACGAGAATGTGTGCAGACATATTTAATGTGCACTAGGAGAATCAGCAATGATCACACGGCCTGGTTTTTTAATTTTACTTATGTATTTATTTTAATTTAATGCTCGCTGGTGGTTATTGTCAATTATCTTTTTAGTTGATGGTGATCGCGGAAATTTGGTAGAAAATTCAGAAGCACAACGCAGCCCGGGCTCAAGGGTTGTATTTATCAACAAGCCTCAAACTGACAAGTTCGTAACCAATAGGATTACCACTGCAAAGTACAACAAGTACAACTTTATCGCTTCGTTTCTTTTTGAACAATTCCGAAGGTATTCGAATTGCTTTTTCCTCCTCATCGCCTGCCTTCAGGTAATGCAGTGTTTCTTCTAGCGTCTTAAGATTTCAATTCTGTTTATAATTTTTGTAATATTGTCCACAGCAAATCCCAGATGTATCTCCTACGGGAAGGTTCACGACTCTGGTACCACTTATTTTCATACTGTGCGTTTCTGCGCTCAAAGAGATAATAGAAGATTATGTGAGTTGTTTAATCACCCTTCTGTAAAATATTGTACTGTTTTATACTAAGCAGTTTACACATAAATTTGCTTTTGTTTTTTTCTATTTTATAGAAAAGGCATAAAGCTGATGATGAAACCAATAACAGATTAGTTGAAGTTTTAATAGATGGCAAATGGGTTAAGGTACAATGGCAAAATGTTGAAGTCGGGAATATCATCAAGGTGAATAACAACTGCTTTTTCCCTGCAGATCTTCTAGTCATATCTACAAGGTAAAAAATAATGTGTGTAAAAAAATAAAAAAATAAGAATGTTTTGTCATTTTATAGTGAGCCACAAGGTATGTGCTACATAGAAACAATGAATTTAGATGGGGAAACAAATCTTAAAATAAGACAAGCTTTACCAATAACATCAACATACTTGAACAGCCAAATGCTTTCACAACTGTCAGCAACTATAGAGTGTGAAAAACCCAACAAGATGATTTATGAGTTTGTTGGAAACATCACAATCGAAGGAGAGCGGTAAGTCCATTATTCGAAATCAATTATATTCTTAATAATTCAATATTTGATGTAGTACGTTACCACTGGGTCCTGAAAAAATTCTTCTTCGTGGAGCAATGTTAAGGAATACTAGCTGGATATTTGGAGCAGTAATTTACACTGGTGCCCAGACCAAACTGATGGTGAATTCATCAAGGGTACCTCTTAAAAGATCAACTGTCGATAAAATAACAAATACCCAAGTAGTTATGTTGTTCTTCTTACTTATATTTTTGTGTGTGATATCATCCCTTTACAATGAACTATGGACAAGACAAAACAATTCGGCCTACTGGTATCTCGGAATTAAAGGTAAATAAATATTTTTTAATATTTATGTCTGAAACACAATTAAAAAAAAAATTTTTATCATAAACAGATTTGGGAAAGAACTTCGCCTTCAACCTTTTAACCTTTCTCATTTTGTACAACAATCTTATTCCAATTTCACTTCAAGTGACATTAGAAATTGTTAGATTTGTCCAGGTAATACAAAAGCATTGCCAATTAAAAACCTATTAGTGATTACACCTCTTTTAGGCAGTCTTTATAAATATGGACTTAGACATGTATCATTTAGAATCAGACACTCCTGCAATGGCTCGGACATCAAATTTAAACGAAGAATTAGGAATGGTAAAGCATATTTTTATATACATAGAAATACAGATAAATCTAATATTTCAATCGAATGGTTTTAAGGTTAAGTACATATTTTCCGATAAAACTGGTACTTTAACTCAAAATATAATGGAGTTCAAGAAATGCTCGGTGGCTGGTGTCATTTATGATGCTGTGGGTAAAAATGAAAACCCAAAATCTCATCCTCTTATTAAGGTAAACAAAAATCAAAATTTTCCAGATGGGCCCTTGTTAATATTTTATTATTATTATATGTTTTATTACATTTCCTACATTACAGACAAATCTTATTTTTTGGCCTAAGATATTGAGATCTTATTTGTCTTATCATTATACTGAACATAATGTATCAATTAAATTCAATTGGCTGAACCAGTATAAAAAATTATATATTTTTTCTTTAACTTTTAAAAACTAAATATTACATAGGTCATTCTAATATTTATATTTAGTATAATAATATTCTGGCATAAGAAATTTATAATGTGATAGTATTTTGTGATTATTTAACTACTCTTGGGTGCGTTCAGAAATGGTTAGCAATTCATAAAGTTAATAAAACCGAAATCTTTACCCAGGGATAGGGCTTAGTTTAAAATTATGGAACTTTTTTATTTGTACTTTCTAAATTATAATATAATTCATCCAAAAAATTAAATTTTTTGTCAATTATTTAAACAATAATTGGTTTACAGATTTCAAGCCATTGACTAATAATATCTTACTGGCTAGTGGCTTCCGGTTAAAATATAAAAAGTAAAATAATACAATAATTATTACCAATGATCACCTGACTGAATGAGGTCATCGGTGACTTCGTTTCTCATAAACTAATCAGCATTTTGGAACTGCGTTTGGTAAGTTTGTGGTGAAGCTATTGGCATTGGTTGCCATTTCTGTACGCACCCTTTGAGTTTAATGTAAACTAATTTAGAATCAGTTACAATTAATGAAGAAGGGTACAAATGAACATTCAAAAAGAAAAAAAAATCCAAAACAACCAACACAGTTGTACAAGCACTATTTTTTGTTTTCAGACTATAACAGAAATGCCGAACCATCAGCCTGATGAGAAGGCAGAAAAGGTGAGTTTGATGGATAAAATTGCGTCTGAGGCTTAATAAAATAAAATCACCTTCTCTGCTCTTATCCTTCCTAGCTCCTATTTGTTAAGGAATAAAAGCCTTATGTTACAGTAAAAATGTAACAACAAATGATCCTTAAAAATCTATTCTCGCAACAAAATATATTGTCTATTATTTATAGACGGTTTGCATTTAATGTGGTTTAAAAATAAGCATTAATTTAACAAACCATAACCTGTAATTATAAGGTGAGTAAGAAATTAGCTACTTAATTCATGATTCAACTCCTCTGTTTTTTTACAGAAAAAACCTGTTCCAATGTAATTTTTTAGCTTTGCTGGTTATCTTGAAACAAATCTATTAATTCGTTACTTCATCATATGCTCATAGGTTATATTTTTCCCCTAATAGTCAGTTACTCTCTGTCTATTATTTTTATCACACTAACCTTTTAGAAGAAATAAATGAAGAGCATTTTTTCCATTGTGTACTTGGCACTTTTCACTTTCCCAATATGTGTAATTGGTCATTTGCCTGACAAACATCCTTAATTTTTGACAGTTGATGAGTGATTTTTATTAGATCAGCCTCAATTGTTTTGTGTATACCCTGCCAATATTTCAAAACACCTTCACACACAACTGACCTGTTGAGTGTACCTATTCAGTATTACTATTACCTATTCAATTTAGAACAGAATTCCCATATTTTAAAATAATTTCTTTAAATACAACATCAAACCAGTACTAGCTTAAGTGGCCAAGACGTTACGGGGTTAAGGCCCTTCAGGTTGTCTCAAATTTTATTCCCCCCAAAAAATGGGTAGAATACAAAAAAAATTAAACAAATTTCTTCTATTAAAAAGTTTAAATAAAAATAAATGATCTCCAAATAAATTGATTGCATGCAAAATAATAAAACAAAACAAGATAAAATGAATAAATTAATTAGACAATTTTCCGATTAAACAAAAGAAAATTTTTGCAATCCAAAACTCTGGTGATTGTACAGATATTGTTTTTTTTATTCATCCCTATACATTCTAACAACCTATCGTCAGAACTATTATCTTCTTATTTTCTAATTAGTATAAATATAATATATAAATATAATAAGTACAAATTACATCCACAGAGCATAAATCAACAAAGTACAGCAAGAGATTTCTTAACTCTGATGTCAATTTGCCATACAGTCATTCCTGAGAAAACACCCTCTGGTGAAGTTTTGTACCATGCATCTTCTCCAGGTAATAATTATTACCAAAAAAAATCTTGTCATTTTGCATCATATTTTCATGTTGTTTATACAGATGAAAGTGCACTTCTTCAAGGGGCTAGAAATTATGGTTTCGCCTTTGATACAAGATTGCCGAATTCAGTTGAAATAATAGCTATGGGAAAGAGGGAGACATATGAAATTTTACAAGTAATTGAATTTACCAGTGCTAGGAAAAGAATGTCAGTTATAACTAAGACGCCTTCAGGAAAAATAATATTGTTCTGCAAAGTAATTTTGTTACAAATTCACTTTTTGTTTTGTAAATGTTTACTTCACACATTTGAAATTTGTGTAGGGAGCGGATTCAGTTATTTATGACAGGTTAGCTCAAAGTGGACAGCAATATACAAAAGAAACGCTTAAACATTTAGAGGCTTTTGCCAATGAAGGTCTAAGGACTCTGTGCTTTGCCATGGCAGAGCTTTCAAATGAAGAATACGAAGTAAGATTATTTCCAGTATATTGTAGAATATGACTTTGTAACTGTTATATTTTTAGAACTGGAATAAAATTTACTATGAAGCCTCAATTGCAGTACAAAACAGGGAATTAAAACTAGAAGAGGCCGGTGAGTTAATAGAAAAAAAATTAATACTTCTTGGGGCTACTGCAGTTGAAGACAGACTTCAAGATAAGGTCAAATATCTCTTGATTAAACTTATAATTGAAATTTAATCGATCACTTATTGCAGGTTCCAGAAACCATTGCTGCAATTATTAAAGCTGGAATTAATCTTTGGGTATTAACAGGAGATAAACAAGAGACTGCTATAAACATTGGGTACTCTAGTAAATTATTGCAACAAGGCCAACCCCTAATAATAATAAATGAAACTTCTCTTGAAGTATGTTTTATAATTTACTTGACTGAGAAATTATAATATTAAATAAATTTTTTCTGTTAATAATTAGATGGTGAGAGAATGTATTCTTCATAATTTAAATACATTAGACACTGCGGGTCAGTTTGCACTTATTATAGATGGGCTCTCTTTAAAATATGCTTTGTTACCTGAACTGAGAGGAGATTTCCTTAAAATGTGTTTAGCTTGTAGGTCTGTGATATGCTGCAGGGTCTCGCCTATGCAAAAAGCTGAGGTGATTTTTTTTTTTTTTAAATTTGTATTTGTTCATCACTAAACTCAGTGGACATTTTCAGGTTGTGGGATTGATAACAAGCAATACAAAAGGTGTAACGCTAGCAATAGGTGATGGTGCCAATGATGTAGCCATGATACAAAAAGCACACGTCGGGATTGGCATATCTGGCCAGGAAGGCCTTCAAGCAGCTTGCGCATCCGACTATTCTATTGCACAAGTACGTTATTGTAATTTTTAAGTTTAAGGAAAAAATTGGTGTAATCATATTCGATTCTCGGCAACACATGGAGTGGATTTTTATTTGATGTTTGCATGATATTAGAAAGTATGCCAAAAAGAAGGAAACTTGAAAAAGTTGTAGATTGAGGGGGTTGGTGTCCCAGCGGACCGAAGTCACAGCAGCTCAAGTGGTTAGAGCACCAGGGTATATAGCCGGAGGTCATGGGTTCAAGTCTCCTTGTGTCACTAATATTTTAACCACACTTTACTTAAAAATTATAAATCAATTTAAATGTGGCAACTATTGAACTGTTCACCACATGGTTGACAGATAATTTAGCACTATTTCCTATAATCATCATTTGCAAATTAAAGATTTCCTTATTCAAACTCTACTCCTAGAGGACCCGTGGTAACAGAGTGATCAGCATGAGAACTCTCAGCTTGTAGTCGTGGGTTTAATTCCCATTAACTAACACCCCTGGGTTTTTTTTTCCTTCCCATGTTCCCTTTCATAACAATGAGGAAAAATACAGTACATTGAATATGAGTTTTGGCTAACATTAACAAAATAAATCCATAAAAAAACGTAATCATTTTTTATTTGTTTCTTGTATGCCTTTAAATCTCCATAAGGGATACAATGATTCATATCCTTTTGAGATACCTCCTTGAGCTACTTTTATATACACTTTATTTCAAGGATTTTTTCCTGTTTAGAATAAAATAAAATATGATAAGTCAGCACCAGGCATGAAAAATTTAGCAAATTTGAACAATTTGCCTACCACTTTATTTTATGCATAAGGTGTAGAGCCTTTTTAGTGGGTTTGTTGTTGCCTACACACCATCTTCAATCTTTCAATCCTCCCTGTACTATGTCCTTTTATTATTTTATTTATTTATTGAAAAAAATGTATTAATCCTTTTCAGTTCAGATTTCTTATAAAACTGCTATTCGTCCATGGATCCTGGAATTATAACAGAATGATTAAAATAATTTTATACAGTTTTTACAAAAATATTTGCCTTTATGTAATGGAGCTTTGGTTTGCAATATATTCTGGCTGGTCTGGGCAAATTTTGTTCGAAAGATGGTCCATAGGAATGTACAATGTTGTATGTATCATTCAAAATACTACAATAATTATTTTTTAAATTAATTATTTTTATTCTATTATAAACAAATTGCAAAATATATTTAGATTTTCACAGCTTTCCCTCCTTTTGCGATTGGATTATTTGACAAAGTGTGTTCAGCTGATGTTATGCTTCGTTATCCAAAATTATACAGTCACAGGCCAAACTTTGGTGTATTGACATTCTGGATATGGATTGGAAACGCTTTAGTACATAGTATAATATTGTTCTGGCTGCCGATGTGGATGCTTCAACAAGACACAGTTTGGCCGAATGGAAGGGAGGGTGGATACCTAGTACTAGGAAACTTTGTGTACACGGTAAGTTTTTAATTTTTGTAAAATGTTTATGGGTATAAAGGCAACATTTTATTTGCAGTATGTAGTGGTGGTTGTTTGTTTAAAAGCTGGCCTGCATATGAACTTCTGGACAGTTATCACACATCTTGCAATCTGGGGTTCAATTGCTGCATGGTTCATGTTCGTAATTGCTTACAGGTATTTTAAATTTTATCATATCCCTAAAATTGTATTCTCTTAACATAAATATTTTTTTTAGTCATGTGTGGCCAACATTGCCTATTGGAGCCATAATGTCCGGCATGGACATAATGCTCTTTACAGCAATTCCTTTTTGGTTAGGCTTGATTATTATCCCAATGGTAACACTTCTTCCTGATATTGCTATTATTGTGTAAGTAATCATCATTTAAAAACAAAAACAATTGATAAAAAATGTACATTCCTAAATGTTTCGAAATAATTTTAGAATCCAAAGAACTCTTTTCAAGACCCTTAAAGAGGCTGTTAGAGAGCAAGAAATAAAAAATAAAGACCCAAAAAATCTATTGCAAGAAGGAAAACAATCTGCGTAAGTAGTTAAACTCTTTTAATTATCTTTTACCAAGTTTTAATTGTTCACATCCTTTCACATCCATATAAAATAATGGATTTGGCTTGGTTATCTTCCTTTGGCATGGCTTTAGGAAAGGTTTTTTTCTTTTTTGTTAACATTTTTGGATATGAAATTAAAATATTTTGGTTCTTTTGTTCTTTTGAACCAAAAATTATTACATTCTTTTCAAAATTTAATAACCTAGAAGCAACTTTTGAGAAATTTAAAATGCAACTGTAACAGTTTGAAAAGGAAGAATTATCAGGATTAAATATCGGTCTAACAATTTCAAAAAATTGAATACGTCACTCGATAATCTTGGAGAATTTTTAGATTATAAATTTCAGAGGTTTAAAATAAAAAAGAAATTGTTCCATGTAGGAGGAGTTTGGTGGGCAAGGTTTTTTTTTTATCCAATAAAAGTATGCAACCCAAATTTTCTGTTGTACACATATTCACTCGTTTCATACTATTTTCGGTTGCTTACTATAACCTTTGCTTTTCAGTTGTTTCACTTCAATTCTTCTCAAATTGCCTCATCTGCTTTTTGTCCTGAGTTTTCAAACTGAAAGCAAAGATGTGCATGTTGTAATTTGCAATAAAATAATACGCTGATTTCAATTTTAGTTTTGATTTTTGTAAAAATGTTTCAACAAAGATATGAATTGACAATGAATTACAATACATACATTTTATATGAATGCTGCTAATAATAACATACAAAATTTGTTATATTCTCAATTGTTGCTTATTTTTGAGTTTGTAAAAGCTAAAGTTTTTTTAATTTTTCCATACAAAGTATAATTTCATGTTCAAAAATCATTTTACTATTATGTTAATGGTATATTTTGAGTATAGCATGAGAGTATACTATGTTAAATTTGTGATAGTTAAGTTGTTTTGATGAGGGTTGATGTGTTGGTAAACAAGTGTGTTCTAAAATTTTCAAAAAGATTAAAATTATATTTAAGAGGATCAAACCATATAAAAAGAACTGTTTTAATAAAAATAATAAAAGAAAACTTAGCTTCAGTCAGTAAGACTATCAAAGAGGATCATCAGATAATTTCAACATTTTCTGTTAATAGCCCACCCACGACACAGGGAGCCGATCCTCCAAGTGGTGATGCACACCCTGAATTTGTTTTTAAGCATAAGATGCTAAGAGAAGATCCAAGAATGACAGCTCATTTAAATTTACTAATAACTGATTACAAAAATCCCAGTTCTTCCAACCCACTAAAATCAAAAAATAATCATCCCAATGTGTCAATGGCTTCCCGATCTAAGAAAAGCCCCTCCGTTAGCCCAAACAGAAGCCCTTTTAGATCACCCTCATCTAAAACTGGTGCACAAACAAGCCCCACTAGATCTAGGATGTCAAAGAAATAAATAAGAACATATGAGCCTTAAAAGTAGATCTTATTCAACTCTACAAGAAGGTGTCAGAAGATCAAGACAAATTCAAAGGTTATTGACAATAATCTGAGAAATTACTTTATATATATATATTTTTTTTACATTGAAAATTCACTTCAACAGAAGTTGAACAAGAACAAGATAGAATTCTATCTTCGAAATACTAGTCTGGCCCATGGCCTGGATTTTCTCTACCCGGTTGAGAAGAAGAACTGAATTTTGACGGTAAAAAGTTTTGAAAAATTAATACGTATTTGTAAGAAATTTAAGAAATTAGGAAGCGATCTTTGAAATTAGAAAGTGAATTTTTTTAAATGTTCCCTTATCCCTGAAAAAACCCAAAAAATTTGTGCATTTTTTTAAAACATAATTGTCCTTGAGATGATGGTGCTTATGATATTGATGATGATTATGTGGGCAATTAAGACTGATCTTAGACACTTTATGAATTTGATAGTTCAACGAGTTGATACATTGAAATACAAAGATGGTTATTATTTTAAAGGAAATAACTTTACATTCAATTTTCAAAACTAATAGCGAGTAAGAAAAAATTGAAGTAAAGTTACTGATTATTAAACAAAAATGTTTTTGTCGGTAGGCCTTTAAAAGAATTTAAGATACGTACCATACATTATATTCTTATACCATTCAAACTCTATTCTTGATATATGAATAATATTATATTGTTTTTTTGTTTAGTTGTTTAAAGAGTAGACAGAGAAAACCAAAGCGTTCGGGCTACACAATTCAAGAACCTGATTAAAAGTAACAAGATAAGAATTTTTCCCAGTACATACAAAACTTGGCAGAAAGAAAAGTATATTGCCCTTAGTGCCATTTAATTCCTGTATATATTATGAACATAACTGTAAATATAATACTGAATTCATTTTAATAAAAAGTAACGAATTTCTGCTTATGTTTTTATTGGAAAATAAAACATTAAAAATGTGGGGAGATAATTTTTTAAAGAGTTAATTTATTTTACATGTTAAGTATTAAATAGTTGCAGAGGCTAATTTCTAAGGTCATCCAATTCTCATATTTGCTACGTTACTGGTTTTGGGTCTAAATTTGAAATAAAAAAGTGAGGAGGTTAATCTTACATTGATTTAAAGCTTAAATTGCGTTTGATATTTTGTTTAAACTCGAATAATAACTATCATGATCACTGAAGAGTGATATGAACAAGGTTGGTGTAACAATACATTATGATACTATGCAAATTTATTTAGTTGACAATTTCTCACTAGAGTTTTAGAATAAAAATCCCATTGACATTCTTGTTGCAATTTATAATCTAGTAATAAATTAATCAGTGTAATATAAACAAAAGAGTTAAGTAGGATGATCATTTCAAAGATTTAGTAATTTTTTGGTACTTTATTCTTGTTTGTTGTTGAAATGCTGAAAAGTTTCTGATAGATAAAAAGAATAAAAACCAGAATGATTAGGAAAGTTGAAGCATCTAGTCGCTATTATTCTTTTAAAAAATTCAACAAGTTTGATGATGTTAAGAAGATGGAAAATATGTTTTTAAAAAAAATTATCTAAGGTTTTTGGTTGAGTTGAAAAATTAGTGTTACGAGCGGGATTCGAACCCACGACCTTTTGGCTTAATAATGTGGCAAAAAAGGGAAAATTCAAATTATTGTAGGTTGAGATGAGAAGTTGGTATCTGAGGGGATCGATGTCATGATGGGTCATGATGGGGGTTCAAGGGGTTAGAAGCAGCGGCCTATTGAGCCGAAGGTCGTGGGTTCAAATCCTGCTTGTGGCACTAACTTTATCATTTCAACCAAGATCTTACATAAAAAAATAATTAATTGAAATATGTAATTTAGTCAATCAGACCACTAAACATAATGGATTTAAAGTGAAAAATATTAACTTTCTGATGATAACCTTTGATTGTCAAAAATCTAATTTTAAATAGACTTTAATTAATTTGTTTTCAGCTAAAGTTTTATTATTTCCTTAGCCCTAATAACTTTTGAGCTTGCACTCTGTTTAATTGTTTCGCAGGACATGAAAAAGTTTACCATAAACTTTAATCCATACAGATAAAACAACAAAGTCTACAGAAGTATATCAAATTAAATTTAGTAATCTCTAAAATCCTAATTCTACCCTCTAATAGTTATTAGGATTTTTTTAATTTTTAGCTATCCACAAGTAAAAGATAATAGTCCATTAATGCTTAATCAGTAAGTCTTTATATAAAATTGAATTTAATATTTAAAATTGAATTGTTCTACTGATACATAATAAGTTTTTCCACAGGATTTACTCAAGGAAATGCTTGGATATTCAATTAGATATTCTTTGAAAGGACTATTTACAAAAATTTGTAGTTCTTGCGTTACCAAAGCCACATTATAATTATCATCTGTTATAAGATCTACCATTCTGAATGGTGCATATAAAGACTTACATAAACTTTTTTTAAACCAAAATTGTTATTTTATCATTTTGTTAAAATATAATTTTTTAAATTGATTGCATGCTTTTTCACCAATTTCCAGTATTTAACCTTATTAGAAATGTTAAAAAGTGCATGACTTTTGTAAAATCTACATTCAAAGTCATTTCATCAAACACAATATTCCTTTTTTTTAATCAAAGTTTAAAAAATAATGAAACATTTATTTCGTTTTAAAGCATATAGCACAAACATATATAACCACATTCCCTCAACGCAAAATGCATTTATTATTTTTTTAATTTTATTTTTTAAGTAAACTAAAGCAGGTTTTAATTAACTTCTAAAAAATGTACAATTCATTGTGTTTAGAAGTATACACGCCATTGGACAACTGGTAATGTCGTGTAAGTACAAATTCAGACGGTACTCAAAAGTTTGTCATGCCTGCTTTATCTCAGTACACAAGCACAGCTTTTCCTGACTTGGTTGGGCATGCATTTCTCTCTTTATTTCTTTTTTAATACCTCTAATATTTATCTTTATTTTACTTTGATTGAAATCGGCGGAAAATAACTCATATACAGTTTAAAATGTTCCTACTTATCTGTACATAATAAGAGTATTGGGTTGTAATTAATTCAGGATGACTGAAACGGCGAGACTCCTCAAAGGGGTCAGGAGCGTTTTTCACTTAAGATCGACTGCACAGAGGCGAAATACAGAAGTTGAATTATCACGTAAGTTTCTGTTTTGTATAATTAATGTGATGTCACAATCTCATTGCTGTGCCCTGCTACTTTTTGGTCAATATTTCAACAGTGTGTTTACAAGTTAATTGTATAACACATTTTGGCAAAAGTAGCAGTTAACAGAAGAAAAATGAAAAATTCTGTTTGATTTTTGTAATATTTTATATATTCACAATTAACTTATTGCAACTGCGATATTATTCTAGATCATTGGGAATTTTTAAATTAATTGGCATATCCTGAATTAAAATATGTAAAGAAATAAAATAAAATGGATAAGATCCAGAAAAGATTGTAAAAAAAAAGGTTTGTCTGTTTTGATAGCACTGATTGATTTGACAACTCACATTTTCTTTTTGGCACCTTGTACATTGTGAGTCAGATCTAAAATATTCAGTTTGTATATAATATGTCGTCCTTTGTAAATCACTGTAGATACTTAATGCAATTTGGTTAAAACAAAAATTGAGGATTTTTATACTTTAAATTTTTTTAATTAACATTTAAATGATAAAATTATCTTTAGAGTTTGAAGGGTGCACATTTTCACAAAATGTATTCATTATTCAAAACTAGAATTAAGTTACAAACTATTATGCGTACTTATCTGACGGCTGGTTTTTTATTGTATAAATTGCTATAAACAGTTGTATATTTGCTCTGATGGAATATGATTAGAATAAAAGGGATCAAAATAGTTTATATGCTTGGCAGTCTAGTGTAAATAAGTATCAATATCCTAATTGTTTTTATGTTTATAAAACTGTATAAATTTTTAGAAAGTCTGTACATAACAGATAGTTGTAATGATTACTATGATGATACACTTAAAGTAGAGGGAAGTAGTCTAGTATCCTAGTAAGGATTTGCACACTTTTTTTAAGCACAGCCTTAAAACCAGTGGGAAATGACGGGACCGTAGTACCTGAATGGTTAGAGTGATAACCCTTTGCCCTTCTACCCCTTATTGTTATGGTTGTGGGTTCGATTCCCACTCACCCCTGACCCTTTTATTCATACACACACAGCTAATATGCTAGAAGAAAAAAGAAAACATTAGAATTATACAAGCAAAGATTATTGAAAACAAGCTAATATTAGGGGATTTAGGAATTTCCTTTGAACTATATTGTTGTCCAATATGAAAAAGCCCAAAAATATGTCACACGTTCAGTGATAATTTTGGTTTTCATTTTGTTTATTTATTAAAACATTTATTAAATATTCAAAATTTACATCTTAAAAATGTACAAATGTTAAAAACAGCTGTATGACCAATATTGATGTTTGATGTAAAATTTAAATAGTTCAGCAAAATATCTTAGTTTTAACGATTACCCTTAAGACTACCTTAAAGTGAGGAGCGCCATATTATCGCCTAACCAGTTGCAGCCATTGCCTCTATAATTTTTTCCTATTTTGTTTCAGTTTTTTCATTCTATTGGTTTGAATTTTATTCATTTCAGGCTATAATTTAACTATTTTTTATGTTATAACTACCTGTTTTAACAAAAAAACATCCTGTGTTAAATTAAATGTGTAACAATATCTTATCGCCACCAATTACAGTTAAATATTCATAGATGATTTAGATGCAAAAATGATCTATATTGATACTCCTTTTTCCAGAAAATGGCATACAGTCACTGGATTGTAAGTTTTGTGAACAATATGGTAGTTTTTACTTTTATATTTGATGTTAATTTTCTAATTTGTATGTCGAGAACTAATTCTGCACCAAAGGGGTCCTGTATTTTCCTGTTTGACTGTTTTTGTTTGTTTTTTATTTGTTTATGTTTTTTATCATGCTTAAATAATACCTTACGCCACTTTTAACACCTATTAATATTTCCAAGTCAGGAAAGCCTCGTCACAATTATTGTGACAAGTCTTAGTTTTCTGCATGAAATGATCTGATGTCTAATGTTTAATAATAACGATTAATAACAACTCTCTTAATTTATAAATTTGGAATGATTAATCTCATTACTTTTAAGATGTAACGTCAAATAACCTGGATATCACAAAGTTAAATTTGAATTGTAAAATAAAAGCATGAATATATCAGATTGTCATTTAATCTTTATAAAATGTTCTTTTTCAGAAAAAAATAAGTATTTTAATTAAGAAAATCAATTATAGTAAAACCTCCATTCTGATGGTATGATGGGGAGGGGGTCCACAGAAAATCAAAAACAGTAGATAATGGTATTTATTTTTTAATGTGTTAATTAAAAAGTGAATATTACTTTTATTAATATGTATCAAATCTAAAAATGTTGGTAATTTTTTTCCAAACATTCGTAAAAACTTCTAAAAAGGCCGAAACGAAATATGGTTGACAGTAATGTTGACAAAGCGACACTAAAGGCCTGTAATGCTGATTCAATTCCAAAAGTACACCCAAGGCCCAACAACCTGCTTTGAAAGTGGGCGGGTGATTTCTAGAAGATGTGCAATGTTCTAGAATGACATTTGTAAATGGGAAACGATTAGTGCTTCATTCCAGAATGATGGCCATAACGAATGTGTTCAATGTAGGTAGACCGGTGGGAGTTTCATAGGAAAAAGACAAATGATGGTGTTCTTCAAATCAGAAGTTAATTGTTGCTATGCTAAATATGTACCTGCATACATAGTATATGTATATGGACACCTGGGGCCCGGATAATAGTATTCCTGTATAATCAGACCCTGGATAATGGAGGTTTTACTGTACTGTTAAATTTCAATGGTTGGCGGAGAAAAGAAAACCAAATGCTCTGTGCTGTAAAAATATTTCATTTATTCTGAAGTGAGCTGTAGCCCAGCCAATAGTTACAGATTCCCATTATATTGATACCCAATTGGTGCTGAGGAGGAACCAGTGAGCCCAAAACATAAAAGATTTTTAGGCCACAGAACATCTCATTTTCCTTTCTACACCAATCATCTAATTAGATACTAATTTGAAGGAGACATAGCAATATGAATATTCAATTATCCCATATAATGCAATAATAATGAAGGTATTTATTGATGAAAAAAAGAAGCTATCCTTTAGATTTTTATTATCTAGCTCCAGAATTTACCAGTTAACAATACAAAAAAAAAAATAATTAGAAAGTTTAAATTAAATTTAAATTTGTTTTTCAGAAGTACTATTCAATTTGCAATTTATGTTTAAAATAGTGTGAAGTGTATCACTGTTATTATAATACCATAATCATTGGGCAAAACAAAAATTGCTCTTGCTATACACTTTTATTTTAATGTTGGCTTATGATATTAATTAATTACAATGTGTATTATTTCTATTCTTTCTCCTGAATGTAGATGGATTCGCCTTCTCACAAGAAGAAGGTGGGGCAGTTACACAGTCGGACGTCATTCGTGCTTACAATACTAACATCCCAAAGCCAGGAGGAATGTAATTGTTCGATTAATTTAACTATAATCGTAAGTACAGTCCTGGTTAGGGTGAGGATTTTTTTAAAAATCTTATGACGTTTGCTTGAATTTTTATACTAATCAAAGGATAAAGAAGGGCATTTTTTTTTTTTTTTTATTCATACCTGTGTTTGTAGAATGCAGTTTTTTTTTCTTTATTAAGTCATTACTGAAATGTGGAATTGTTTGCATAGTTACACATTGTACTTATATATTTGTTTCTTCTTCCCATTATTATTTTATAAAACTTATCAAGATCGAAAACGCAACAGTGGTTGTGCTAATTTTTTTAAAATCTTTCTCTAGAGACAAAAACAAAGATAAAAATATATTATCATTTTTAATCTAACTCATTTTACAATTTTAAATATAACTACTTTAAAATCTTTGCATCGTATGTTCTTTGGGAACATAGGCATATGTTGTTATTGTTAAATTTGAACTGGATATTTTCAAAAGTCTGCATAGTAGAGACAGTTTTAATTTGTACATGAATGTCTAAAAAAACTAATCAAATACTTTTAACTGTGAATTTGCTAGTTTATATAGTATAGATTTGTTGATAAAAAAAGACCTGTGTTATTGACAAAAGTATTCAGTTTGTCATTGTTCAGGTGTGTTTGTAATACTCAGATTACTAAGAAAAAAACAGTTTAAGAAAGATAGAAAAAATTGATAAACTAATAAACTAAAAAATAAAGTGAGTGTACAAATTGTACCGAATTATTTTTTTAAGCTACTTAATACGTGCCCAAAAAACATGTCGAATATAGACGATCTCACTTTTTGTGACTTAAATTTTGTATACGTTGTAATGTGAACTCTTTTCATAACTGTAAAAAAAAAATCCTTTATTTTCTCGTTCCAAGTTCTTATTTTCTTTTTTACAATTTTAATAACATTCCAACCACTCTAAAATTATCTAATTAATTAATATCATCAAATGTGATCATCAAATGAAACATCAATTAACTAACTAGTCGTTTTAAATATTCAGTTTATTTTATTTCTTTGTTTAATTTATACTCAAAGCTTTGCAATTTTTAGTTTTTATCAACATATAAATTATAGAAAAAAAAGAAAAGAAGACATTATTTATAGGAAGTCAATTGTTAAAATATTTATATTATTATTATTGTTATTATTATCGTTATGTATAGTTTACTGTTTGTTGTATTATTATTGTTAGTTAATCAGTTGAAAATAAAGAAATTTTGGTTGAATTATGTATTTAATTAGTTATTGATACAGCCTCGACAATCACCCACCCCAGATATTGTAGTCCAGGTCTTGGTTTTATCCGTGCAGCCACTGAAGTTGGTCTCCAGGGGCTATCAATAGCTAGGTCATTTAAACCCCCAATGCAATCATTTTCTAGATTCAGACCCACTTCTTTCCTATTCACTCAGGTTGGTGGAGTATCGATATTCCTCCATCACCCTTCACACATATTATATGACTAAAATAATTTAGGGTCATTGGATACTCAATATTCTGCTATTAGCCCTCATTCTATACATTCACTTTCTATTCACTTAGGGGACCAAAACATTATGTACAACTAACAGTATTACATACTATAAAACAATGTTTCCTCTGAAAATACATTGTACATACATTCTATACATTCACTCTCAATTCACTTAGGGGACCAAAACATTATATACAACTAACAGTATTACATACTATAAAACAATGTTTCCTCTGAAAATCAGAACAGGAGACTCAATTACTAAAAAATGCAAGTGGCATTCTACACGCACTCTTTGGAGTCAAGTAATGCGCGTTCAATTTACACTGTAAGGGCTTTGAAAACTAATTTTATTTGAAATCTTTAAATTTTTCCATATATTTAGGTTGTATCAATTCGATAAAATAATTTATTATCCTTTAATATAAAAGCTTCTTTATTATCTAGCTTCTTCTATAAAGCTTCTTTACGTTAACTGGAATATGTTTAAATTTATTTAATCAACCGTAAATTTTATTTTCATTTTGTACAATATTTGCTAAGAGTTGAAGTAGAGTTTCGACAAATAGACGATCATCCTTTTCTGAAACATTTCCTTTTCCATCTTTGCCATAGAATATAGTTAACATTTCCGACACCTGTTCCTCCAACGGTTTATTTATGCTTGGAGTTGATACATTTTCCAATGGAGCATGATGAGTTGTCGTCTGTGGGTCTAATCTCTTAACAACTCTCTCACAACCAATCCTAGACTTTAGTGGTTCGAACAAGTATATTTCTTGATTGTCCAGGTTCAAATCTTGTTCATTAAAATTAAAAATTTTTTTTTTGTCTTCATTCAACAATAATTTACTTTTACCATTTGAAACTTTGTCTGTGTTTTCATTAACCCATTTGTTAAAAACCTCATCCTTGGAGTGCTTTTTATCCCAATTTTCTTCGTAATAAGGTACTCCATCTTCATTTTGAATGAATACTTTTTGTTGAAAATTATAATTTTGGTGTGTTAATTCTTTATTCTTGTAATTTTGGTCAGAAAATAATGACATTGAATCCGACAAATAATCATAAGTACTCTCAGTATGTTTATTTCTATCAATATAAACATGGTTTTTTTGGGACAATGTTTCTACAAAAATATCGTCAATTATTATCTTGGTCGAAGTAAATTTAAAAAAAATATATATATTTAATATTTATTTATTTATTACCTTTTACTTACATGGTATACCACAAAACTCATTAACATAATGTTTATTGATAATATGTGCCACAAAAAATAAAATAGCTTGGATTCTCTTAATTGAATTAAAACGACAAATAATGGATTATAAAAGTTAAGTAAGAAAGATCATACAAATATATGCAGAGAATTGCTGAAGTAGAGCAAACAAACAAAAATACAACTTATTTTTGCCTTCTTTTCTTATCTTAAAGTAAAGTGTAATGACTCACACAAATAGGATAAAAATCATGAGAAGAACGATTAATCTCTTGTCAAAGTTTAATAGACAAAATGCTGAGAATGATGACTAATTATAAATATGGTAACTAAAGTTTTTTGTTGTTATAGAATCCTTGCAGGAATGTTATTTATTTGTTGTGATAAAAGATTGTGCTCATTTTAAATCTCATTTTCTATTAAAATGAAACAATTTTGCTTTTTATAGCAGAAATCAGATTATAAAGAACATCAGGAATCATGAATGATAACGGATCAGTAAATAATAGAATTCTATTACAAATTTATGTAATAAAAGTATAAGGCTTATAACTGTACATTAATTTAGAAATGTTTATTTAAAAAAAGTTAAAATGAATTGAAACAATTTGAAATATATCAGTTATTAATTATCATCATCAATATAAATTAAATATATTAATGATAAAATTTGCTTAAAATTACTTAAACTGACAGTAAATATATCTATATTTTTGAACGAGTTTAACAAATTTGTTGTTCTTGGTAATAAAAAATGAAACTGAATTTGGCATCACTGGAAGTTCTACGGCAATCAATGGAGAATGTTATATGACTTCTGGAATGAGAAGATGAACATGAAAGTTAATTTGGTTAAGCAGTTATGGGCAATCAGTTAAGGAATGTAATAATTTATACAATAATATGCAGTCAAAGAATTTTCTTCTCCATAGAACAGTTGTTAATTTCAAATCTGACATTTAAACGACTTATTTTATATAAAATACCCAGGAATGTTATTTGTGCTTAGACAATTACTTCAGTAAAGAAATAAAAAACTGGCTCGTAATAGTTTAAAAAATGCAGACAAGAGTTTAATAATTTCATGTTCATAATGATATTAAATAAAATCTCTGCTAATTTGAAAAATGTTTAATTTGATTGTTACCGATAATTTTTGTCCACCTATACTTGCTCAGTTCATCTGTCAGTTTTGCATTTGACATCTCCAGTGGTTTACGTATTATTAAAATTCTTAAGAAAGAACAGAAGGCTGCATAGTCCAAGTAGAACTTCCAAGAGGAGACTACAAACATGGATTCACAAATTTTAACGAAACTTTTTGCTGATACTTGGTCGAAAAATATTAGACATGTATCTGAGTGTTTTAACGATCTGTTTGAGATGATAAATAAATTAAAAAATCGCTAATGTAGATAATTTTTGGAAATATGTTTCTCTGCCTTTCTTGTGCATGTAATTCGGTTTATAAGATCAAATTACAGGTTTAACACCCCATATACCTCAGGGAAAAAATGATGATAAAAAAATATTTGTTGTATCCCGCCAATTTTACATTACAATTGTAGATTTAATTTCAAATTCTCCTTTTTTCATATTTTTATATACAAATATGCATGTTATTTAAAACTTAAAAATGTGAATTTCCTAAAATCTTTGATTCATAAGACTCTCTCACCAGAGAGCAAGAATTGAATGTAAGCATGAGTTGTGGCCTGTAACATTTTAAATATTGATCAAACTTTCTCATAAAAATCAAAGTTTCTAGGATTGTTATTTTCTAAACTAAAAATTGTATTTTTGTATTTTATTATAACTACACACTAATTTCATGGTTATTTTCTAAATTTCTATTAATCTAAAAATTGCTTATCTTTATTGGGAAAAACCTAGATTATCAAGAACAAAGACGAAGAATAATTGGTAAATAAATAATGCATCAAAAAGGATGTCATATTTTGTCAATACTTTTAAGCAACTAAATATTGATGAAAAGATAGGTTTTTGTTTTTATTTATATAAGTAAAGTGTGTTGTTTATGGTGTGATTTCGAGGGAGCAAAATAAGCACCTAAAAAGATTAATGAATTGTTGTGCCAGGTTTGTATTCAGCATCCCCTGGAGGCCCAGGGTATCACAGTTGTATTCAGACCTATTCTGGCTCTATTTCTCTTCCCGGTTTATCTTTCTTTGGTTCCTTCCAGGCCATTAACATCAATCGGCCTCATTACATTATCCAGTCCATCAGAATCAAATCCTCTTTCCACTCTTACAATTCCCACTCATCTCCCTGTGACCTAATCCTGCCCCTTTAAACAGTCTTTCCTGGTCTGTGCAACAAAGTTCTGGCACTCCCTCCCCCTAACTTTCTACAGTGCCTCTTTCCCTTACTTTTTTAAATACCTGTTCATACACTGCCTCTCCCACCAGATTCTATTTACTACAGTTTAAATTCACTCTGTAATTATTATTTTCCTATGTTAATTTTCAGAGTAACTCATTTTAATTTTAACTCCTTTGGGTTTTGTTTTATATAAGCTCGTTGTTATTTCATTAATCACTATGATGGTTTATTGTTGTGGCAAAATTTTAATAATTTTTCTTTAACCTATGTATTATTCTAAGTGCACACTCCTGTCCCAGAATAAATTATTTCTTCTTCTTCTATCTATTCTCTCCATTTAAAATCGATATGAAACGGCATTAGCCAAAAATTTAAACTGCCAGCTAGATGAAGCCTTTTCATATCGATTTTAAATGCTTTCATTGGGGAGGAAGAAAATAAATCATTTTGGTTTTGTTTTATATAAGTCCGTTGTCATTATTGATCACTACAAGGTTTATTTTTGTGTCAAAATATTAATAATATTTCGATACCTATATATTATTCTAAGTGACACTCCTGTCCCAGAATAAATTATTTATTCTTCTATCTATTCTCCCCATTTAAAATCAAGAAAAGGCTTCAGCCAAAAATTTAAACTGCCTGACGATGGCAAATTTCATATCGATTTTAAATGCTTTTTTTGAGTTAAGGATGAAGAGAGAATCGATAAATAGAAACAAAATCCTATAATTTGAACAATATTTAGCTGTTTAAAAGTTTTTTTTCTGGTATTTCAGTTTAAATAATTTAAAAGCGATCAGAGATTAACGATGGAGCTGTGTAACATAAAAATCGTAAAGTTAACCGAAATGAAAGCATTGAAAACGTTTATTATATTATTGAAAAAGGCGCTGATATTCATTTATGTGGTTATAGTCTAGTGACTATTTGCAAGTTTGGGGCCAAAACTTTAAGAAAATTTCGTACTAAAATATAACAAGATAAAACGTGTCCTTATCTTCGATCATAAGGAACGCCTATCCAAAAGATTTGATCAAAATCGAACCAAAAGATTTGATCAAAATCGAACCAAAAGATTTGATCAAAATCGAACCAACAGATTTTGGTAGAGATTACCTGTTACATACAAACCACTTTCTCACTTTATAATAGTACAGATTTGTATAGTTTTGTATGAATAAAATTTTAAAACGCAAATTTTCTCTAACCTTTGATTCGTAAGAGCCAAATACTCAGGAATAAAAAATTTTCTATGAAAGTCATTACTTTTTGAAATTCAGTTTTTTGTGATTTTTTTTTTTTGACCAGTCGGCTTGAAGTTTTCCACCTTTTCATGTGATTCAAATGTTTCTTTAAAAAAAATAACGTATTTTTCAGGTCAGTTTTTTGTTATAGAAAATAGCCGGCTTTATATCGGAGGGAAAAGAAATTTTTCCAGAGAATTCCGCCGTGTTAATCGAAAGTGTGAGCCAACTCCATTACCGAACGCTTTTTCCGGCGTCCTGGAACTGGAAAAAAGCCTGGAAGTTCTAGAATAGTCCAGCCCTTGAAGAACGTTGTTCAAGTCGGCAGTGAACTATTGATACAGCCGCCCCCTTCTCCCTTCTCTGTCCGAATTCCAGAAATCCCCACTCCGGGGGACGTTTCAATTCAATCCGCACGGCGCTCACATGTTCTAGAACTTTCCTCGCCGGTCATCAAACCGAGTCCCGTACCAAGACTCTAGTCGGTGCCTTTTCGACGAACTGAAAAGTTGCCAGCGCTAGATATCTACAGTTTTTCCAGCTCTACGTTCCCAGCACAAAACACAAAGACAGACAATTGTAATTTTTCACGGGCTTGGAAACAATTTATGGCCGCTATGTCCGTGATCGGTATAGATTTCGGTAATGAGTACTGCTATGTCGCTGTCGCCCGTGCTGGCGGCATTGAAACGATCACAAACGACTACAGCCTCAGAGAGACGCCGTAAGTACTCAAAAATACATTTCATAAGATTAAGCACTAGAAACAACAGGAAAGGGAAAGTTTTTTTTCTCCTTCTCCCTATTGCCTCATAAAGTCATGGGGCACAGTTATCAAATTAACTCTCCCTCCTTTACACTTTGCATCTGTTTTCCTTCAAAAGTTTTTATTCAGTTTTTATTCTTTTACATCTAGGAGACAATCGCAATCTAATCAATCATCTTAAAACTACATCATATCAAAGACCCGACTGTCCGTCCTTTTCACCACCTTTAAAAAATAAAATGTTAAATTTCTATTAAACAATCTTGTGAATTTCAAATTCTCTCGATTCGCATTATCAGTAATAATTTTAATCGCAAGTCATTAATTGTATTCAAAAGAAGTGCTAGGCCACATGGCCAAACCTCTGTCAAGGACACTTAGGTCTAACGTTCTTGGTGTTACTCTATAAAATATTGCACAAACTTCTTCCACTCAAAATCTGCATTCGGTCTTTTAACAATCCAAAATAACATACTTCACATTTAATAGCATAACCATACACAAAAATACACCATACATCATTATTCTTTGTAACTGAGAACAGTTTTCTAATTTTTAATAGTTATCGTATTAAATATAACCAACAAAAAACAAGAAAAATATTTTTTTTTTAAATATCACTTTCAAAAGAAAATAGAAAAAGCACTAAAACAAAGCACATTTTTGACATTACACTTTTTTACAGACAACAATGAAATCTCCTTTTATGTGCTTCCTTTTCTTTCAGTCATATATTAATACATATATAATATTTATATGTGTAAATCTAAATAATATATAGTACTAATGTAACATTTATCTTAACTAATTTATGATTTTGGCCAATTTTTTAAAGTTTAATTGATCATGAGGTTATGGAGGGGGGATTCTAGAATATTCCCAAGTAAGAGTCAGATTTTAACCTTTTTATTTTTTATTGTATACAGATTAATTTATAATAAAGTTAATTTTTATAATCATTTATTAAAAAAAAATATTTACGCAGGATAGAATAAAAAAGCACAAACACTTAAAATATTTTATGTAGGAAAATTATTTCCATGGTACAAATTGGTCAGTGCTATTATATTAAATTTGAATTTTGTTTCTAAATAATAAATACAATTTTATGTTTAAATGCATTTCCCAAAGGTATTGATCCAACCTTGATTAATTGTGAGATTTCTTCCTTTGGTCTGCGTTGTTATGAACTTATTAGTTGATCCTTACCGATCATCTTTTTGGTTTGCCGATACAAAATGGCAAAATATATGACAGATATAAAGAAAACACACTCTTGCAAAAACAAAAACACACTACAAAAACAGACAGATGTAAACCGCATTTACAAATATGGGGACAGAAACTTAAAAAACAAATCTATTCAACAAATTAGGAACTAAAGCAGCATTGAAGGCCACGGGTACAATTGGAAAGTTACTAAGACAAAATTTAGACAAAACCTTGAATATAGAAACAAATACATCGGACAAACAGGACAATACAAGGTGTTGTTGTCTGGTTACTCTGGCGTATAGGTTTGGAAGGTAATGAAAAGGTTGGCAAAGTGGCTAATTCAGGAAAGTCTCCGGAATTAACCACAGGGATCCCCTGACGCTAAAAATGCAATAAAAACATGATTAAAAGAAAGTGGCAGTGTCGGTTGGCTGGATCGGCAGAGAGTGTAAGGTAGCCCTCAAAGGATTCATAGAAGAAAGTCACTATCTAACCAATTAAAAACCTTGGTGGTTAGATAGATAAGGCAGAGTTCTGACCCCAGATTGCGGAGTGGGTGATTCTCAAGGTCTGCTGGTAGTCTGCGAGAAGTGAAGGCTCAGCTCTGCACATGGGTGCAGATTTGGGCTTATGTAAATCTGTAATCAGTAATATAAAATCTTTTCAGTACAAAATCAAGCTACAAGAATCACCTTATGGAAAACCACCACAACCTCAACAATTTAGACAAGGATGAAACTGCTACATGACATACACAAAGGGCAAAAAAAAAACTTATTAATATAGAAACACAAATTACCAAGTTTTACATTGTTCAAAACACTTTACAATTAAAAAAAGGAAAAGGACTAATGATCACAATGATGTATTGGAATAATCAAGAAAACCGTAGTTAATCCCTGAAGGCACCAACAAACAAAGAAAATGCCGACACTCACACACACTCCACTCCCATGATAGTATAAAAAAGATTTGACTGAATTTAATTGCACATACTTACTGAAGAAGGCAAAACACCAAACTTGCGTGACTGACCAACCCAGCTAGATAGGCAGACCAAAAAAAAATTTGTAAGGATCAAATTGGATGTATTATTTTTATCTTCCTCAATTCGTCTCATTGAAAATCATTAAGTCGCAAGTCATTGAGAGTATTCAAAAGAGACACACGGTCACAACACTCAAGGACATTTAGGTTATTTGTTTCTATGAAGAAAATGCCTTTTTCCTGGGCCAAAAAGTCAAAATATAATTTTGAATGCTGTGTGGCAAAAATAATTTATCAGACTTAGGAAAAGTTAAATATAGTTTAAATTAATTCACTTTTAGATTAATTAGTTAATTATAATTTTATTATAATTTTCAATTGTATATCGACCATTATTTGATACTATTTAATATGTGTTATGGTTGATATTTTCATTCCTTGCTCGATAAGGTGTCCACATTATTTGCATCAGTTGTCAAACTATTGTAATTTAATGGGATTTAGATGTAAAATTTATTAATTATTAGAAATCTGTTTTTGCACAATCTCCCTTGCAGGGGATATTGCACGTTTAAAGGATACATCTAAGGAATTCTGTTAGATGTGTAAAATTTCTCTTTTCCTCGATTTATTCTTATCATTTATCTACAATCAGATTACTCGTTCTCACAGATTATGCATGTTCAAAACAGAACCAGAGCACATGGTCAAACTGCCCTCAAGGATACTCATGTTGGTCTGATCTTTTGATGATTTGTACTTTTTCTGCCCTCAACAATAACACTTCCTGAAAAAGATATCTTAAATTTTTAAAACACATATTTGTGTAAACATGTGGTGATTAGTGACCGTTAGTTGATGATTATTCAGAGATCGTGAGATGCGGTCAACATTGTTTAGATTTAACAAATACATGTAGGATGTGAGAAAAAAGTAAATTTATACAATGCAAAAAAAAAATGCAGAAAACAAACACTGACTGAATAGAAATACTTTGATTGAATATAAAAATATTTTTTTGCATTGTATAAATTCACTTTTTTCCCCACATCCTACATATATTTGTTAAATTTAAACAATATTTGTAAATCCCAGGCCCTGAAGATGATCTCAATAAAGATCAAAACGTTGGCATGATAAAGAAAATATTTTTCTAAAACCTACGTCACACCAGACCAGACCACATCTCACGATCTCCGAATAATCATTTGTGTAAACTTTTTCGATTGTAAAGGCCGGCTTATTGCTTGTTGAGAATGTTGTTTTTCATCTCCTGTTTCATGTTTTCTTCCTGAATTAGTTATTATTTAAGGTGACTAATAAAAGCACTGTTCAGTACACAGTTTATTAAATAAACGTCTTATAAGTTGAAGCTTTGTAACAAACTGATGCAGTAGGTCAGAATCACTGCACTCTAAAACGTACAGATATTACTCGTTTTTTTCTTTATTATTATTATTGCATAGGGTGTCTTTGTTGTGTTTTCTTTTATAAAGTTTCATTTCATTTAATTCATATACTGTAGAGGCTGGCAGAGTTCTTCCATTTCCAAAATTTTTATAATTTTCTATTAATGTCAAGGCTATTTCTATTATTATTTGATTCAACTATATTTGTTTCTTAGATCTTATCGTGTCTCATTGCTTTTCTTCTCTTCCATTTCTTATTTTCCTTTGTGTGTAGTTGATAAACATTTCTTTTTCTGATAGAAATTTGATATTAATTAAAGACTCGACTGCTTGAGTTTTATTTTATTAATAACATTTTAATTTAAAAGTAGTATTAATTTTCAAGGGTTATTCCAGACCAGAAAGTTATTTGATTCTATATTACTATTCTAACTTGTGATAGTTTCATATTTATACTTTGGAATACTGCTGAATGCTATGAGAATAATTATTGATCATTCTAATTTTAGATTATCATTCTAATTATTTTCGTTGGCCTTGAGTTAGATTTAAATTTTTCAAAATAAATTTAGTATATTGTTTGGGGGGGATGATAAAACTGTTGTAGTGTTAAATAAGCGGTTTGTTTATTTTTTCCTGAAGCATTTTTACAGGCTAAAGTTTGTAATTGGAGGATTTTTTTTTTGCATATGTACATATGCATTTATTCGTGTGCATAGGTGATATGTAAAAATACTGATGGTGAAGACAAAAAAGGACATCCTCTATAGCAGATAGGCTGACATTGGTTGATCAGCCTTGAACTGTAAAACTGGTCCATGACTCATACAACCAAATTTGAATGTAGTGTTTTTACATTTTTTTAAGTTATTTTATTTTATTATAATAATAATAATTTTTTTTTCAAAATCACTATTCAAGATGAAATAAGTTAAATATTTTGTTCATTTCTTATTGCAGACAAAATTCAAACATTGCAAGATAAACAGGTCTTGTGTTTATAGTTTCAATATATGGTCTGACTGTTCAATTATTTCAACAGTGAAATGCTTAGCTTTCCCCCCCCCATAATGTATAATATATTGAAAAACTTATTTTTTCAAAGGTCGAAATAAGCTTTTAATAAAGGGTAAAATAATTTGTGTGAGATTATAAGTGAAATAGCAGAGCAAGTTAAATTTTTATTTATTTATTGCTGAACAAACATTTAATAAAAGATAGCGTTGTTTTGTGATCATAACAGTTTTGTAATACTGGGGGGGTCTTGGTGATAGCCTGTTTCTTTTCATTTTATTAAGTTAGGTTTTAAATGACCTTTTAATCAATTTTATATTAATTTTTCATCTATGTTTTTAGATCATGTGTGGCATTCAGTGGGCGGAATCGTGTCTTAGGAGTTGCTGCGAAGAATCAGACGGTGACGAACATGAAGAACACGATCCATGGTTTCAAACGGGTGCTCGGGAGAACATGGGAGGACCCCCATGTTCAGAAGGAACTGCGTTCCGTTCCTTTCAACGTTGTGAACCACCAAGGGGGTGTGGGCTACAAGGTTGGATTATTTGTGTTGTAATTATATTTTTTTCATACACGACATTTTTAATTCGGTTTTATTTTACAGGTCAATTATATGGATGAGGAACACATCTTTAAACCTGAACAATTAACTGCCATGTTATTCACCAAACTAAAGGAGACATCAGAACATGCTTTGAAGACCAAAGTTAACGACTGTGTTATTTCAGTGAGTGTTAATAGATATATTTATAATTAATAAACATTAATAAAGCCGTTAGATACATGAATATTTGTACATACTACAAATTTGCTGTGTGCTTTTTCAAGGACAGCTATTATTGAGCTCAAATTAAAGAGGGAGTGATTTGAATTAAATTAATCACCCAACCTTCTCTTGACAATTGGTTCTCATTTCCTTTCTTAGCAATTGAATGACCTTTCAATCATTTTACAAAGTTACTGTAACATCATGATAATAATTTGAATTATTTATTATTTATTGATTATAGGTCCCATCATTCTATACGAATGCTGAAAGAAAGGCATTATTAGATGCTGCACAAATATCTGGATTGAATGTTTTGAGGCTAATGAATGAGACTACAGCCACTGCCCTTTCTTATGGGATATACAAACAGGACTTGCCATCGCCAGAAGAAAAGCCGCGTAACGTCTTTTTTGTCGACTGTGGCCATTCCTCTCTTCAAGTCTTCGCTTGTGCTTTCAACAAAGGGAAACTTAATGTAAGCGAGTTAAAATCAAAGTCCTTTACAATTATTGTTATATTATTACAATTATTGTTATACAATTATTACAAATATTGTCACAGATGCTAGCAACTGCTTGCGACCCGAATCTCGGAGGAAGGGACTTCGACAAAATTCTCGCTGATCAGTTTTCAAAGGAGTTTGAGACACGATATCACATCTATCCAAGGAACAACCATCGCGCTTATCTTAGGCTTTTGACTGATGTTGAAAAACTAAAGAAACAAATGTCAGCCAATTCTACAATGTTGCCTTTGCAGATAGAATGCTTCATGGATGATAAAGATGTTCGTGGTGAAATGAAAAGGTGTGGTAAACTTTCGTTCATTGGATAATTTTTGCTCTTTTAAACTTGCCATCTGTGATTTTACCTTCTCTCTCTCTCTCTCTCCTGGTACAACTAGGGTTTTCTATTTGAACTTTTGGACATTCCTGTGCTCCTTCAGTCACCTTAATATTATTTTTTGATGCATAATAACAAATTTCTTCTAGGGCTGATATGGAAGGACTGTGTTCCCACCTCTTCCACCGAGTGGAACAGACACTAAGGAAATGTTTGGAAGATTCAAGTAAGTTAGCATTAGTTGCTGTGTACAAGTAAATTTATCATTAACACAAACAATTTTTTTGTCAGAGCTCCGAAAAGAAGACATCTACGCTGTTGAGATTGTCGGGGGATCTACGAGGATTCCTGCTATCAAGAATTTGATTGAGGTTGTTTTTGGCAAAGTTGCTAGCACTACTTTGAACCAGGATGAAGCTGTTGCTAGAGGATGTGCTCTGCAGTGTGCCTTGCTCTCGCCAGCTGTCAGGGTTCGAGAATTTAGTATCACTGATATTCAGAACTATCCCATCAAGCTTGTCTGGGATCCAAGTGCAAAGGAAGATGGGTTAGTATTTTATAAACATATATATTAATGATTAATAATAATAGGTGTTGTCATTTCTTTTTTTGCTAATTTACATTTTTCTTTTATTAGTGAAATGGAAGTCTTCCCACAATTCCATCCAGTTCCATTCAGCAAAATGTTGGTCTTCTATCGAAAAGAGAACTTTGAATTAAGAGCATTTTATAACAATGATGTTCCGTACCCTGATAAATACATAGGTAAATATTTTTTCTTAATAGTAATTAAATGAAACGAAAATTAAGTACAAATTATTTTTCTATCCAGGACGTTATATTATTAAGGATGTCAAAGCGACTTCTGAAGGCGAGTCTAGTAAGATTAAAGTTAAAGTGAGAGTCAATATCCATGGCATTGTGAGTGTTGTCAGTGCTACACTTGTTGAGAAAAAAGATGTCGAAGAAGAGTCTGAAAACATGGAGGCTTCTCCTTCTGAAAATGGTGCAAACCCTCTGCCGGAACCAATGGAACAGGGTCAAGAAAATGGCGAAGTTGATCCACCTCAAGTAAGTTATTTGGAGATTACAAAAGAAAGTTTTTTTTAAAATTAATCAGCTTTTTTTTTCTAGAATAAAGATAACACAGATAAAAATGAAAAGGGAGACAAGAAAGACTCGAAAAAAAAGAAACAAGTTACAAAAGCCCTTGATCTTACTATTGAATCTTTAATGCATGGACTTTCTACTGAACTGATTAATGATTATTATGAAAAAGAAGTACGTTTTTGCCATTTCTTTGCTGATTCTTTTTTATGTTAAAAAGGTTTCTTCAATTTTTTCTTACAATTTCAGTGCAAAATGGTAGCCCAGGATAAACAAGAAAAGGAAAGAGCAGATGCTAGAAATGCACTAGAAGAATATGTTTATGATTTAAGAGGAAGATTAGGCGATGAGAGTGATCTTGGGCTCTTTATGTTACCCGAAGATAAAGAATCGTAATTATCTGAATATATTTTAGATAAATCTCTTTAGAAAAGCTTATTAATTGCACAATTTTCGTTCCAGCTATATTTCTGAACTAGACGCTATGGAAACATGGCTGTATGAGGAGGGAGAAGATTGCAACAGGCAGATCTATGCTGAAAAGCTCAGTGGGTTAAAGGTGACAACATTTTTAAAATATTAAAAGAAAAAACGTATTTAACACAATTAAATAATTTTATTTCTCTTTGTAGACTGTTGGTGAGGTTGTAAAGAACAGAAAACTAGAATTTGAATGTAGAGATTCGGCTTTAGAAGAACTTTCACATTGCATTATGATCTCACAAAAAGTTATAGGACTTTTTAAGAATGGTGATGAAAAGTACAACCACCTTGACCCTGAGGCAGTCACAAAGGTATCTTGTTCACAATTAATGTAAAAAACAATTTATCTTTTCTAAGTTTGTTCATCTTGTATAAGTTGTTTTTGATAATAATTGCATTGTCGTTTGGTAATTTTAGATTGAAGCTTCTGTGAATGAAGCATTCGATTGGTTAAATGAAAAGAGGACGTTGTTAATCAGTTGCCCAAAGCATCAAGATCCGTCAGTAACTACCTCGGAAATCAAGTCCAAAAAGAAGGTAGTACACTGTGCTTTCCCACAAAACATTCCCTGTTTTTAATGTTTGCATTTTTTGTTTATAGTCGTTAGAACAAGCTGTCTCTGCCGTAATGGATAAGCCAAAACCCAAAGTTGAACCACCACCTGAACCAGCCGGCGACAATAAAGCGAATAATGGCAAACAACAGCAAACACCACCTCAGGAACAACCGGCTAACGATGAAGCAAAGACAGACAATATGGATGTAGATTAATTATTCTAATCTCATGATTATAACGTTATTTATTACGTTTAGAATAGTGAAGACTTGGTAAATTTCCTCAATTTTTTAAGACTTTCTTCAGTTTACACATATCACTCCCTTTTCAAGTAGCTCCATAATAGATACGCTCTCTTGTTTTGTTTGTAGTTATGTACAACACTTGTACATATGCTAAGATTTATTTATTTATTTTTTGTTGACATTCCACTCTTTACGAAGTTTATTTTTTATCTTTTGTATCAAAAAGGAAAGCTCTAAGTAAATTGGGGAAAGTTACAGATTGGATGTATCAACTTTTTTATTAAAGTTGTTAATCGGTGATAAAATTCCTTAACTTGTATTAAAAACAAAAAAAGTATTTTTTATTTTTATCTTTATGTGTAAGGAATATTAATGTTTATTTGTTTTGCACCTGCACTTACATGTAATACGGATGCGATGGACCTCGAATTTATGGAATGTTTATACTAGGAAAAATTTTAAATTTGAAAACAGGGTTTTATAGCGAAACAAAGTTGGTAAAGATAAGATGCAGGTAGCAAGTCGTTAAGTAGAAAATCAAATGAACGTTTTTGTTTACATGCCTTTTTTTCCTTCCCGGTTTATAGAATAAATAGTTCAAAATTGGCAGGTTTTTTTTTGTTTTTTTTTCCAACTGTACAACTCATTCGATTGATACTAACTTTATTAACATGTTTTTTTGAATGAAAGGCTGTTAAAACACATCTTTTGAGTTTTACAGATCTCTTAATTGTTTTATAAAAAAGTTTTTGCCTTGTCAACCATGGTATTTTTATGATGTGGTTTCCCCAGACAAACATAGTTTAAATGTTGTAGAGGTGCTCCTGTTTTATAATTTGTTACCTATACTAAAACAAATCTGAAAGTTAAACTTATTTACTTCCCAATGAAGATTTAAATGCTTAACTTCAAATTAAGTATTTTTTGTTTGTTTTTGATTTCTTAAAGCAAGCCATCTAAAGCATATGTATTTTAACAGCAAATTCCAAAAAATAAACAAAACTACTTAAATTTTAATGCACAACAAAGTTTATAATTTTATTAGCTACAAAATTATTTTTTTAGTAGGGTTAAGTTGTAAATTTCGATGTGCATTTTGCTTCTAAAGTAAAAAATAAAAATCTGAAAACTTTACGTTATAGTCATCGTAAATTCCAATAACCCTTTTCCTTCCTTTTTAGATGTACAAATACAACATGCAATTGATGTTAAATTATTTCTCAAGTTGCAACAAACTAGTCAGAAACCATATCTAATAACAATTACCACTAGTTTATAGCTCATAAAAAATTATTACTTGTTTGGTTAGATGTTTTAAGCTTTTTATAGCATTTAGAAATTGTGTATAAACAATTTTTGAAGTTTCTATATTTATTGCCAGTTAGTAATGACCAGAATTCTAATTTAAAAGATGTTGACATTTTTTTTTCTCCTTCAACATGAGACAATTACACTTTCTAGATTAAATGTTTTAACAAATAAATTTCAATTGTAGAGGGGGCGACGCTGAATTTACTAAAGCTGATGGTCCTCGTGTTCATAAACCTGCGACTACCACATTTTGAAAAAGATGAATATGAGAAGAGAAATAACTGGACATTAAGCCAAAGGAATTGTTCTTGTTCGGAAGCCTTTTGTTTTATTTTCCAGTGATTAGTGTTTTCTTTACAAAAATCCAATGTCTCTTATCATTTCTGATTAACTCCGAAATATAAATATACATTTTTAAAAAATAAAATAATAATTATTTCGCCCAATGTTCTTTTTTGTCCTGAAAGTAAAAGGATTTTGTTAAAATATAATTAAATTTAACAGGACCCTAGTATAAACTATAACAACAGCACATAAAGCACAGAGTCATATTATTCCACTAAAAAAAGCAATGCATTGATCTCTTTTTTTAATTTGAAAATGTTTTGGCCTTATTTTTTGTTTTACTACTTTAAAGATGATTTAATAATTATACTTAGAAAGTATTTTTTCACAGATTGTGAGCCAAACCGTTTAATACTTAATTTAAAAACCCACAATGTAAATCATCAACAATAGCATTTAATTAATTAAAAATGCCTTTATTAAATATTGTGTTAGTGGCAAGAAACAAAATGATTATTAAAAACCCCATAATCAGTGAACAAGTAGCTCATGCCATTGCACTTGTTGTTGAGATGGAAGAAGCAGCAGAACAAGATACAGCGTGGGTTTTAGGTTTGGCTGAAATGACACATCAAGCATTCAGTGGTACTAACTACTAAGAGACTAGATGGTTTGCTCAGAAACCAAGATTGGACGTCCAGTCTGACCGCTGGTAAGACAACCGCACCAGCCGATGACTAATTTATCAGATTGCACATTGAGAATTTGCTCTTCTACTGCTTATGAAACATATCATAGACTTAGAATGATGTCAGATGTGTCTGTGCTGAAACATTAAGAAGGAAACTGCAGAAATGAGTTTAATACAACCCAGAAGGTCAGCCATAGGTCCAACACCTGCCATAGACCATTGTTGGGTCCGCTTAAAGTTCAAGATGTCAATATTCGCATTTTAAGATGGCCAGACCATATCCCTGATTTGAACCACATTGAGCACCTTTGGGAGAAGCTCGGATGTTGGGTAAAATGAAATAACCCTCCTACAACCTTAGCTAAGCTGAAAGTTACATTAGTTGAAATTTGGGATGAAATTCCTCAAGACGTGGTTGAAGGCTTAATTATGAGCAGAAGATTAGAGGGTAATAAGAGCAAAAGGAGATGATTCACCCGATTTGTATGTTTTAGATTTGTTTTTTGTTTTATATTCAAACACAAAAGTGTGATATATATTTTTTCTCTCTAAAATTACATTTTTTGTTTTCAGAGGTGTTTTTATTTTACTACGTAAATGTTTTAATAAATGCCTGGAAAATAAAGATAAAAGGGGTAATATTTCTGAAAAGGCAAGTATATAATTTTTTTCCTGAGTAGTAAGTATACAAGTAGAAGCATAGTTGTACAAGACAAGGTAATGTAATACCAAGTATATTACGTGTTTGATATCTCAAGATCGTAAATAATTGAAAAGAAAGCATGGCTTTACAACCACACAGTATTTTTACATGGTATCAAAGGCATTTGGAGCATACAATTACGTACCTTATTGTAAACAAATTTAAAGAAATACAACATTGCTGAGGCCCATGCAATAAAACTGTGCACAAGAAATACTTTAAAAAGGATTAAAAGGTACGTATTCTTAGACAGGCTAGCACACTAAAGTCTTAAGACTCCTCCACCTTCAATTCAAAGCTGGTCTGGGAATACCTAACATATCTTCAGCTTCTGAAACAACTAAATCAGGTAATTCTGATGTTGATACCAGGCCATGAGGGGATTGAAGGCAACAAAGAAGGTGATAAACTACAAAAACAGAAGCAGTCTTCACACTCTTTGGACCGGAACTGCAAATTGCCTAAGGCATGCTGGCAGAACTGAACAAATGGATGGAGAAAGAAATAACCACACATAGATCGATTCACCTGGAGCAAAATAAAGAACTTCCTCAACATCTCTCAGCCCCAGAGAAACAAAAATGAAATCACTCTCTCAGCATGCAAGAATTAAAGAAAATAATAGACCATTGTATTGGTCACTGCCCTTTAAATTATTACCTCAAAAAATAGGAAAAATTACAGAAATCTACCAACAATTTCCATATCTACCACTATTCTCCTATTCTATTATTGTATTTATCTTAATTAGTTGGGCTTCTGTGGTTGGATATATGTTATGAAATTCACTATTACAAAAACAAACAATGGCTGGTTAAAACTCAATAGTTTTTTAAGCCAGCAGTAAATAATTTAAACGAAATTTTGCCCACAAGAAATAAATCATTTTGTTACAGTGTCCATTATTATAAATACACACTAACGGTAGCCTATTTCCCCCCCCCAAAAAAAAATATATATATAAACATTTTCCACACGCAAAATTACGTCAACAATAAAACCAAGAAAATATCGTTTCTGCTAGTTCAGCTTATTCGAAGGAAGAGAGCTAATTGACAGACGTTTTGTGACCGTCGAGAACTGAAATCAGGCCAGATATTAATCAGTTTACCTTGGTTAAAATGTCATACGGAAATGGTACGACCGCCGATTTATATTGACTTCCTTTGCTGTTAGTCGTAACAAGCGGAAACGTAAGTGTATCTTTCATATTTCTAACATTAAAACAATAAATAATTAATTTCCCAGCGTTGTACGAATCTCTTTAAAACAGTTCTTACACTATGTCAAAATATAGACTTATAAAACGTAATGATCTAATTTTAAAAGAAAATTTAAATATTAGCTTTTAAATAAGACATTTTGTGTTTGAATTCGATTTCTTGGAAGTATGATTTCATTAATTTATTTTGTTTAAGTTGTTTTATATTTTGTAATATACACGCATTAGTGTTTTTTTTTAACTAAAAATTACGTAAATATTAACGTTTTTTATTCGTTATTTTACCAGAATCTGAGAAGCCATCTAGTAATAGCACTGGTTTTATGCTTTTGAATTGAGAGGTTTTTAGTTTGATGCGCCATTTTGTGAAGCACTGCTCTAAGGAGTAGAGATGAGTAGGTCAGAGTGATGCGCCGGAATGTAAAATTTTTTTTTTTATTGAGAGGTTTTAGTTTAATGCGCCATTTTGTGAACAACTGCTCCAAGGCATAAATGTGAGTCTGTAAGTTTCGATGAGCTATGTCGGGATCGGGACTTTAATGATAATATTGTGTCATCAGCAAATATGAGAATCGTAGTGTCAGCATGAAAAAAAATATAGGCTGTGTACATTGTGTGCCAGGACACGACCTTGCGCAACTCTTCCACTGACCTTATGCAAAGGAGAGGAAAAGTACTCAACCCAAACTCTAAACTTTTACAAGAAAAATTGGACTTGAGAATTAAAAAGTGTGTAAAGGATGGTATGCCCTTCATTTTCCCTTGATGACAGACGATCGAAAGCCTGTTCAACATCGAGAAAGGCCCTCGTGCAGCACTGTTCTTTTCGAGAGAATACGCAATCGTATCCACAACATAATGGCACTGTTGTATAGTAGTCGCCTAAATCCAGATGGTCTAAGATAATATTCAAAGATTCGAGGATGGGATTGATTTGTTTGAAGAGAACTTTTTCTAAGATTTTTACAAAAATTGGTGATAAATTGATAGGCCCGTAGAAATCTGTAAGTTGATGGCTGATGAAGTTTGGTAGGTTTAGGAATGGGCTCGAACAATAGACAACTTCTATTGCTTTGGTAAATACGTGGTGTGAGGAAGAAAACTATAGCATTTTTGGGCAGTTTACGACTTTACGCTTAACTGAAGCGATAATAAGGTCGAATCCATGTTTTTTCTTAAGAGGTAGTTTTTTAATAGCACGCATAACTTGAAGTAATAAAGTGTTTTGGAAGAAGAGTTAGAGGTAACATACAATTAAAAAAAAAAAGGCAAGATATCAAAAAATATGGAACTGATTGTAAGTCAAAAATATGGATCAACTCCCGATCAACTTTCTCGTCTGGGAAAAATAATACAAAAAACAATATGTAGTGGAGACTTGGTAGTTCAAGTCTGGCAAAATAGCTTAATTTTGCAGAAGTACATGAAAATGTAAATATGTTTATTATGTGTGGTGGTTAGTGACCGTTAATCAATGATTATTCGGAGATAGTGAGATGCGGTCTGCTGTGACGTAGGTTTTAGAAAAACATTTTCTTTAACGTGCCAACGTTTCGATCTTTATTGAGATCATCTTCTGGGCTAAAAGTGTTTGTTTTCCGTGTAGATGTGCCATTCTTGTATGTCGTGTTGAGAGTGCCCTATGTTTATTATATTACTTATTTTTATTACTTATTATATTAGTTTATTTGTGTTTATCATTTTGTACGTTTTTTACACAAACAAAAGGGAAACAACTTTTCCTTCGAGGAAGGGTCGATGAAGTCTAAAAAGCCTATGGCAAGATTGACATCTTAACTCAAGTTGGCGTTTGATAGTATGTATTGTTTTAAAAGGAGGAGCACCTAGCAATTTTGAAAATAATGCTTATTATTTTTAAAAACTTTGGTGTTTTAGGAGGTGAGATCGGTTGAATAATAGACTCGGTCGTGTTCCATTACTTCATATTTTCATGAATGTATCAAAGACAATTTTTGTTTCTCTGTTTCTCAAGCATAAAATTATGAATTTATTTATTTATATTTTTTTTAAGTCAACATGTTTTTCTCCCTGACTAAACAAGTCCGAACGCCTGTTTTCATACTTGGGCTATTGTGCTGTTATTACCCCTAAAGATTTTCCTTATCCGTTGCGTGTTCGCTGCTCATCAACTAACTGCACGCAGGGCATGGGTTGACAACTTTTTAAACATCGGTTCTGACGTATTGTCTTTTTGTCAAAGTTCTAATCCTATTGTCATACACGTTCACGAAATTAAACTCTTTAATGCAAATTAAGTACCTCCTCTATCGTCAAACAAGACGAACAAGTCATGCCTGTTTTGCACAATTGCGATCCTTGTTGCAAGGAATTATTTATGTAGAACTGGTATACATAAAAATGTAAATACATTATAAAATACTGCCTAAGTGAATCTGACTGCGAGATTTAAGACCCAATTTTAAGAAGCATTTTCTCCTGCAGCTTGACAACGCAATGCAACACATTTTGCCTGATGAAAACTTTAACGATTCGAACTAGTTAAAAAATACTTTCTGTTTTGAAGAATAGCATCAACATAATGCTCAACCAGTAGTTTAGTTATCCCTCCATGGATAGAACAAAGCATGCTGCGAAAATGGAATGATTAAAAACATAAATTCATAAAAAACTAACGTATATAACCAAAATAAAACACAATAATCAACCAGGTCCAATACTTAACGAATAAAACACCAATAACCAATAAGCTGTAATAGACCCAATATGGCCTGAATTGTCAAAATGTGTACAGATATGCTGCTATCCAGCCGTTTCTTCGATTATATCTTTTTTGTGTGCAGATATTCATTTTTCTCTTCCGATATGGAAACGGTTCCAAAATACAAAATTCTAATCTTCTTTCACCACTCGTGTCACACCCTTTTTGCAACACCCACAACAGCAAGTAGAATTAATACAACTGAAACAAAAATGAAGAAACTTGGCGAAAACTTGATGTAATCTAAACGCGTCGTTAATCGTTTAGTTTCTCACGATTCGAATTAAGGCAAACTAACAGATAAAAATTTTTGTAAATAGCATCCAAACTCACTTAAATAGTGCAAGACCGACTGGTAGACCATTTTAGCTAGAATAGGCGGACCTGGATGTACTCTGAATTACTTTGTCTGTACTGATTGGGCTGGCTTGCAACAGAGCAGCAACCGACCTTAGCGTTAAAGTCTCCAAGAATCGAACTATTGTTCTGTCGTTTATAAGTTTATCTTCGTCGATTTTCTGTTTAATAACATTTCACTGTCATGAGATTTTTTAAATAATTCTTTTCTATTCTCAGACCCGGTAAATTGTTTGATATTTAATCAATTTTTGTTTTATTGACTCGAGGGAAAGTGATTGTCCTCGGTTTGGTTCGAGCTTCCGTTACCGGTTTTCAAATACACCTCATCCACCTTGTAATTTTATTTTCCTAGTTAGGTATCTTTTTGTATTTGTTTTTGTGATTACATTTGTAATACATTAAAAAAACGATTAAGACTGTCAAAATCTGAATTTTAACACCTATAAATATAGAGAATCCTTGAATAGCATCCTTTCAAATAGTCCAAAACAAAAACCTTATACACCAATTATATCGAAGGCTAAAGAGAAAAAACACAGAAAAACCCAGAGTAAGGCCGTCTTAGTCAACTCCCCCCTTCGCGAATAATCCGGAACAGGTTCTTCAGCGAGAAGAAGCCTTCTAAGAAGGAAAATAAACTGAACAACTATTTGGGAAAAAATATTCCGGCGAAAAATACGCGGAGTTCTATCGGTGCGCGGTGCGGTGGGGAGAAATAAACGAGAATGGCCAGTTAGTCCGACTTAAGCACTAGTGTATACAAGATCAGACCAGCGGATACTTGGTGTATACAAATCCTCACGTGGATCCGCTATCAGTTCTTTTTTGGCAATAGATGAATTCAAACAAATACGTATTATTCGAGTTAACTTCCCAACAGAAATCATGTTTATAGGTATCTCGTGAAAATAAGTCAATCACTTTGAAGCATCAGTTTAAAAACAGATTTTTAAGTAAGTATACATTTAAAAAGTTAGAACTTAACAACAGTATTCTTTTTACTAACTAAGACGCTATAATAACTTAAAGTTGTTGGGAATCCTGGTCTATTTGCATATAAAGAGTTTAAATGAAAATATCAAATCATTAGATTTTCTTGTATCTGATTAAAAATTCTCTAAAAGAAAACAAGAACTTTTTTTATAAACTATCTTTTAAAACAAATTTTCTGTGTTTCTAAAAAGAGCTTTAATAAACTGCCTTCAAACTTAAAAAAAGACAAGAAATCAACTATCATATTATTTCGAACAATATTCCTTAACTTTTAAGACAAAAATCTATTTTATTACATTTTTATTTTTTAAAAACCTCTATTTTTCTGCTGTTTCACTATTCCTTAGGCTAAAAACAATCTTTTATTACAAATTTTCTGTGTTACTCAAAAGAGCTTTTGAAATTGTTTTATTTAAAAACATGGAAATGTATTCTGACATTAACCACAAAAAAAGGGCTTTGATAAACTTTGGCTTCAAAAAATATGTAACAAAATATATTGTTACACATTTATTTGTGTATCTAAAAACCTTATACGCTTAACTAGGACTAAATATTATTCAAGTAGCATTTACCTTGAACAATATTCTTTAAAACGTTACAGGTTCGAAAAAATCGAAATCATTGACTTTTCACAATTTTTACACATGCTTTGGTTAAAAAAAATTTTTAACCATATTTTTCGACTAAATAGGGCTTTAATAAACTTTGCTTGTAAACTTAAATAAGACGAAGCATTAATCAAGTAGCATTTAGCTTTGAACAATATTCTTTTAAACGTTGTAGATTAGAAACCATAAACTTTTATGCTTTTTTTACGTATATTTTTGTTAAAAACAATCTTTTTTCTAAACATATTTCCCGTTATAAAAGGGGCTTTAATAAACTTTGCTTGTAAACATTCCTGCTTTGGTTTAGTGATACTTTGGTTAAAAAAATATCAGAAAAATAATTTATACCAAAACCTTCAGCCTTCTCATTGACTATCTGAAGGGTTGACCATTTTATTTTTAATGTTATTCTTTATTATATGACGTAAACTGAACTAAATATGTTCAATTCAGATTTTTTTTAAATATTTACTTTTGATTCACTTTGAACTTTTTTGAAGAAAAAAAAATTATTCCACTAAGACAAGGTAGGTTTACAATAGCTCAAAAGGCTTGTCCAACACGTGCTGTTTAAATAATTTAATAACGATCAGATTTATTACGGTTGTATTGAAACATCTAATCCTGAATTCTCTAAGTATCGTGCAAACCGTTATAAAATGGAAAACACTTTCTACTCTATTTTCCAAATTATACAAAGAGCATAGTTATGTTTCATTGTGGAAAGGTATTTACTGAGATCAGCAGTTCACCTCAACCCATGAAAATCCGGCTAATTGAGCCTAAACTAAACTAATTATTATACCACAATGAATTGGTAGACGGTTCAGCTCTGGGTTCAGAAAAACGCATCTCTCACTCTTACCATTTAATGGCTTGAACTTTGCAATTATATGGTTTTTTTATTTGATCAATAATTGTATTTCATTATAACTTACAACTACAATTGTTAAACGTATTAAATTATTAATAATTGCTCGACATTCTAGAAAAGAAAACATGGAAAACGCATACTTTTATTTTCAATCATTAATACTAATTAATGTAAAAAGGAAGAAATATTATTCATAAGACGGTCACTATTTTCAGTTTTTTTTTTAAGTCGTTTGGTATGTTTGTAACACATTATTAAGACATACAAACAAGCGCATATACACTCGCATACACAATAAAAAAACCCCGAAAAACTTTGTCAAAGTCATACAACTTTTATGTACATTTATATAATTACTAGGCATAAGAAGACAACTCATGCTTTTCTTTGTCTATTATTTAAAAAAAATCATTGGTTAATGTTTTCTGGTACATACATTACAAAAATAATCGCATTCATTAATCAGATAACATTTGTTTTACTGTAAGTTGGGCTTTCTGAAGCTACAACTTTGTCTTTTCATTCAAATGTTCAATCATTTCAGTAAAAAAAAATTAAACAGCAATTCTTTGGGGATCAATCTTGGTCAATTTATCGATGTTGTTTCTATTTTGAACTGTAAGCTAGTTTCATTGCTCGTGAAAAAAAAGTTACATTTACGTTTTCATACATAGAAAATGTAATGAAATAATTTTCTCCTATTGAATGGCGGAGGTTTCTATGTGAACGATATAAAAAAACAATCGACCTGGATCCGGTGAATAAATTAATCCACCTAAGAAAAAGTCTCATTCAAATCTCAAAGATTGTTCTCAGGCAATTGTGAGAAAATATCTAACGAAAACACCTTGAGATATCCGTTTGTTTATTACCTAACGTCTGCAAAGTGCAAGTTGTAAGCCCTTCAGCCACCGACCACCGAGCTTGATTGAAATTTCCTTTTTCTTTGATTGTGAGTTGGACTATAGGATTCTGCGACTAGACTTCGCCCGTCGACCGCCGGTTGGTTGTGGATGTGGTGTCCGTTAGGTGAAGTTGGATTAAAAAGAAAAACAAAACCGCTAGGCGAAATCAACATAACTCTCCAAACATTTGCCAACACACCCATCGGAGATATTTCTTTTATCTATTGTTGATAGTTACCTGGTCATCCTGGTCTGCCTATCCTCGCTGATTGGTTAGACCAGTGGTTCTCAAAGTGGTGCCTACAGACCCCCAGGGGGACCATTCAGGGGTCCGTGGAAAATTAAAATTGATTTGGGGGTCTCTGAACAACGTTAGGAGGTCCGCGCAAGGTTTAATATAAAATAATATAATATAAATAATAATATAAAACAGAAGTACGTTGGTTATCTAAAAGTGCATGTTTAAATCGATTTTATGCGCTCTTTGATTCAGTGTTGAAATTCTTGGAAAGCAAAGACAATGATTTTCGACACAATTTAATTAACTCAAAAAATGACATAGCCTATATGACAGATTTATTTGCCGAATTTAACGAAACTAATTTGAAACTACAAGGTGACCAATTAAATGAAATCAAAACTAAAAGCGTTTAAAAGAAGCTAACATCTACTTTTGTTGCAAAACGTTTTCTGTACAAACAAAACTTGTGAAGGGGAGAATGTTCTCAGTTTCCAAATCTTTCGAAATTGCAAATTAGAGATGAAGATTTGCTTGCTTACTGTCAACACTAACGGCTCTTCATACAGACCTGAACCAAAGATTTGAAGATATTCTTCACTTGGATATTCCCCTGGGTGTTGAACCGTTTTGCGCTTGGACAAACTCAGATCCCAAACACAGACGAATCCATACTAATCCAGGAGTAGCTTATTGAAAAATCCACAAACGAGGAACTTAACCAATGTTTGAACAAGGATACCACAAATTCTGGTTGCAAAGACAGATCCCAATTTTATATCCTGCATTATGGGTTATTGTACAGAAGTTGTTGGCTATTTTCCCGTCTTCATATTTGGTAGAACGTGGTGCCGTTATGAATCTGATCCCAAAAGAAAGAAACCGACTAGAAATCAGTGCTCGTGGGGATTTGCGGTTGCTACTCATAAACATTGAGTCGGACATATATACACTCATAATATTTCATCACGTTCATCCAAGTCATTATTTTTTTATATTTTATTTTAAACAAAAGTAATTAATATTATAATTTNTTATAGTTTATAATTTCAATAAATTCTTCTTCAACTATTTTTTTTAATTTGTAATTTTTATACTATACATTTATGTGGCTTTTTTCACTGGGGGGGGGTCCGTGGACAATTTTTGACTATAAAAAGTGGTCCATGGGCAAAAAAGTTTGGGAACCACTGGGTTAGACGTATTTGGGTGCTATTTGTCCTGTACATATTTCCTTTCCTTCTTCGCCTGCCCTTCCTCTTTTCTATTTCCTCTTTCAAAGTATTTAGGGTATTTTGATTTATTTTTCAAATATTACATTTTTCAGCATAATGGAACAAAATATTAGAATTACAATCACTTGGTCAACACACTTATTATAATTTATAAGTTTAGTTTTATATTTAAATATATATTATTTTCATCGAATATTTAACGAATATGTTTTCCCTGAAAGGATTTAAATTTTTAATAAGCGATAAGGCACGATTCGGTGGTTAAAGTGCTCATGCACAATTTGCAAGTGAGGAATGCAGTTCTCCTTCCTTACCTAAGCAAACAATTTTTCTTTGTAACTTTTGTCGGATCCGGTTATATAATGTAAAAAAGCTTAAAATACTATTTTATGGGTACTTTGATCTGCTTGAAGTTTTACTAAGTAAGTATTAGCCTTAAACCCTTGTTTTAGGCTAATAATAAATGAAACTACGACAATAACATTTACAAATATGTTAATAATTTTTAACATGGCTCTTTACACATAATAAAAATTTTAATCAAAGACCTTTCAATATTTTTTTTACTCCCTCTTTAAACGGATAAGCGATATTTAATAGAAAATGTTAAAAATAATTTAAATATATAATATATACTTATATAAAAATATATAATAAGAAAATAGAAATATAATACAATAATATATAAAATCATGTTTGTTAATGTATGGTTTCTATTAGTTTTGCAACTATGAAGTTGAAGTACAAATTACGATCTTCTTCCTTCTCAGGTCTATAATTATAGCTATTATGACCAACTTCATATTCTATTATTTATTTTATTTTTTATATTTTTGGAATAATTTTCTATTATGGTTATATGTCACTGAATGATAAAAACAATATATAAATGAAAATGTGATGGGAAGTAATTTCTTTTTTTCGCTATTTCACCTCGAAGATATTTAATTTCAGAAGGTATATTTGTTATTGTTTAACTTTAGAAAATGTGATTTCACTTTTTTTTTCTTGTATTACAAAATGTTCACTTCATTGTTTATTTTGTCTGTTACATTTGATAAACCTTTGCTGACTTAGCTTATTATAGATGTATCTTAAACCGAAAAAATTAGGACATCTGCTTTAAGTCCTTTGTTAACGCCATGGTCAAATCATTGTACAAGTTGTGCAAATCTTTTGTCTATTTGCATAAAATTGTTGTTGTGTTAAATAAATTTCAATTTATTTCTTTATTTTTAAAGATGAATATACAAATTTATGGTCTACTGCCTTAAGTCTCTTTGTTAAGTCCTCAAATGAGATTATGAGAGAAAAGTTTTTCAATCAATCAAACAAGAATTTTTTCTATTATAAGATCTCGATTTATAAGCTTGAAAATATACAATTCCAAGATAAATTTTTTTTGATAAGTTCGCAAATGGGTCTAGGTTAATGCCTTTTTTCAACCGTAAGATTTCGATTTATATATTTGAAAACATAAAATCTAAAAGGTAGAAAATTACTTAGTTCAGTTCACTATTTCTATGACAGTTCTTTTTTCAGTTAATCAGGACTTTTTTGAATCGTAAGATCTGGATTTATAAATTTGAAAATATGAAATCTAAAAGGCAGAAAATTCGTTTCTTAAGTGCACAAATGGGTCTGTGATAGTGTCTTTTTTTCAATTAATCAATCAAGACATTTTTGAATCGTAAGATTTTTGAAAGTATAAAATTTAAAAGGCAGAAAATTGGTTTGTTGTTTGTCCATTCTTTTGTTTATTTTTCTTGAATTAATAAATTCCGATTAGTACTTGATTTGTAAAACTATACGTACAAATTACTTCTCTCTCATGGCCCATTGTTAGGAATTGAAATAATCTAATTTTAAAGCGTTCATAGTAAAATTATATCAGGTTTTTTATTAAATCTTAATCTATTTAATCTACACATTTTTTAGTGCGGCAAAGTAATTAACGTGGTATAGTGAAATCGCCTGCTTTTTATTGGACACTTCCTTCCGATTTTATTGCAAATCTATTATGTAGTACTCCTTGTTTAATATTATATGCAGTCAGGCCCTATTTTTAAATTTGATATTGGACTTTTTTGTTTAAAAAATTGCGCTTTGCAAAAACCATGTCGATTTGGATAAGACAGGCGAAATGTGGGTGAGGCATCACGATTCAGCTGAATTGAAACAAAATTTGCCGCATCAAAGACTGTTTTAGGAACACATTTAGGAAAACAAAACCATTTCGAGTCACTAAACGCAAACTGCTTTCTTCTGATAGCTGTATTTAGACGGTCGAGCTGGAAAATGTGTTTCGCCTATAATCTCAGATAAACTGTTTTCCAATAATGATCTCATCATCTTTCGTCGCTAATATCCTAAGAACTGAATTGTTATCTTGACGATTTTAATCATGCTACAAACACAAATAAGAGGTCGTCCTAATTGCTTGACGTATGTACCATCAGAACTTATCACCAGAGTCATTCCGAGAGATTATATCTTAAGAGAGTCGTCCTTGGTTCATTCAGAATAAAGTCCTCTAGTTCAACTTGACAAACCATCTGTACATCCGCTTACTTGTATTTTCAACATGCCTGACTAATACCTCTATCCTAATAAAAAAATTATCGTTACAAAACGAATAAAGGTTTCATCTAGCTCCACCATGCTAGCAGTGAGAAGATCATTGAAAATTTATTAAAAACTGTACTGAAAAACGAGATAATTGTGCTTTGGTCTTATTCTTCTTCTTCCGATCATACTGGTCAAATACGTTTCACCATTTCGCCAAATTCAGGGTGATATTTTTTCAGTTGTGTCCGTTCCAATAGGGTGCCTGAAGTTTATTTGCTCAATCAGTCTGGTTAGGGGAAATCTAACATTCCCAAAACAAAAGTTGTTGTCAACACTTTTAAATTTTTAATTTAATGTGAATGAATGAAAGAAAGAAAGAGAGAGATAGATAGATAGATAGATAGATAGAGAGAGAGAGAGAGAGATAGAGAGAGGGAGGGAGAGAGAGAAAGGGAAAGATATAGTGATGGCTAGATAGATAGGTAGGTTAGGTAGGATAGATGAATAGATAGTTACATAGAGAAGAGAGAGGGGGAGGGAGAGAGATAGATAGAGAGGAGAGGAGATGAGAGGAGAGAGAGAGAGAGGGAGGGAGGGGGAGAGAGAAAGGGAAAGATATAGTGATGGCTAGATAGATAGGTAGGTTAGGTAGGATCGATGAATAGAGAAGAGAGAGGGGGAGGGAGATAGATAGAGAGATAGATAGATAGAGAGGAGAGGAGATGAGAAGAGAGAGAGAGAAGAGAGATAGAGAGAGAGATAGAGAGAGAGAGAGAGAGAAAAGAGAGTAGTAGAGAGATAGAAGAGAGGAAAGAGAGAAACCTACATACGTATGGAATGTACTAAACTTCTTTCTTCCCTCTGTTCAATTATATTGGGAAATAGGGAGAATTGCAGTCTTGCCCAAAATTATAAAATAGCTTCATCAACAAGGTTAAAACTTGCTTAATTTAAGCGACCCTACAACTCTGAATGCCTTATGAGGCTTAAGTAAGTACCTTAACCAACAGACAGATTTAATGGCGTCATAAACAAGCGTTCTTTTAAAAATGCAGCCTAATTGAGAATCCAATATCTATGCAGTAAAACGATACATTCATAAAAATTGCTGTTTTTTATACCAACTTTGTAAACATCGATCAAACTTAATGACTTGTCGATATAAAAGTGTAGTTCCAGAGATCGAGACCCGTTTCAAGTGTTCAACCGACAGCTTTAAAGCCGGTTGGAACATGTTCAATAATTTATGGAGGATGTTTACTTATTTTTATTATATTTATTATAGCTGGCGTACTTGATAAATAAGTGCAGTATTGTAAAATTTCGTTTATTCAAGTCAATTGTATTTTGGTGTGAACTATGAATTCAAATGGCAAGACTTCCGCTATTGATTCCCGGGGTTTGTGCGGGTATCGCAACACCCAGATTTAACAATTGTTCATTTACCTCTATTGATGAACGAGTAATCAATCATTCTAAATCTAAATGTCAATTCCAAACCAAATAAAATAGCATTACAAAAAATATTTATACTTTTCTCACTTCAAGCCACCTTATATAGTCACAGTCAGTAATTTGTTCGTCACCAATATTGAAAAGTAAATCCTTTTAAAGAAATGCAGATGCAAAAGTAATGTAACATTTGGAAGTTTGCACTAATACTTTGATAACACAGGCGATTTGAGACATGTATTAATATCACAAATAAAGACGTGTATTTTACAAATGTTTATATAATTAATGACTATTTGTAAAACGGAAATCCTTGTATTTTAAACAATTTTTCTTATGCGTTCGACTTTTTAAATTGCACATTTTGCATTATTTTATTAAGAAACAATACAGTACAAATCGCAAGCAATTACACTAATAGTATTAGTTTATATTCCATTATGAAATAGGCCCCTGGATTTCTGTTCAGAAGAGGACAAACCTTGATGCATGATATAAATAAATAGTGATAGAATAAAAATGGAAATTAATTTTTTTCTGGGTGCTGATTCTTTTTGATAATAGATGTAAAAACTCAAGAATTGATCTTTCGGACGGCTTTTTACCAATTCGCATGCGAAACTGAATCATTCAATTCATTTAAATTATTTCAAATTCATTCAATTTAAAATTCATTCAAATTCAAATAATCATTCAATCATTCATAGTAGTTGAGAATACGGTATTATGCAGTTTTTTATTTTTATTTTTCATTTTGTAACCATTATCCACTTGGCGAATAAAACTTGAAACGCCGAAGGAAAGATCTACTCAGCAATATTACGCCATAAATGTGAATCCCTTTCCCCCTTGTACAATTTCTTGTTTGATGAAACCACAGTAAAACATTTGGAAGTCATTTTAAACCGTTGATTTTCTTTCATTTAGGGCAATGTCGGCAAAAAGATAAAGGATTAGACTTACAGAAGAAAATCGGTTCATCAAGGGGTTACAAACATTAGGTAGAAACATTAATTTTATCCATACATTTCAAACCGTACAGAAATTAAATTTACAGTTGAAATAGAATTCCCTTGTAAGTGGCCTCTTCTGAAACGGAAGAAAGTCTTTCAAAGAGACTCAATTTCGAGACAAAAAATGGTCAAATCTCCCAATTATATCATTGAATTTAGATCGATTGATCTATTCATATAGGGGTAAAACAGAGTAAAACATGTTTAACGACCGTATTCGGACCAAAGCGGACATTTTTAAGCCTTGGGAAATGACATTTCTGATCATAAGATACCACACATGCAATGACAGTATTAACACGACTAGAATTATGGGTTTTCTAATTTGTTGATATTTTCCATTCGCTTTTCTTCCATTCCCGCTTGAGGTAAGTGTCTTTTACACCGAATATTTGTTGAATGGTTCCAAAGTTGTTTATTTTTTTTAAAACAGCCAGTTTTACGGATTAGACACGACCAAGTATTTCCTCTAAATTGTCGACAAAACTCGTACACATACTGAATTATATAAGTTTATTTTGTTGAAAAGATAATTAAAAAAGCAGACCAATTTTGCTCGGGGTCTAAGCAATTAACGAAGCGGTCCGTTTCCCATCATTATTTAAAAGTTATTCCAGTCCCAGCAAATAGACTGTTGTTGGACGAAATGTAGTTTAAACAAGCTGCACGACTTTATTCTTATAGATAAGTGGTAAAACGGTTTTTGAGCACTGTAAAAATAACAACTTGTGATTTTTAACGGAAGAGAAATTTTAGAATATTTAAGAAAATTAAAGCCTTAATAATGGGTTAGTACACAAACCAAAAATACCTTCTTTTACACAAGGTTAAATTAGAAGATTTATGAGTTTTTATACACTAGCTTAAAATATTCAGTTTTAAGCTATCTTAGTCGAGAAAAATTATTGAAAGATTTGTTTTAATTTAAAAAAAATAATAAAATAAAATATAAAATAATTACTCGTTTGGAGCGAGTTTTCAAGGTTTTTTGGTCAATCTCAATCGTTCAGTCCAAATTAAAACAAACGTATTTAAAAATGGAAGAAATATGTTAATGGGCAGTTCCCAAGTGAACAAACACCTAAAAGTTCTCAAAACGTACAATTGTGTGAATCGACAGAATTTGAAATTTGAAACAATTTGAAAAAAAAAAAAAAAAACACTGGGATCTGATTTTTTCCAGGGTTTTTAACAAATTGAATATAACATTCTAAAAAAGAAACCACAAAGTAGTGGAGAGAAAAATAAAAAACAAGAAATGTTGGATTAGAGACTACAAAAAATGAGAAACGAGTAGTGACAAGTGACCAAAATAGAAACTGCACGTTAAAAAAACGAGAAGAAGAAGAGACAGAGAAGAAACTACTTACATAAAAACAAAAAATGAGAAGTAATAAGAGACAGGATAGTAAGTATAACACGTAAAAAAGGGAACCAAGAGGAAGAGACAGGCTAAAACTACAAGTAAAATTGAGAAAGAAAAAACACAAAAAGAAACAACATAAGTTAAATGAGAAACAAGAAGGCAAAAAAGAAACAACATAAAAAAATGAGAAACAAGAAGGCACAAAAAACGAAACAACATAAGAAAAATGATTAACAATAAGATACACAAAAAAACAAAAGCAAAGTGAGAATCAAGAAGACAATAAAGAAACATCATAAGAAAAATGACAAAACAAGTAGACCCAAACAGAAAAAAAATAGAAACAAGACCAAAAATAAAAAATAAGAAATGACAACGTAGAAAAAAAGGCATGACGAAGTGGCATTGTAGAAACTATAAGAAACAAATGAGAAACAAGAAGTCACAATCTAGAAACAACAAGAACAAAAGAAAAAATGGAAAATAGCATGAATAAGTGACATTGTAATAACTACAAGAAAGAAATTGGAAATTAAAACAAAAAGTAAACCAAATCTAGAAACAACGAAAGAAAAACGAGAAAAGATTTGCCAATGTGCCAAGAAAAATAAAGAAAGAAAAAACCAAGAAGGCAGGCTGAAACCTACAAGAGAAATAAGCAGACACAAATTAGAAAGAACGAGGGAAAATGAGAAACAAGAGGTCGCAAACTATAAAAACATAGAAAAGAAGAAGGTACAAAATAGAAAAAAAGAAAGTAGAAATTGAAAAAAATGAAACAAGACCTCACAATCTTGAAACAACAAGAGAAAAATAGAAGAAGTTAGCAAAGTAGAAATTATAGACAAATGACGAACCAGAAGTCTCAATCTTGAAACAACAAGAGAAAAATAGAAGAAGTCAACAAAGTAAACATTATACACAAATGACGAACCAGAAGTCTCAATCTTGAAATAACATGATAGAAATGAGAAAGGAAGATCTGCCAATGTAGAAACTAAGAAAAGTAAAGAAACAAGAAAACGCAAAGTAGAAATAACAAGAGAAAAATATGAAACAAGACGTTTCGGACTAGAAACTACAAAAAAAGAGACAGAAAATAGAAACTACAAGACAAAAATTAGAAAAAAATTGCCAATGTAGAAGCTACAAAAAATGTCACTAAATAGAAACTAAAAGAGTTATATGAATATGTCACAAAGTAGACAATGCAAAACAAGTTGAGAAACAAGAAGTGACGGAATAGAAGCTGAGAAAACAAACATGAAGAAGTGACATAGTAGAAAATACAAGAGAAAAATGAGAAACAATGAGTCATTATCTAGAAACAAGAGAAACATGAGATAGGTTAGCAGAAACTACAAGAATTAAATGAGAAACGAAATAGACTCAGTATCTAGAAACAACAAGAGGAAAATTAGAAAAGATGTGACAAAGTAGATACTGTAAGGAGCAAATGAGGAAAAAAGAATTAATAAAAAGTAACTACAGGGAAAATGTAAAACAACGTGATAGGGGAGAGGATAAATATTACCTGATCGAAACCCTTATAGAGTCCTATAAAAGGAATTCGCCTTGTGATAATTCACAATGTTATAAAACACCATAAATTAACAAAGGACAAAAATCCTGAAATAACAACGCAACGTTTAATTAGAGGCGGTCCCAAAGAATTATTTCCGTGCAAATAATAGTAAATTACGCCGACTCGGCAATTTCATCGGCGTTTCTCACTGTGAATGAGATGTTATAAACGGTCGACTATTTCTCACAATGGATTGTTATTAGCTATTGTAACTTCTTTGAGAGATCCCTAGCAAAACTGTCATTTCGAATGTTCTGTTTCAGTTAAGCGGAGGATGGGAGCCCTAACGGTGAAGAGGATCCTTTATGTTGCCGCCTTCGGGGCTTTCTTCGTCATCCTAGGCGGCTATTTCGGATGGTACGGATTCGAGTACATAACTATGAGAAAAATTCACAAAGTAAGTTTAAACTTATGTTTTACATATAATTATTGTTTATGAAGGTAGGGGCCGCAGTGGCCTCGTGATTAGGGCGCCCGACCCGATTTTGCCACACTATTGGTTCTGGGTTCGAATCACGTCATAACACTTGAAATTTTAATGGTTAATAATTTTAAAAAGCTATAATAACGTGGTTTTGCTGTTGGACGTTGGATGTTAGCACTCCAGTATGACAGGAATTTACTTGAAATGATAAATGGTGGAATGAGTGAGTTGTTCAATCTTTTTAAACAGAGGAATTTACTTAACTCAATGTTTTTAAATTGAAATCCCAGAAATAAAACTGGCTCACTTTTATGTGTGTTTACTACAAGATCAAAAAGGACAATGAAACTGATTTTTTTATTTTTTTATTTTATTTATTTATTTTTAACTGACATGGTCCTCAGTACGGCTGGTCCCAACAACATTCACGCTTCAAACACAAAAAGTTTTTAGGGGTAGTTATAGACCGAAAACTCCTGTGGAAACCCCACATAGTATATGTGGTGGGAAAATGCGAAAAAAGCATAAATGTAAATCGAAGCATCGCAAAAGTGAAATACGGAGCCCATCCCAGTATTTGTCTTATGATCTATCGAGCGCTTATAGAATCGCGGTTGGATATCATAAGGTATGGATCCATGGTTTTTGGCGACGCAGCACAATCCATCTGAAAAGATTTGATCCGGTGCAATACAAAGCGGCGCGATGCTGCCTAGGGCAATGAAATCTACTCCCACAAACGCCTTGTTGGCTCTAGCCCTTATACCTAAGAAGGATAAAAATCGCTAGAAAATTTTTGTCGAAAAGACTAGATGATGAGACACATCTTAATGAAATCCCTCTACAACTAGCACCTTCTTACAGTGATGATGTATTAAGAAAGGAAAACAGTGTCCCGCTACTCGTCCACTCTCATGAAGCTGGAAGCACTCACAATGGGGAGGAAAATAATTAAACGATAAACGTAATACCTTGGAAAATACTTGGATATTTCCCGGAAATCATTACTAGCCAAACAAATATCACTGAAAAACTGGAAGATATACAACGTGCTTGGGAAATAGGTGCTTGCACAAATATACTGACCCTCTAGAAAGTTGGCTCTAAATCCAAGAAAGGGGTTGGAGCTGCATTCACGGACACTAATAAAATAATAGAACGGAATTAAAAACTTCGCACTTGTTAACCATCATGCCGAAGCCATTGCGATTCTGGAGGCCCTCAAATAGATTAACAAACTGACATGAAGAAAATAGATCCGAAAATTGAATCGTTCTGTCGGACAGCCTAAGTGCAATAAACGGCACTTGGAAACGCGAAAATTCCTAAGGATCCCTTAATACTGACGATCAAATTAACTATTTTCAATCTTGAAAGTAGACACAAAAAAGTATGCTTGATCTGGGCCAAAGGACATAGTGATAACAAATTTAATAACGCGGTCGACAAACTGGCCAAGACGCTGCGCGGGACGGAAATTGATCTCCGTTTTAACTAGTTCCGATCTATGGGCACATTTGGAGGCAAAACTGGCAACGTTATTATGAAATCACAACTAAGATCAAGGGAAAGACGATGCGCTGATGCAACCTAATATTAACTTTATTATTAAAAATAAAAACTTTCCCGGAAAAATTATCATGACAATGATTAAACTAAGATTTGGCCATAATTGTCTCCCTGTACATCTTAGGAAACTTGGTGTTGTGGGGACCGCCATTGTCAATATGACAGCATATTCATGGCGGACGAAGACCAGATATTGGCGTGCCCCAAAACCATGGTTGGTAGGGAACACCTGTACTCTGTCCTCATTAACAGCTGAATACAACTACCTACTAGGGTATCTCTAATTATCCGGGAAATATAAAAAGATGAAACAATGAAGGCGTTATACAACATAATAGTCAGAAATGATGTACAAATGTAATAAAACATCTTAAAGACTACTTAGAAGAACCTTGAGCCCCCTGGCACATACAGACGGCTGGGGTTCTGGTCAAGTCCGAGACATGGCCAAGTTTAAGTACAAGGCGAGAAAAAAATAAACAAGAATCCAAATGATTCTCATGGTTTATTATTTATGATTCAAAGCCTGCATTATTGTTCTTCTAATTCTAAACTTCATTTAACAATAAGTCATAAGGGAAAATTTGCTTCAAATTTTCTTTCGCCGGTGAGAATCAGAAGAAGAAAGTAAATTTTATTCTGGGTCTTTGGGCCCTATTGAATGTCATAAAAAGGTACAAAATTTGGCATAATTCATATCAAAATTAATATATAAATAAAAATTTAAATCTAATAGAAAAAAATAAATGAAATTAACTAAATTAAATAAAAATGGGAACAATTAACAGAAAATGAACCATTCCTTAGTGTTAAATTGTAGTGATATGGCATTTAGGTCCTCTTGGATTTGTGTGTTTGAGATTTGAATGCCATGAGGTGAAAAAGAGAGATAGATTTAGAAGACATTTGCGTAAAGGTGATAAGTACAATATTTAAGGATATTAGGAATATCATTAATCATTCGAAAAAGAGAGGCTGATGATTGTACCCTCGAGGAACTCCTAACAACATGTTTGGCAGGGATGAGGAGGGGGCTTGTCTGGGATGAGGACTATTTGCGAATGGGCTGATAGGAAGGAATGAAATCATCGAAGAACATTTTAGGAAAAGGAAAGGGATTTGAGCTAAGAAAGAAGAAGAGAATGGTTTATGGTGTCAAAGGCTTTAGAAAAATCAAGAAGGGCAATAATAGTAATTCTATCTTGATCCATAGCCATCTGAACCTAAGAAGTTATTTTTAAAATAGCCAAATTCGTAGAGAACCCAGGACAAATGCCAGATTGAAGGGGTACAAGAAAGTATAAGGATTCTAACTAATTGGAGATTTGAGAGTTATCTAATTTTTCAAGAGGTGTAGATGAATTAATGGGAGAGGAAGGATTAGAGACTTCATTCAGGGGTTTGACCAAAGATTGCTTCAATAATTTTGAAAAAAAGGAATTTTGTAAGCAATAAATATAGAGGATTTGGAAGGGTGGTCAGGAGACTGGCCTTACTGGTAAATAACAATTAGATTTAGATTAGTAATTAGAAATAAGCAATTAAATGATAAAAAATACTTGGTCTTTTCTCATCTGATTCTTGAAGGAAACAAGGTTATATTGTATATACTAACAATAGTTTTGTGTGTCTAGTGTCTGTTGAGAGTGAATGTATTTATTGGCATAAATGTATGTTGTGAGAGGGCAGATAGTTAGATACTGAGTACCCCATCGACCCTCAATTACGTTAGTTATATAATATATGTAAAGGGTGATAGAGGAATAACCACTAACCACTACCTTAGCTGAGTGAATGGTGAGTAAATAAGTAAGAATGTATTTAAGTATGTAATAGAATATATAAGAACGTATTTTAAATATGCAATGTATTTTAAGGGTGAGTGAGAGTGTGAATGGATTTAGGAATTGATTGCATTGATGGACAAAATGACCTAGCTGCTGACAGCCTCCAGAGCTCAACTTTGGTGGCTGGACAGGTAAATCTGAGGTCTGATCCCGGACTGTCAACACCTGGGGTGGGTGATTCTCGGGGACTGCCTGTAATTTATTGTAAATCAAAAGCTGGAATCACCGATGGACTGCAAGAAGTGGTGTACCCAATTGTGTACATATGTGTATGTATGTACATTTGTGTGCAGATTTGAGCTTATGTAAATCAGTAATCAGTATTTGCTAGGAAACACTAGTTTTACTTAAGTTGTTGCTCAAGGTAGCATAAATTTAAATTTATAACTTATAATTTGTTTTCAGGATCTTTCTCTAGATAATGACACAAAAGGATTCACTAATTGGAAAAACCTTCCAGTTCTAATCAAATTTTCTATGTACCTTTTCAATGTAACCAATCCAGAAGAAATTCAACTAGGAGGAAAACCTATTCTCCAGGAAACTGGCCCTTATGTTTTTGAGTGAGTATTTTAATATTAAATTTCATTTGGAACTTTCATTTTTGTTTTTTAACTCTTTTATGGAATAAATTCTGTATTTTCAGAATTCAAAAATCTAGAACCAACATTTCTTGGTGGCCTGATGGAACAATTCAGTATTATGATAAAAGTATATACAGATATGCTCAAGACACTGACGTCCAAAATTCTCTCGACGAAGAAATTACACTTTTGAATGTAGGACTTCTGGTAAATAATTTAATAATATATTGATGTTATTTAAGATAAAGTGGACTTCATATTTTGTAAACAATAATTGCATTTCTACAGGGTGCAGCAATACTAGTTGAGAGAATATTTCCATTTGGGCTCAGCCTTGTTAATGAGGCAATTCCGCTTTTGTTTCCAAATTCAACAGACATGTTCATTCGTGCTACAGTGAGAGAAATACTGTTTGATGGGGTGATGATACAGTGCAATTACACATCAGGTTCAGCCATGCCGATATGCAACGGTTTAAAAGCTAAAGCCCCACCAACGATAATAAGAGATGAAGTTACTAAACATTATTCCTTTGCGATGTTGCGACATGTAAGTAATTTATGCATTACATTTTTGGTAGTTACTGCTTTTCAGTAACATTGATATTGTTTCAGAAAAACAACACGCTTTCAGGTCCTTATAGAGTTAATACTGGATCAAAAAATGTAAGTGAATTGGGAAAAATCGTTGAGGTGAAAAATAAAATGTACATTCCATTTTGGGATAAAAACACAACTTGCAGTGAAATTAAAGGAACAGATTCAACTATATTTCCTCCTCTTACAGAACCAAAAAATGACATTTACATATACGTACCAGACGTGTGTATGTAAGTAATATTTCATTCTCAAGAGTCTGAAAATTTTGAAACTATACTTGAAATCACAAAACTTTAATTTTTTTAATAAATATTTTTAAGATCAATGTCAGCAAGTTTTGTTAATAAGTCTTACTTAGACAGCAAAATAACAGCGTATCATTATGAAAGTTCGAAAAACAATTTCGCCAGTGTTGAAGAGTGGCCAGAGAACAAGTGTAAATGCTCAAAACTAGAGGACAGCCACAAAGAACCATTTTGCTACAAGAGGGGTGCTTTTGAAGCTTTTGACTGTCAAGGTGATTTTTATTTTTTGTAAATTGTAAAAAGTAATTTGTAACAAACGTGTTTTGCATTCTAACGTTAAAATAGCTCAAAAGCTAATGTATCAGTTAATCTTAATGCCAATTAATACAAATATATTTTAGGTTCTCCTATCGTATTCAGTCCACCACACTTCCTTGACGCAGATCCATCTTATTTGAATTATGTTGAAGGCCTTAAACCAGACAGAGAAAAACATTTGACGTATGTTTCCATTGAACCGGTATGTTCAGTTTGGTGGGTTACACCCTCAAAATATCACAAAGACAATATTTAAATTGAATTCACTGCTTTACATGAACAAATTTACAATGTTGTTAAATGTAAAGAGATCTGTTTATAACACAATCAAACCATATGATATTTTCTCTGCACTGATAAAACTTATTTTTGTTGATTTATAAGAAGGTGAAAATGGTATTTTCTCTGTACTGATAAAACTTATTTTTGTTGATTTATAAGAAGGTGAAAATATGTGGTAAGCACTTTTGTGTACTATTTTGGTGATACGTTTGTTCAAGCGAGCTCATGATCAAGACGGATCTTAGTTTAAAATATTATGCCAAATGGTATAAGCTGTTGGAAGTAGGCTGACTTTTAAAAGTGAAGAATTTTACTTTAGTTCAAACTGTTGCTTAGCCTTTTCTTTAAACCAGTGATATTAATGGATAAAAGTTTCTTTGTTTGCTTTGAGGGATGATAATTTTTTCTTGATAAATTTTGTTTAATCATCAAGTGTTTTTTTGCCCTTTCAGTTGACTGGTGTCCCGATAAGTGGGCGCAAAAGAATTCAAATGAACATGTTTCTCAAGAAGATCAAAGGAATCACACTGCTAACAAATGTAACAGAGGGTTTATTTCCTATTGGCTGGGCTGAAGAGGTGCTTTTTATTTTTCATGAAGAATTTGTAATCAAGACTTACCATAACTTCATAAATAATTTTTCAGGGCGCTGATTTGCATTCTGGAGGCATAACCGAATTGGCTAAACTGTATTATCTTCTTGAAACGTTCAAAGTTATTCGGTGGATCCTCATCATTCTTGGTGTCATTTTAATGGTTATAGCTTTATTGTTATATTTAAAAATGAAGCATCTGCTGTGTTTTCACAACAATCAGGTCACAGCGGAATTTGAGTATGGTGTAAATCAATGGAGGGCAAAAGAAGGCGAGCCTCAAAAACTATCAACGTTCAACACAGATAAGGTTTCTGGAGTTGAAGATGCACCACAAACCATATCGACCATTTATCCTCCCCTTGGAAATAAAGGCGATGTTCCAACATCAATTACTAGCACAACTGTGCCTAGATGATTTTAAAAGTAGAAGATACGTGTTGACTCTATTTTAACTTATTATCCAAGCAGACATGCTTTCAAAGCTGATATTGTATTGTATTATAATCTATTTGTACATAACAAAAACTTGTAAAATAGATCAAATTTTATCAATAAATATTTGAACTCCCTATTCATTCATATTTCCCTGGTGGTATGTAAACAAAAATTATAACTAAAATGAAAATGTTTAATTTTTCTTTATATTATTTTTAACCCAATGTCTAAGATTTAACACTACGATCTTATGCCAAAAAGTTGTAAAAAATCTCTTCCTGATGGGGCTACATACAGTATTCCAGAGTAATGAAAATATTTTGAAATATTTATATTTTTGTATATAAAATATATTTGTAAAATAGAATGATTTTAATAACAAGTATTATTTTGCTCTTTTCCATTTTATCCTTTTTATTCTGCTAGTGTGTAAAAATTTTCTGAGTTAAGTTTAATTAACTTTGATTTTATTTTGAATTATTGTTAAATATTAATATTTGAACTTAATCAGAAAAGCTAAAACTACTAATTAACCACTTATTCAGTAAATAATCAAGTTTAAAAAAATTAAAAACAATCACAAAATTGCTATTATAACAACAATATATATAAAATATATACTAATATTTAATAAGTAATAATAATACCTTATTGAAATGAAGAAAAATGAAAAGAAAGTGGTATTTCAGCAAAGGAATATTATTCTGTCTGCTGGAGAAGTAATAATAAAATCAAAAACATAAAAAATGAAAACTGCTACGGTCCCTTTATCCTTAAAATTATATTACACTTTGTTAACAAATCGTACATATAGATACCAAATTGAATTGTAATAAATATATTGTTCATTTTAAATATTTATAGTTTCACTCAGCATATTTTCACTGTTTTATAACTGAAAGGCTTTGAAAATTATCAATATATAAAGACATAACAATGAAGATGGCAACTCCTAAATATATCTGACATACCGTCATAGTGATGACCAAATTACAGGTTCATCACCCAACGGACCGTACAGATAAATCTAATGGTCATTTTTCAAAAGGAATTGAAAATCAAGAAAGAAGATCTCTTGAAATACCAATGGTAAAAAAAATTGGACCGCTAGTTTTCTGGTAACCTAAGTTTCGACCAGTATGTTAACAATCTTTTATTTTTAATGATAGTAAGATTTTTATTTTCTTATGAATGGCAATTCCAAGAAGTTTTCGATGATATTCGTTTTTGTTTTTAATTAAGTCAAAAGGTCAAATTATAATGCTTATCTTTGGAAAGAAATGGATTGTAATAGCTGTCTTATTTTTCATTACATTAACACTGCGAAATAAATAAGTATATGATGTTAAAGCTCATTTGCAAGACCATTTACAAAAAGTTAAGTATGTTGTAAAACCTTTTAGTGAGACAGTTTTATCCAACATATTTTCAACATTGTACAATAAATTCAATCATTTGTAGGTGATGTGCGAAAGGTCTTTGTCGATGGTGTCAATGATAATTTTACATGGCCATTTAAAAAACTAAGTATAGCTACTGTATGAATTTAGCCAATTACCCCAATAATAATAGTTTAAGATATATATCTTAAAATGCTATAGGTAAGAAAGGAATCGTAATATATTGTTTTCCTTTTCAAATGATTTTCAACTGCTTTATTTTCATATGTTGCCAAAAACCTGCAAGGTTTTTAATATTGTTAGTACTTTTATTTATTTATTTTATTTAAATTGTGGTGGATACTAGAAGTGGAAGGTTCCCCTGAGCACTGAAATTCTATACAACTTATTTACTCCTTCTGGCTTTGTTTTTGGGAGCTCACAACACGTGTGAATAAGCCCCAGTGTGGTGTTCTGCATTCAATGTTCGGTTAACGCGGTCTCCGCCCTGGTACTTAAACAAACGTGTCTGTCTAGGTCTTTCCAGAACAAATATTGGCTATTGAACAATTAAGAATTAGTAAATGTTGATCAAACACCAATTTTTGTAGATGATATCACAATCTTTGCGCAAATCCCCTTCACATTGAACAACTCGTGTTACTCATGAGTGTGAAAAAATATTAATGACACACAACTCAAACAATATAATTAAAAAAGAAAAAATCAGGACCTAAGCCAAATAAATTAAATCAATAACCTTTTAAAATAAGTGAATTAAAATTTAAAAAATAAAATAAAAATATGATCAGTAGCATATGTAACTCCTTGCCATTAACAATTAAAAATAAGTGCCTTCAATGTTGAAAAAAAGGTCCTTCCTTGCCCTTTTGGGCCTCAACAAGCCTGTTAATCAGAGTAACTTGTATTAGAGATTTTGGCATTATCATTGATAGTAAACTCACCTTTAAGCTATATTTACAAGAAATCAAAAATCGCTCCTTTAAAATGCTTGGCTTCATAATCCAAAGTATCTATCAGTTCAAAAATCCTTCTTGCTTTGTCTATCTATATAATTTACTTGTTCAACCTATTGTTGAATGTGCCTCAATCATCCACACTACATAAACTGATATAAAACTTCTTCAAACTGTTCAAAATAAATTCCTTCATAGATTATATTTCAAATTAAACTCACAACGACAATTCCTCTCATGCACCCATTAAATCTGACATCAATATTTCTCATCTTAGCTGCAGAAGAAAGTATTTTGAGATTATTTTTATTTTCAAATTAATTAATAACTGTATAGATTCCCCAGAAATCCTTGGTAAACTCCAATTTTATGTACCTCCTTGCCATCTCAGAAATCACAAATCGGTTTTTGACCTGCAAAATAAAAATGGTACTATGCATGTAGTTATAATGTTTTATTATAATTTGTTGTATAATTCCTAGTCGTTATAATTATACAGATAGGGTGTTTAATTAAATCTTTAGGTTGTTTTATTTATAAGGATTTTATTATCTTTTTCATTGATGCATACTGTAGTGTTATTATTATTATTATTATTATTAATTTTTAAGGGCGTTTTAACGGCTAAGGTCATTTCACGCCCTAACATCCAAACCTTCTATCTTAGGTTAGCTATATCTCTTCTGAGTGCTATAAAGCTCTGACTCCAAACATTCACTCGTAATCTTATTTTTTCTTTTTAAAATTCTTAATTCGGAAGGCCAAATGCATACAAAATTCCCATTTTAAATTGCATAAAATTTAATAAAATTATAAAATTTATTTGTTTCTTTTTTTAATTAGAATTGTGAATTTTGTTCCATAATTTAAAAATTCCCCGTAGGCTTGTATGGCTAATAATAATAATAATAATAATGGAGTCAGACTAGCAACAGTCTCAGCATGAGTATTGGCTCATCCTTATCCTTTTATTCTTCCATTCAAATATGATATGTAGTGTTTTATACTTTATTAATGTTGAGTTAGTTATAAACATTGCATTGTATTTTTTTTTCTTCTTACTTTTGTATAATTTTTCTTTTTAAAATGAGGTTTTCACCCATTAAAAAATGTACTATGTATGCAGTTATAATGCTTTATTACATATTTTTTGTATAATTTCTAGTTGTTATAATTATATAGACAGGATGTTTAATTAAATATTTATGTTGTTTTATTTATAATGATTTTATTGGTTTTTTTCATTGATGTATAGTGTAGTGTTCTATTCTTTATTAACGTTGAGCTAGTTATAAACATTGCATTGTATTTTTTTTCTTACTTTTGTATACTTTTTCTTTTTACGAATGAGTTTTTAGCCCGTAAAAAAATGTAGCATGTATGCAGATATAATGCCTTATTATATTATGTATATATAAATATTTTTTTATAATTCTAGTTGTTATAATTTTATAGACAGGATGTTTAATTAAATCTTTATGTTGTTTTATTTATAATGATTTTATTGTCTTTTTCATTGATGGAATAGTGTTTTTATTCTTTATTAATGTTGAGTTAGTTATAAACATTGCATTGAATTACAATTAATTAAGGTTTTCAGTTGAGATAAAAAAGTCAATGGCACGAGCGGGATTCGAATACTAACTATAACTGCTATATAACTATAATTGCATTGAATATATTTTTTTTCATACTTTCGTGTACTTAAGAAATGCGTTTTTCACCAGTAAAAAAATGTACTATGTATGCAGTTATAATACTTTATTATATTATTTTTATATAGGTTTTTTTCTATAATTCCTAGTCATTACAATTATATAAACAGGTGTTTAATTAAATCTTTATGTTATTTTATTTATAAAGATTTTATTGTCTTTTTCATTGATGTATAGTATAGTCTTTTATTCTTTATTAATGTTAGTTAGTTATAAACATTGCCTTGTATTTGTTTTTTCTTCTTACTTTCTACTTTTTCTTTTTAAAATGAGTTTTTCGCCCATAAAAAAATGTACTATGTATGCAGATATAATGCTTTATTATATTATTTTTATATAGTTTTTTCTATAACTAGTAGTTATTATTTTGATATAAACAGGGTGTTTAATTAAATCTTTATGTTGTTTTATTTATAAAGATTTATTTATTCTTTATTAATGTTCAGTTAGGTATAAGCATTGTTATTACATTTTTTTTCTACTTACTTTTGTATTTTTTTTTCAAGAAATGGGTTTTTCACCAGTAAAATAAAAATATAAATAAAAAAATATAAATCAGCAATAATCTTTTGAGTAGGTCAACGTACATATGTCTAGATTATTATCGATGTTCTGCCTTTAAAGGAATGTGTAATCATCGTATTTTCAGTAATCAAGAATTAAAATGAATAAGTTAAAAAACAAACCGAACACTGAAGAGTGTTTTAGTGAAAGTAAAATTCGTATAGAAGCGGTAAAGAAAGTCAAGCGAAAGCTCCATCTAGGGAAAGGAGAATTCTCATCAGTACTAGAAAGGGATCATTGTACTCCTCCGCCCCAACGTTTAGAAAAAGTAGTCCTTTCCAGTATTAAATACGTTCTCTTTTTTTATTTCGGCCTTTTTTTGATAAAATTAAAGTCCGCGGGTCTACCGGTGATTGTAATGTCGCGGGACGGGCTCGAGCCGAGTGCTTCAACCCGATCCGAATTCCGTCAAAGCTGCAGACAGAACTCGAGTTCTCACTGCCATGATTGATTTTAAGCGTCTTTCAGAGTTAGATAATTTTTTAGCCAACTCCTTCCTCCAAAATTTTATTTACTTTCGCCACTCGATTTATGGAAGATAAACGCCCCAGGAAGACGGTGGAAACAGACCAACGCTTTCAGGTGAGTCGTCCCTTGGCCCGTGAAAAACCATCTCTCAACGTTGACCATTCCAACTGCCTTGTTTTCTTATGTATGTTCCTTTAATTTTCCTTGATAGATCCTTTACCCTTTGTTTTTCCGTTTTAGAGACCCGGGCGTACGCCCACGCGTCTTTTTACGTCCGTATTTTCAATATTTCCATTTCCATTTTACGGATTTTGTTTATAAGCAGTAAGAAAAAACTCAGCCATTGTGCTCGGACCGGAGGCGTTCCTTACATATGGGTGGGGACGGCTTGTTGGAATTAATTCACGTCAATCTAGGAACATAAATGACAAATTCGACAATCTGAGGTATTTGCTATTTGGGTAGTTAATTAGTTTTAACCCTTTCTGGGTGTCAACATCCCCCGAACCTGCTATCGACGCCTGTGTAAATATGTTTACATTTTGAAATCGCCCTTTCCTCTTTTTCAGGGTTCCTTGGATTCCAACCGAACTCGCCTAATCCTTCCAACGGTAACACTTTATCCATAGCAACAAAATTATGACAAGCGTGAAGGAAAAAGCTTTGTTTTGGTTGAAAAAAAAAGACTATTAAAACATTTAGCCTCATCGTCTCTCATGGTTACACCATTATTATTAATTAAAAAAATAAATAAATAAATAAAATTTAAATAAATCACGAAGAAATCGTTATGTGCAAAAATTGCGCATTTAATCTAACCCTTTCTTTTCAACTGATTTCATTTAAACAAATAATACGGTTAAGTTTAATGTTTTAGATTTTAACGATTTACGTTCCAGGACGTATGAAGGTAGAAGGGAATTTTGCCAGATTTTTTGTAAGGACAAATTTTAAAAAAATTGGTTATCAAAAATTTGCAACCTTCCATTTTTGGGGGAAACAAAGCACGCAGCGCAACCTAACAAATGCCCGGCCAATCAGACTGATTTGCGTCATGTGTAATAATTATTCTAAGCTTTCCAACTTGTTATTATTATTATTTTTCAACTTTGGCATTTTTAAAATTGCTTGTATTTACTTAATTTAAATTGTTTGTAATATTTTTAAATTACTTAAAAAAGAGTACCTTGCGTATGTTGAAGTAGTGCAAAAAAAGTTTGAGGGATATGGGCTTGAAAGATACAAAATTAATACACAAATAAAATCCACATACAGCTGATGACCTTTAGAAAATGGAATGGTCATTGAAAAAAGTCTAATTTTTTTAAAGGCCTAGCAAACTAGCATATTACCAAGAGTACATTTTGAGGATTATTTCATCATATATAGTTTGGGGGGGAGGGTTGTAGGAAAAAAGGGCCAGGGGCCACAGTAGGAATCGAACCCACAACCACAGAGTCTATGAGCTGAGAGTCTACCACTGACCACTTAGCTACCCCAATTAATCGATTCTATTTGTTAACTATGTAATCCCACACTGGATACAGATATAGAACCTACCATAAACCCTAGCTCTACTACCTTAACATTCTCCACCTATTTGCCTTTAATTATATACAATTTCAATTAATTATTCTTTTTTATCAAGGTCTTGGTTGAGATTAAAAAGCCAGTGTCACGAGTGGGATTTGAACCCACAACCTTAGGTTGCTGCTCTAACTATGGCGTAGTGAGCCGAAGGTCATGGGTTCGAATCCCACTCATGTCAACTTTTTCTTCTCAACCAGGACCTTATGTAAAAATAATAATTAATTGAAATTAAACATAATGTTTACTCTCATTTTTAAAAGTTTATTTACAAACATTATTTTTATTGCATAACAATTATCTTAACAGGCTTACTTCTAGATCAAGATCCCCCCCCCCCCAGTTGTATTAGATTACAATTTTGTTGATTGTTTGTCGAGTGGATTGTTGAGGAGTCAGCCAGAAAAGAAAGGCGAGAGGCAAAAAAAAAGTGACCATCATTAATATTTTTAATTATCACTTAGACAATCATCCATATCTTACAACAATGTTTAGTCCATAATTGGTTTGCTTGATTAAGTAGCAGAAATTTTGATTTGGATCCATTGATGATGTCCAAATTTATACTTTTGTCAAAAATAATCGCATGAACACTTAACAATCTCATGCAACTGTTTCAATGCATCTGAGAGCAGTTGGATATGTTTGGAGTAATATGTGGGTCATTTGTTGATTGTGAAGTTGATCCATTATCACTCTAGGGTAATTAATAGATTCACACCATAGTGAACTCACTTGTTTATATTTTTCTTAGAAAACAGTTTGTAAATTAAATTGAAAAACAGAGTTCTGAAAATGATGTGTCTTCATTTTACTATGAACTAATCATCGGATTATCTAATTGTCTTATTAGCCATGTAAGTGGTTCTGGTTTCAAATCCTAGCATTGCACTTGTTATTTTATGTGACATTTATTATATAAAAAGTATGGATGGGTAGTTGAACCCCCTTGTATAACAGGAATTACTTTATTTTTACTGCAGTTAATTTTAATTTTCCAACAATTGCAAAAACTTGCTCTGTGTTATTTAATCTGTTGAATGTTGCATCGGTCCTCCAGGAGGAAGAGTAGAGGCTATAGCATTGTTAGCATAGAGAGCTGTTTTGACATTTCATGATGAGGATATGAAATGAAAATATATCAGGAAAGAGTCGGTCGCATTATGGATTTCTGAGGGCCATTATTTCTAAAATTTAATAATGCTTATATTTAAAAGTGTAAAGCAGGTTGAAAAAATTAATCGGAAATGTACATTTAATAAAATTAGTACAATCTTCTACATCCTGAAAATCAAATATGGCGTTTAGGAAAAGGAATAGTCAGTATCTTTTAAAAAGAAAAATACAGTACATACTTGTATTTTTTTATTTAATTGGTGATTCTCCTCAGTATATGCTGCTGATGAATCATAAACTGTAATTCACCCCAGCTTTAACATATTGTTTGACCTGCTATGCTTTTCTTGAATCATTTCTATTTTCATTGTGTTTTCTAAAATTTGAAAGTACGAAAGATGTGTCTGGCTATATTGGGCCAACACAAAAATTCCAAAAAGAAGTTAAGAAAATGTGCTGGAGATATCAGTTTAGTTAAATTAGTATAAGAAGAGTACTTTTTCTACATTACTTTACAGTTTTAGGAAGCACTTTGGTATTACTGGCGGTATAAGGTATTTTTGTCTTTTGTTTTATGAGGGTATTTCAACTATGAACTCTCGGGGTGCTGGTGTTTTTGATAACAAGCCGTATGAAGTGCTGCATTCTAAACCATTGTAGCCACCGATGTCCCTTGATGTTTTTAAATCTCACTCTGCCAGAACATGTTTTGTTGAAAACAATGACATATTAGCAGAGCAGTCCTATTGTTAACTTATGAGTTTGCATGTTTTTTTGTTATACGTACAAATTATTACAGAGTTCAGTGTAATGGTCATACACATATAAATATTTTTTTGATGTTGGTTTTTAATTTAAATATTCAAAACTCAAATCCTTTTATTCCTAAACTATTCGCAAAAGTCATTCGTTGTATTTTTTGTTTTGTTTTTTGATCCTTTTCTTTTTTAAAGAATGTTTTATTCATAAAGTTTTTATCATTTTTTCTCGTATTTACAATTCTCTTATCCCTCGTCGTTCCATTTCAATCTAAATATCACATTTTGCATTCGTTATTCTTAGCAAGTTTGTTTTATTATTGATAGGATAATTTTATTAGGTCTTTGTTAATTTATTTTGTTTTTCATAGTACTAACAAGCCGTTCAATTTTTGTTCGCAGAAATGTTCAGTATGTGATTCTAACCAATTGCATAAATGCATTTGGTTATGCAGAGAGGACTGTGGAATATGATATAAACTGTTAAGTTAGCATTTGACTTGACTACTCACCAAAGTGAGTAAAACATTTTCCGGTTCTTATTTTATTGTTTTTTTTCGTAGAAATATGATTTAGATTGTTCAGTTGTCATATGTATTTGTGATAATATTTGTGCATTCTCTGTGTTTAGAATTGGTCATCACCGATTAAGCTTTATGAGGAGCTACACAAACTATGTTTCACATTAGTTAAAGGCACTCATTATTACCTCTATACAACTGTTTTCTAGATTGTATTAATATGAAAAATGTCATACTATGCTTTACAGGGTTTTCTATTTTTTTATTTCAGGATGGTAGTAGATTCAGGTCAGGTACACAAAGCACTCACTGCCGGGATGAGCCCTAGAGAGCTCTCCGAAAATGATGACATTGCTACTTCAGTTGTCCTGGACCCTTATCTGGGCTTCGTTACACACAAAATGAACATCAGGTTCCGCCCTATCAAAACCAACAGGGATGAAATCAAGAACATTATCGAAGAGTTCAAAAAGCACCAAAATTATTCTGCTACGTATAAGAAACTTGTCAACGGAGACTGGATGCCAAGAACAAGTCATATCAGAAGTAAATTACAGCAGCAACGCCTAGAACAACATGTAAGTTTTTATTATTTTTAAAAGATTTCCTTTAATTTAACTAATACAATTTGAATTGGTTCAGATTTACCGTTATTTGAGGGTCTTTGATAAGGATTCAGGTTTCATAATTGAACCATGTTATCGATATTCCATGGAGGGACAGAAAGGTGCAAAAATATCTGCAACAAAGAAATGGTACTTAGTTTATAAAAGTGTCTTAACATTTTTATTAATTTTCTAGAATTTCTTAATTTTTTTTTTACAGGTTAAAAAATGAAAAGATTTCATGCCTAGTCGGTTGCATAGCAGAACTGACTGAGGAAGAAGAAGCCCAGCTGCTTAGACCCGGGAAAAATGATTTTAGCGTCATGTTTAGTTGTAGAAAAAACTGTGCCCAATTATGGCTAGGCCCTGCAGCGTTTATCAACCATGACTGCAGGGCTAATTGCAAAGTGAGTGTTAAACTTAAAACATTAAATCTGTGTTTACAAATGTACACATAAAACAAAGTTAACACATTCACTACGGAGGACATCAGATGCGTCTTTGGTGATTAGTGGGGGTGGGCTTTGTGAGGAAACATTCTACCTGCTCTATCCGTCCTCAGTTTGACCCACCCAACCTATCCTAAAATGCATTTTGCCCAACTCATTTCGACTACTGGATTTTTTTACTTATAGAGAATATTATTTTTATATTAGATAGATATTTATATATTTTTTATATTATTATATTAATTTTATTCCTATATAGAGAAGTGGAAAAAGGTTAAAAGGGTTAGGTTACCAAACAATGAAATAACGCCAACTGGCTGCGGGTTGTTCCTGAGTTTTTCGAGCAGGTAGTGCGAGTATGGCCTACACTACAAAGGCGATAAGGCGCTGCTGTACTGAATGTGTTAAATATAATTTTATAAAAAACTAGATTTATAACAAAATTCAGGCAAAACCAATAACATGTTATGTTATTATAATAACTTGTATTAGTTATTGTTACTTTAATGGTCAAATTTGCATTTGTTTTATTCTTCAGTTTGTTGCCACGGGGAGGGACACAGCTTGTGTTAAAGTACTGAGGGATATCGAAATTGGAGAGGAAATCACATGTTTCTACGGGGAAGATTTTTTTGGGGATGGAAATGACTATTGTGAATGTGAAACATGTGAAAGGTTTGTTTTACCTTTAGTATCTATATAAATATCTATATAGATTGGTTGAAATTTGAAAAACTTTTTCTACTTTTTTCAGGAGAGGAACAGGCGCTTTTGCTAAAGGCAAGCCAAATAGCGAAGATCTCACAAACTCGGGGTACCGACTGAGGGAAACTGACAACAGAATCAACAGAACAAAAATTCACAAACAGAATGGTATTCCACCGCCTAAACAGGAAAGCTCTCCTGATGTTCCAGAACAGATCGAACCTGTAAAAACACAAGGGATTGTGACCCCCTTGAGTATCAGGGAACTCAGGCAAAAAGGAATGACTAAGTACGATGCGGAAATGCTAATTGCTCAGGGTTGCCAGTTTACCGACATTAGCGAAACGAGCAAAAAATTGACAGAGAGCAAGATCAGTTCAGCTTTGAGAGGGAGATCGGAAAGTGTTTCTAAGGAAGCTGAAGTTGTAATGGTGCGGCATAGTAGAAACTTAAGGAATAAGACCAAATTATTGGCTGAGGAGGTTAAGAAGAAGGAGAATGAAGATTCAACACCATTTGAACTTACTGTAACTCCTACAGCTGAAAGTACAGTCCCGGCTAGCAATGTGCCATCTCCAGAATTGGGCGTTGCACCATCAACAAGGATGTCTTTAAGAAATAAGCGTTTGAGTGAACCCTATTTTGATGAATCGTCAAATGTAAGTGATAAAACCAGCAGTTGTACTAATTTGAATGAATTGATCCCTAATTTAAGATTTGAACATCTTGAGAAACGGGATGACTCGAGTGAGGATTCAAAAAAAGAAAATTTTAAACAGTTAGCATCTTATATAAAATATAAACAGAGTGAAGGTGAATCTGTAAATAACGTTAAACATAAAAGTAACTCATATATTCGGACAAATTTAAATGGGAAAGTGCACAAAGCGAATATTAGAAGGAGAAAAAGTAATGATAAGACAAGTTTGATTTATACCGAGCAATGTGGTGAGAAAGACATTTACGAATTTAGCGATGAAAGTGAAACCCCGACATTACTTAGGAAATCTAGAATATCGCATAGGAGGACTAGTGAAGGTTCAAGTTGCCAGGTGGAAGACCACAAGCCAGAATCTGAACAGGTGACTCCAGAAAAAAGTAGAGGCTTAAAGCTGACTCTTCGTATGAAAAGGAGCCCTGTTCTTGATGAGATAATTGAGTCGGGTACGAGCTGGAGTGAAGATTCGTACGAACCCCAGTATGAGATTTTGCGCTTCACTGGGGTCGATGATGAAATCAGAAACACACATAGAAAGAAAAAACACAAAATGAAAGATAAAGAACATAGAAGAAAAAAATTTAAGGAAGATAGATATCAACCAATTCATCATACGCCTCTTAAGAGACTACGGTTAATAGTAGGTAACGAAACTAGGACTATTAATTTACCTGCTACCGCTCAACAGGTAATTTAGTATTCTCTGGTAAGAGAGTAGTAGCGACAACAATTCGTAATTTAATTTTTTTTATCAACTTTCAACTGTTATGTGATACTTATATAATTAGATTATCATATCCCTCTAGCTCTTGAAACAGTAGGCTCGTGAAGCTCACAATTTTATTTATTAATTCAAGTTTCACATCAGTGATGATTTTGTATAAAATTTAATAAATATTTTATGGGACAATTTAAGGGGAATTCAATAAAAAATGTATGACTGCAAATCACGAGTGAAACTAAATGAGAGCCAATTTTATATCGGTTGTTTAGTTGTTTTGGGACACCTGAAGCAGTTGGTTCTAGTCAATTCTAACCCAAATCAACTATGCAATGTGTATCACAAAACTGTTTTCCGTATTTTTTTTAGCATCACGTGTCACTTTATTGTAGGAGGCTAAATCCATCTTCTGAAGTATGCATACTAGCTCTCAAATATTTATTTTATTATTTTAATTTAACAAGGAAACACAATATGTTACAAAAAAATTCATAAATGTCAAGGGTAAAGGGGGAAAATCCAGCCTTATGATTCTGTAGAAATAAAATATAAATTTTAAATTTTTGTTTAAAAATTGTTTTTCAGCCTAACAATGCCTTAGATTTAGGCTGCTCGAATGGCTTTTATTATTTTTTTTATTGATATTTTAGTTTACATAGCAGATTAAATTTAATACAACTTATTGTATTTTTCTTTTTTTGTTAATTAGGAAATATAGGGTCCTTCTACTGTTGCAAGGTCTGTACAGTCACCGTTTACATATTTTTCATAGTTTAACTGGTTACAACAAACAAATTTGATTTCAGGTTGGTGAAAATAATTTTTTACATATTTATGTGTTTACATTTTTATTTATTTAAGTGGGTGCTATGGTTAAATGTTCTTTACAACTAACTTTGCAACAAAAATCGCCAACAAAATTTGTAATCTTACTTTCATTATAGGGACTAAATAATTTTTGTTTTTGTGTTTCCTTGCGTATTACTCGTTAATAACTTTTTTTTCTTCAAATAACATGTAAAGTCAAAGAATTACTGAAGTTTGACAATCTTATCTATAATCAATAATGTTAATAATTAAAATGAATCTGTTTTTATTATTTTTAATATGATTTTTTAAATATATAAATGAATTTACTGTACAGTGTATAATACCAAGTATTATATATGGGTGATGGTAAATTGTAATTATTTGTGCAATGAAATCTTAGAAAACCTAGAAAGAAGTAACACAAATAAAAAAATAAAAAAAATAAATTATAAAAAAAAAAAATTAAAAAACGAATGTGTGGTCAATAGAATTTGGATTAAATGTATTTTAATGTAAGAGTGTGTCAACCATAAATAAATGTTAAAGGCTGAATTGAATAAATTGTTTTAGATTATCCAGGCCAGGTGATCTGTCTTGAAATATATCTATGTGCAATTTTGACAGAAACCGCTTGAAATATGTTTTAGAATTGTTTATATGTTGTCAGTACTTTCAACCTGCACAAAACAAAATGTTTTATTATATTACTTTTTGTACAATCTGTTGATATATCTGTTTATTATTTGAGGGATTAATTTGTTCATTAAATAAGTCCCTTAATGACAAGCAAATTTAAGAAAATGAGATCAAAATGAAGAAGAGAAAGTGAATTTAAAAAGATGTGTAGTTTGGGCTTAGTTACATATTATTTTTTTAATTAGATCTGAGGGATGAATTTGACAAAACATGACAAGAGCTTTAATTTCTTTTAGCGGAATCACCTTTTGATAACTTGATTGTTTGTTTATAGATGAGAAATGAGGATGAAAATATGTGAAGAGAAAACATATAGTTCAGCATGAAGTGTAGGTTTTGTTCATCTCATTCACTCCACATACATTCCACAAAAAAATGTTAGTCACAGATACAAAACATGTTTTTTATTAGCTTAACAACAGCCTTGTCTCTATTCTAATAGACAGTAATATGTTATTACTTATTAGCAACTAGGTATGATTGTTATAAAAATTATAGCTAAATACTTATTTTATTGCTTATAATGATTTATAAAAAGATATATCTTTAAAAAAAAAATTAACGTAGTCAAATAAAAATGACTGAACATTTCATTCTTTATGTTTCAATTGAATGTAAATTGTGCATAACATTTATTATAAGTATTTTTAAACGTATTGTATGACCAAAATGGTCTTTGTTTTGAATGCCGCGCATTCAACTATTAGTATCTCCAGGAAAACTAAATTAACTGGGCTCTTCCTTCTATAAATAATGTTAATATTTGTATAATATTGTTAATTATTAGGTGTCATGAACAAATGGCTAATGTAATATATTGTATTTATTCAGAAGTTAGTTTTAAAATTAGCTATGCCCTGATGACTGATGCTGTGAATAAATAATTTTTTTGTATTTGACATTTTTTTCACTCTCATAAGACCTACATTTTTGACTAAATTTACCTTTACATTTCAATCGTACATCAATCCGTAAAAATCTTTACTGAAGAAACCCCAGAAGACTTAAGATTAAGATAGAGTAGGAGTTGGTCTCTTTACAGCCTGTACACCTTGACGAGTATTGGTCTATTGTGCATCTTCATTGCTGTCCAGTGATCCTTAATAAGCATAATTTTGTTATCCGATCTCAAAGCTTTTTCAAGGACTTACATATGTATCCTTCCTTCCTACATAGGCCTTCGAACCAACATGAAGAACCAGATGAAATTCTCTACTTGGATATATCTGCGCAGGCTTGTTTCTGCCACTCTGAGCCTATACGTATGCCTCTGGAGTGTAAAGCGTCCCACAGACCAACAATTCGAGTGCTAAAAAATCCTAGATTTAGTAGTTCCGCGGTTACTTTCTGCAATTGTCCTTAGATGAACTTTTTCGCATGTCTCTGCCCTGGTCTACATTCCCATAGAACAGAGAACTTATTTTAATGTTTCAACAACTGCCATTTTCAAGAAATTTTTATTTCTTAAGTTATAAATTTTTAAAAATTGTTACCGTTCATATAAAGTTGAAGACAAATGAATTACAAAAAAAAGTCATTTTTTATGTTAGAAGGTCAACTGTTGCTTCTGACCATACTTAATTTGCCTTCGCTTTATAAGTAGTAGACAGTGAATGCACTTGCCATATTTTACAGTAAATAGGCTACAAACAAATAATATAAATTTTTATTTCAGTTTTCGTCTGGATAAACTATGTTCATAAAAATGTATATGTAAGGAAAAGCATTGAAATATTCAATTAAATTACTATTGTTTGGAAGAAGGGAATTAAAATTTAGAGTTTTTTTTATTATTTAGTAACCATATTTGCTTAGTGGTCATTAGAAACTTGACTGTTTTTTTCTTTTTCATTTATGTAAAAGGCTTAAGCCTTTAATTATTGTAAATAAATAAATTTCTCCACTACTTTACTCAAGATGCACTTCTTTAAAATTAAAAATTAAAAATATAAAAAAATTACAATACTCTAAATAATTCCAATTAATTATTCTTTTTATCTAAGGTTTTTCATGTCAACAACAAACCGCAGATAAAAAAAATAATAATAAATTAGAACAAATAATATGGNTTTTAATTTTTATTTATTTATTTATTTTATTTATTTATTTATTTATTTTTTTTAAGTAGTGCATATTGGGTAAAGTAGTTAGTTGGAAAATTTATTTATAATAATTAAAGGCATAAGCCTTTTACAACATAAATACATAAATGATCAAGAAAAAACCAGACAAGTTTCTCTAATACAAACTCATAGGAAAAACTTATATACAAATTAATCTTTTTATGTAAGGTTTTGGTTGAAATGAAAAAGTGTCACGAGAGCAGGATTGAATCCTTACATAAAAAGATGAATTAATTGAAAGAAGTAATTTGGTCAATGTACTAAATGTAATTGATTAAATACAAATAATAATTGAACAATAGAATGAAGTAAAGTGCAAATAACATGAATAAATAAGATGAGCAATATTATAAATAAGAATCTAAAGAAAAAACATTAAACAACACTTTTAAAATATTTAAAGAAGCGTGGAAAATATCAATGTCACCAGGTAGTTCAGATATTCTTTAAATTCAGTCTATTTGATAATGATAAGTTTAATTGCTTCTATGATGATGAATGAAGAAAGAATTTTGATTCTGGTCAATCTATTAAATTTTCTAATAATTTGTATAAGAAAAATGAATAAATAAATGAAAAATATAAATTTGTACAGCTTTATGGTATGTATAATAGAAGTGTATAAAATTGATTTCTGTTGCAGAATTTAAGTTTTATGAACTCTATATCCAATCAATCCTAAAGTTGAATCAAGCATTTTCATCAGTGAAGAAAGTCAGAAGTTGGTACATTTAAATCTTCAACTATCATCATTGTGTTAGGTTTCAATAATACATCACAAGTTTGAGGCTTTTTTTAAAATAATTTCAAGATACTAGTCGTTGTTTTTGGAGCATTATAGTCGAAAGTGATATTTTATTCATAAATAATAAATAAACATTTCTCCATTTGTTGAGTGTATTTGATGACCTCATTGAAATTTCAATTGAGAGACCAGTGCAGACATGAATTAAAACATTGAAGTTTGAACATATTTAACACAATTCATATCAACACACATACACACAAACACAAATCAGAATTGGTAGAATTATTACTGAAAATTAAAATAAAAGAAGTAAAGAAAAAGAATTTGGATGATGTTTGCTTTTCCCACGTGCGGATTTTGCCCTTTTCTCTTAATCGGAACTCAACCTCATCCCTTTCTAATTTATCGACCGCTCGCCTGATAAGGCACCGGACTTGTTAAAAGCTCAGTTGAAGCTTTTGAATTTAAGAATTTCGACAAGTTTCCGACGGTCAAAATGATCCGGTTAAGGCCGACGAACAGAGCACACGCCGAACAAGAAAAGCGAATGGCGAGAAATTCCGTTATATGCAATATTATAGTCTTTGCAGCCACTGTGGCGTTGATAAGAGCAAGTAAGTCCAGTTCGAATTGGTATAATTTTTTTATATTAGCCGAGATCCGACATAATATTTATGTACAAACTGAATTTTCCAGCACCAAGGTTTGTCACCTCTTTCAACACCTACTACTGCTAGTCACGTCGAAGAAGGGGTTGATGAGCGTTTAGCGGAGAGTCGAGTCTTGCGTATCCTTCCACAGACAACTGGAAAAAAGTTGTGCTCCTCAGAAAACATGTACATTTTGTTGATATTGATTTACCATATTATATTGCACAATAAATAAAGTATATACAACATTTTTACAACCACTTATTTCAACCTATCTTTTTATTTTATTTTTTTAAACGAGGACATTTCAACTGTGGGTGTAGGTGTTTTTGACAAAAAGCCCATTCGTAAGTATGTCTGGTTCAAAAATGTAGGGCCACTGGATTCTAACTTTACAGTGATGAGCCCATGTCAATGCCTAAACATTTGCAGCCACTGACACAAACAAGCAGTTACCACTTTTATATTTACATTACAAATTATTGGTTTTACAGTTTCCCAAATAAGTAAAACATACATACGTAAAATGTTTATAACCCAACAATTATATAATCTTATTTGCCGTCTCTATACGTATATCGTCTCTAGACCATCCGCACCACTGATACTATTGATTTTAGACTTACTCTTGAGTATTTGGAAAAGGTTCTCTATTACAATTAATTACAGCTGGCGTACTCATATTACACAATATACACAGAACATTCTATTTTTGCACGTGAGCACCACGGGTAGCAATTTATGCTATAGAGGTCCCCTCATTTGGAAGATTGTTCTGATTACTGATTTATATATAAGTTACATGCATGCCTGTACAGAGTTGAGCCTATCACTTCTCACACTTCACTGGCAATTTGTAATTTACAATAAATTACAGGCCTCGAGAATCACCCATCCAACTGCCAAGATTTGGCTCCGGGGCTATCAACAGCTAGGTCATTTCAGCCCCCAACACAATCAATTTCTAGATCCACTCACTCTTAATTCATTATTTAAAATAGTCTGAGTACTGATTTGTGTCTTCTATATTTTTTTAATTTAAACTTTCAAAAGGTTCGACCAAATTTGAAGTTTATTTTGTAATTATTTGTTAGACACTTAACAATTGTCTTTTTTCCCACTGAAATGGTAAGGATAGCTTTTCTGTTGAAAATTCTTCATTTATCAGTATCAAAGCTTGTATTTAGTCCTCTGCAGATGTATAATTCTATAATTTTCACCCTCTGCAATGTTTGGGTGGTAGTCTATCCTCTGTGTGAGACATATCTTTTTCTCTTTTTTTAAATGTAGCTCACACCCATGATATGCTGTGTTTTGTAGATTTTCTCTATTCTTTCTTGGTCCTCTTAATTTTTTGTGGTGTAGGTACCAGTAAATTTTGAATTGAATTTCTCCAGGAAGATGGAGGTGTTTGAGACAAGAAATTTCAATAGGGCATAGCATGAGAGATGGGAGGATCCTGGATAGACTGCTCATGCTGTGGGAGAGAAAGAAAGAGGAGAGCGTCACCAGGTATGAGTGTTTCCTATGAGTCACTATATGGAAGGCTTTTGACTGCTAGAAAATCTCATTTAATTTTTTTTGTTTTTAATTTTGATATCACTTGCAATAATATTCTATTTTATATTATATGTTTCTGGTTTTAAAATTGCATTAGATATTGGTTGATTTCCTCATTATATTGTTTATATTATTATATTTATATAAATAAATAAAGTATGTAGAACACTTTTAATTGCTGACTTAAAACTATTTGTTGTTATTTAGAGATCGTGAGATGCAGTCTGATGTGACATACCTTTAGAAAAATATTTTCTTTATTGACCCAATGTTTCGATCTTTATTGAGATCATATTCAGGGCTCAAAGTGTTTGTTTTCTGTGCATATGTGTTATTACTGTGTGGCATGTGTTTTATTTGCATTAGAATTCATCTGTTGATCAACAGTTTAAAACTGAAGCAGCAAATTAGACAAACTACCTAGAACTTTTCTAATGCACCTTTTTTCACTTGTCGGAACAAAGTGAAGATCTGTTATTATCTGTTTACTTTTAGTTTAATAAGTGTATTCTTTTCTTACTTAATTCGAAACAGCTTGGAAAAGAAAATTCAAACAAGTTCATTAATATCTTAAGAACAATTTTTATTGGTTGTATGGTTTCCTAGGAATTAGAATTGTCAGATTTAATAAACTCTTGAGGACAACAGCTTAAAACAGTGGTTACATTTTGTGAACGACCATTTTAAATGTTCTTCAGAACAAGGTGAAGTCTATTGTATTGGGTTGAGACTTTTCCTTTTACTCTATTTCTAACAAAGAAAATTAGGCAAACTCTGTTATTATCTGTTTACTTTTAGTTTAATTAGTGTATTCTTTTCTTGCTTAATTCGAAACAGCTTGGAAAAATAATTCAACCAAGTTCATTAATATCTTAAGAACAATATGATTTCCCAGGAATTAGAATTGTCAGGTTTGATAAACTCTTGCAGACAACAGCTTAAAATGGTGGTTAAATTTTGGGACTGACCACTTTTCATGTTCTTCAGAATAAGGTGAAGTCTATTTTATTGGGTTGAGACTTTTCCTTTTACTCCATTTCTAGCAGAGAAAATTGCACAAACTGTTATTATAAGTTTATTTTTAGTTTAATAAGTGAATTCTTTTCTTGCTTAATTCGAAACAGCCTGGAAAAAATAATTCAACCGTCATTAATATCTCGAGAACTATTTTTATTGGTTGTATGATTTCCTAGCCATTATAATTGTCAGATTTGAAAAAATCTTGCAGACAACAGCTTAAAATGGTGGTTAAATTTTGCGTCTGATCACTTTTCAGGTTCTTCAGAACATGGTGAAGTCTGTTAAGTTCATTTCGTCGGGTTGAGAGTGCGCTTAGTGTTTTCACTCCTAGGAGAGAGATAGAGAATAAATAGATGGAGACAGCCGGCTGAAATCAGTTAGAAGAGGGAGAAGCGAACGCCGACCCTGCGCGTCCTTCTTTCACCTTCCCCGTTCTCTCATTTTATCTTAAGAGTCCGTCCCGCAAAGTACTGCGGCTCTTTTGCTATTTGCCTTCCGAGTTCCACGACGTAAACGATAAACTCAGTTCGGAATGTTCAATCCGCTATTTTAGGATAGAAAACGTCTTCTTTTTGCAGAGGATAACTTAATTTTTTTTCTGGGAAAATTTAAGGTAATTTTGTCCTTATTTTATGTTAATATTTATTTTATTTATTTTTTAAACTACTAATTATGCGATATCAAGACATATTTATTGACGTTTTCAATTAACTGGAAATATCCAACATATACATACGTTGTTTCAGCCATAATTTATCTAAAAACGTTTTTCGCACGTTAAAATTTGTTTAAATTTACTTGTAAAATATATCGAAAATTCATTGATATAGAAAAGCAAGTTTTCGAACAAAAACGTATAATTCTTTCAGACATACATGAATAAACAAAAACATTACAATGTTATTACAATATTCAATTAATAATTACAATGTTAAAGATCGAAAAATGCATATATACCATATAAGCTTTCTATAAAATATTAAACAAGAATAATCATTAGATAATAAGCATAATAATATGACTCCAAACAGATCATAAAATAAATACTCTCATTGACATGTATTTTGATTGATCGAAATATTTTTTATTTTAAAAAGAAAACATACAAATTACATTTTCAATCGTCCGTAAAATAAAATGGCATGGCTAATACCGTCTGACAGAGTTTGCCATTAAAAACGAAAGAACTATTCACTAAGAGAAAATATTAATAATAACTATGTATAGAATAGTAAGCAATTATTAAAATTAAGAAACAAAACAAAAAATTTGTAATGAGCAATAATGATATTTATATAATAACAAAATGTGTAATTACCCTGGATAATAACAATAAATAATAACAAAAAATGCATTATATCTTTAATATATACAAAATTGAATAATATAAGAAGTAATATTAACATGTATATATATATATTGCCATTTTCAAGTGTTACTATTCTGTCTTGTTAAATAGAATGTACTTGAAAAATCCACCTCTTTCTCTTTACCCCCTATCTCTTTCTTTCTCTCACTCCATCTCACACTCTCATTCACTCTCTCTATCTCTCTCCCTCTATCTATCTGTAACTTTCAAGCAATCATCTCTTTCTCTATCTCTGTCTATCTATATCTCTCTGCATTTCTATGTCTATATATTTATTTATCTATCCCTCTCTCAATCTATCGAACTACAGAGAGGACGCACACTGACAATAAGAAACAGCACAAGTCAAATCAAAAATTGGTGACTAATAACTATTTAATTTAATACTTTGTAAGTATAATATGCCATATATTATTTCCTCCTTAGGAAAAAGTGAATATTTTAGTTAACTGACTAACGCAAATCAAATTCAAGTTTAAAATTATATAAAATAAATATAAACTGTCTTTTGAAGTTTCTTACAAAATTGCACTGTCTAATTTCCATCCATCTCTCTTTTGCAAGCACATACAACAAAATAAGTAACAAAATACAAAACGTATGCTAATGAGGTTGGCCACACGAATATTTTTGTTTTTAATTTTTATGTGTAATGTAATATATAATATATGAACACCTTCCAAACTCTTTCTCACTGCTACTCTGTCTGTCTGTCTGTCTGTATGTCTGTGTTTCTCTCTCTCTCTCTCTCTCTCTCTCTCTCTCTCTCTCTCTCTCTCTCGCTCTCTCTCTCTCTCTTTCTTTCTTTCTTTCTCTTTCTATCTGTCCATCTATCTATTTATCTATCTTCTATCTATCTATACCTCTATATCTCGCTATCTCCCTTTCGCACACATTCACACAAACTGGTTGGGTTGGTCCACTTATGTTTCTTCGAGACCGTGCATATCTGCAATTTAAATGAGTTGCACGCGAGTGGGCGAAGAATTTTTTTAATACAAATATCAACCTATATAATATATATTTGTGCCTTTGCTGTTGTATCGCTTTAAATTTGACTTTGAAAAAGGGTAAAATTTGACTCTTATGCTTATGTAAAAGGTGCAGAAATAGTGTTGTTAAAACATCGTACACTCGTGTTTGTACAGACCTCATTGCATAATTTGGAAACCAAAATTCCCTCTAAGCCATGCTTTGGTATTCAACATTTCGAAAAGAATAAACATTTTTGCTTGCATAACATGTAAACGCATGTGTTTTTCCTAGTTTATGCTTTCACAAGATACATTCGATCGGAGTCTTTGCACGAACAGTGCTTTTTGTGCTTCGTTTAATGCCGAACTTGGTTCATATCGAAAAATAAGCGGAAGATATTTATGGCACAATAATTGTACCATTTTATAACTAGTTTAAAAATAGTTGGAGTTTTTTTTTTTACTTTACTGGTTTATAAAGAATAAATAAGAACCCAAAATGCTCATATGAAGTATATGACATAATACTACATATAAATCCATTAGTTCGTGGTCCGATTGACCAATTAACATTTTTCAATTAATTAATATTTATGAAAGGTATTGGTCGAGATAAAAACTATATGTAAACCCAGTAGGCTTCAAGTTTCTGTTTGATTATTATTTTGTATGCATCTGTAATGCAATATGCATGTTTGGATGGATCCACACGGTTCGTCATGGTGGAACAAATAGAAGTCTATTTTTGCAGATTTTACGCATAGATCATAGATTTTCAAGCCATGCGGAGAAAGCGGATTTATTTCTCTAGATTCGATTTTATTACTTTCAACTCAACCGAATCTGTATAGAAAATTTCGTATAGTTTAATAAAAAGACAATAGGGATCAATAAAAAAATTATTTATTGGCCACGAGTAATTTAAAAGAAGAAGAAAAAATCCGATATTACTTTTCCTGACTGTCTAGGTGCACCTTTCTAGGAAACTATACTTTCTAGCATTATATTGTATATCGGAAGATGATCGGTTGCAATACCGGACAGACAAGAAAGTAAAACGAATTGATTTTCCTCAAAGCTTGACATTTCTTGTTACTACTAAACTAGTCAGTGGCTGAAAATAAAACGGAGTATTCAGAAAACTCCCAAGTAAGAGCTGGAATTCGAACCCAGGACCTACATGACAAATTCGACGCCGAAAACGTTTCAATTTTTCGATTAAATTAACTGAATTTCCACAATATATAATGGAAGTCAATGAATTAGCCCGATTTATTTATTCTTAACCTGGACACAATTCGGCTTTGATTAAAAATCAAATTTAAATTAATACACTCTAATATTAACAGACGTAATGTAGAATGGAAGGGTGAAAGATCTCGTCTACCTTCGAAGTAAAACTCTTATATTTATTATAGTTAAAGGCATAATTTCGTGGATGTTTGTATTTATAAAACGTTTGAATCATCATTAGTAGTTTCAAAGTTCTGATGAAGGTGTTATATTACTGTTGAGATTGGCGAAGGAAAGAGTTTTTTCTTTCTTGCTTTGCCTTATCCTTATCTTTTGTTTATAATAAAAGTCTTGTATTATATTGATCTTATAGTCTCTATAAATTGTCTTAATTCTAAACTATAATTTTTATTATGTGATAATCTTGTAAATTCTTAATAAGAATGAAAAGATATTTTTAACCCAACTAGTGATTCTTAACCGAGCCAAAATCTGGCATAATCAGCTTTATAAAGTCCAACTTTGTCACTTATTGTCGAAAAAAGTAAACTAAGTTGATGTAAATTCGACACCTTCCTAACCGTAGCCATAAGCGGTACACCGGATGTATAATGAATTTTAAAGGAGCTCGATCCAAATTTGGAATGTTGTGACTGGAATTATTTATCGGTCTAAAGTGGCACGATATGTCTATTTTACGAGCTGCTATCACCCGATGATGTGAATCTTTTAAGCGTTAACACTTCTAAAACCTAATATTGTTTTGAGTTGAAAAAATTGCCTATAAAACACTAGACGTAAAAGGTAAACAAAAGTGTAAAATATAGCCGAATTATTTTTTAATATCAACAAAAATCAAGATCAATGATGATCACGAGTCTTGACGCACAATTCTTATGCCTTTATTGTTTTCGACATATCTATATCTCAATATTGAGAACAATTACTAATTTCTGAGAAAATTCTTTATCCATAATCCAACTTTGACCTTACAAAAATTTAAAATGAGATGATTATGCAGGTAAATTTGAACCTAACATTGGTTTGTATGTGGAATATTGCAAAAACAATCATTAGCTATTTCTATTGGCTTATTTGGCACAATCAGGAAATATTTCATATTCCTGAACTGATTTTTTTTCCAAATATACGCTAATTATTATGTATTATTTGTTAGTGATTCATTATTTTGTTCATAGTAACATCTGAGGTTTTCGTAATATAAACTGTCGATATTGCGTCTCCGCTATATTTTTTTTTTCTCGTAGCCCGTAGAGAGCTTTTGGAAAGTGTTTTACTTCCCCCTGTCTAACTAATGGGCTTCCCATTCCGTCTACATCTTTCACACTTCTGACCCAAAAGTCGTACGGTGAGAACCGTACAACGTCGGTAGAAAACTGGCCGTTGACTTCTTACCATTCAGGGCACACCTTATAATTCGGGCCCGAAGGCGATTTGAATAATTCCAGTACCATTCCAAGCACGTACCGCATCCGAATGGTCTGCACCCGGAGGCGGTAACGATAAGGGGCTATCTATGTGTGCCATCTCCTTATCTTTATTGCTTTTCAGGAAAAAAAAGGCCGAAAGAAAAGATGAAATAAAACGTTTTCTCTATTTATGTACATATAACATTTTTTCTTAATTATTGTTAATTTGGTTTTACAGGCAAAGCTCACGAACATCAAAACAACGATTGTATGCCTAACATACANAGACACACACACACACACAAATCACACATCATTAATACATTGAAAATAATAAATAATTTGAAACTTTCTATTGAACTGATTTAGTGATTTATTTGCAAAACGTTTGATAATGACTATTTTGAATTTATTGTTAAATATTATTCCATCCAAAAAGAGTGCCTTTTTTGAACTGGTTACTAAGTCCCTCTTGACAGAAATAACAAAATTATATTGACCTTTTAATTTTTTTTTTAAACTGCATTTTCAATTTGTATACAACTTAATTTTTTACGTTTTATATTAGACTGCACCCTTTAAACGTAAGCATTTTCTCTCTCAATAAGCCAAGAGATTGTTGAACGTAATCGTTGTCCACCATTATTAACCAAGCTTTTAGGACTTTTAGGATGCAGAAGCTCTGAATACGGACCACAGAATTGTTGAATGGTTTTCAACCGTTCTAACGTAAATAAACGTGAAGCATCGCGTAAACAGTTACTAAAATAAACTCACAGTTTATTTACCGTCGAATTTTCGGGCCGAGCCATCAAATTTTCCCTTCCAAGTATGGTGTTCCTCTGGGTTTATTTGGGACTAAAAATGTTATTACCTAATTCATTAAGTCTCCCTTCCACGTGCAAAAGACGATTCAATTAGCCTAATTTTCGTTCTCATTAATGTGAAGACGGTGAAATCTAGCGTGGAACATGTCGTAAGTACCATTCTCACCTCATTGCACCTCCTAACATGTAAAATGGGTATTTGTCTCTCGCATCAAGTTGGAAACGTTTTCACAACGCCCTGTTATACAACCGAAAACCTTTTCTTTTATAAATTATCTAATTTTCAACTTAACTATTAACGAGTTTCTAACGAAGAGTACTTATAGACAAATTTGTAATTATTATTTACATTAGCGAGGATTGTTGTGATGTCAATTGAGGCTTTGTGAGGAAAATCTCGGTTCCGGGTAGGAAAATGTGATTAGCGTGCTGAAAATGATTAAATTCCCCTTTTCCACCTCTATTACATGCTACTCCCAACTAGCGAGACAGGACTTCTAACCTTGTATTAACAATTAATCACGGAAGGATTTATCATTAGGGAAAAAGTAATTGAATTTTCAACGCACGCTTAAGCAATCGAAGCGTTTTTTGTCTGTTTAAAAAATAATTATGTTTCAACAATGTTTCATTCTTTCCCAAACTTATTTTAAGATAGATGCCCTATGGCACAAAATTTCGTTAACCAGAAGTAATTTTTTTAAAAATAACTAATACTCTCGCAACCTGAGTCGTGAAAGAAAATGCCTTGCAACAGCATAATTAAAATATGTGAAATCATCTAAATAATTTTCCCTTTAATTTTCCTTTGAAAAAGGCCGATTCACCGCAAATCTCGAGGAAGTCATGCTGAATGGCTGCGGCTTCTAGGCAAGGTCGCTCCGAAGGCGAAATCTTCATTTTATAATCATTCATGTCTTGTTTTTTTAATTTCTTTTTGCTCCGGTGGTCTTTCCCTCCTGCTCCAAGGGATATTTCACACATGTCCCTCCTTGGAAAATTCGTATCCGGCTTTCGTGGTAATTAGTTCATCCTGGGAAACTGTAATCGCGAAAGGTGTATCACATGGGCATAGCAGGACCGCCGAAAAACGAGCCCGTTCCAAAATAATTTTGTTCAAAAGGCCATTTGAAAGGAATCCCTTAAAGGATAATCAAGCCGAAATCGGAGAACCGGCTCGCAATTGGATCCCTAGATGAGATGAGCTTTAACACCCACGCTGGATTTTCAGTGTTTTACATCTGGGAGCTGCCTCGAAATAAAAAACGGGTCAAAAGAGATTTTAAATTCTTCCTTTTTGTAAAACATCTTCGATCTTGTTTGGCATTTAGCCATCTCGAGAAAACAAGTCAATGATTGAAAACTCGGTCTCGTTCTGCAAAGCTATTTTGTAAACAATTGATCAATTCTAGCATAGTCCACCTTAGATGATTTACTAGCCTGATATCCAAAGGCAACTGGTAACAAAGAAGACACTGAATAAAGGATAAGTTAGGCACTTTTAAATTTATAAAAGTACTTTTCCATATTTGAAAAGAAAATCCTAAAAAATCTCCAAAACTATAGATATCAGGAAATATCAGAATCCCTTAATCCAATGCAAAACAATGAAAATTTCAGTCAATCACCTATTTTTAACTTTTTGCCCTTTTTAGACCCGGAAATTATTAACGCTTGCAATACGATAGTTAATTGTGTGCCCGATCGATATTCTTATCAATACCAAAAAAAAGGCAGATATGAGGTGGAATATGACGGTTTTAGATGCGTCACAAAATTGTAAAATGCTGTTTTTTGATGTGTTTTTTAAACAATTTTTTCCCTTGTTTTTGATCTGTTTTCTCTTCTTTCAAAAAACAATACACATGCGAAGTTTCCTGACACTGCACAATCTTGTTGCATGGAAAATTGGTGTACTTTTTCTTATATCTGTGAACAATATGACTTACCTAACAAATCTATAAAAAGTTACCGCCACCTAATAGTCGATCTGGAACTGGGATGTTAACGCGTTCCGGCTTTGCGTCATCTTCAGTGAGGAACTGTGTAGACGGACAAAGTGACCACTTAGTGCCGGTTCAACATGTGTACACCAACGCGCATACCGACACCCACCATCAACTTTAACCTAATTGTTTTTGAAAGTTTGTACTGTACTAAATTGATGGATCTGTCCAAAAATTAAGCAGCAACAACGCAGTCTTTCTTCACCAGAACTTTAAAAATTTTTAATTTTAAAAATCTGAATATAAAATTAAAAAAAAAATTATATATATTTGTATTTGCGACTTTTAAAAGTCCTTCATCAGACTGTTTCGTGTTTTGTTTTCTTGTACGATATGTCCTTCTAACGTAATAATCCATGCACTTTAACCCTGGGTGATTTGTATAAAATATTCGGTATTCAGAAAGATATTGCATATTATCATTTCCCCCTCTCCTTTAAATTTATCTATCGTTTTCTACGTATGTTTAATATATTTAATAACAGATATATTATATATATTTTTTAAAATTAATTTTAATACGCCGTTATATTTTTTAATATCGTCATTACCAGAGATGTGGTCGTTATGCTGTATTACAATAGCTGTGTTAAAATGCTTGATTTTTACAAGGAATAATATTTTTCTGAAATAAAATTATTCAACAGCTCAATTAAACAAGTTGACTCAACAATACAATTGTTGCAATGTATTTTTGTTGTTTAGTATGTTCGTAATTGTCCATTTGTTCTTATGACCCGTTGTTTATATTTGATCCGGTTCATTTTCGAACACAGTTTTAATTTAGTAGATTTTTTTCGTCAAATAAATTATAATTAGACCACGCAAGAGAGTGTTTGAAGAACACTCGCAGGCTTCATGTCCTGGTTCCTGTTACATTTGCCTCTCACGTTTCGGATGCACCGGCTTCTATTCTTAATCCGGGTTTTATTTTTAAACTTCGGCTTACATTCTAGTCTCCTGGTTTTGAGTCGTTATTCAAAATCAAACGATCCAGGTGATGGGGGTTTCAAACAGGGCCTATTGGCAGGTCGGAGGGAGACGAGTCGACACAATCCGACGATGTTTATTTTCAGCCTGGCGTTGTGGTTCGATTCAATCGCTTTTCATACTTCCGGGAGCGTTGTGTATAATCTCGTATACAATTGTTGATGCCCTGTGTACATTTGAATCCAAACTGACAATGAGTGGGTGTATTTTATCCGTTTTATTATACATTAAAAAAATTCGAGTCTAACTAGCTGCAAGTACTAATTTAAGCTATCCATCTTCCTTCCACAACACAAGTTATTCTGTTCGAATTAGTCTTACAAAAGAATTTTTTTACATAGTTTTAAAACAAACCATAATAAGACTGCATAAGTAAGGAATGTTTTACAAAGCCAACCCTAAGCAGTTATAGAAATTAGTTTTAGGCAATAAGAACATTTAGGAAAAGGAAACAAAGCCTGAACTTGAAATTTCAGTTCCAAATGATTTTTTTAACACACGTTTTTGGATTTCATTTCAGATTACATCGATTATGGGTTGAAATTTCTTTTACTTATGCCACTTTTACCATAATCGTGCTTCTTTGTTTCTCAATCAAAAATTTATAGCCGTTTAAATTTTTCATATAAATTACAAAACCGTTAGATTTTTGATTTTCATATTATTTCTTTTTCCTCTCTATTAACAAATCGCCACAGTCCATATTTGTTAATGGATTTTTTGTACTTATTACATTTTTTAGCTTCTTGTTTTCAAATGAGAATTCAGCGTTACACTTGATAAAATGGCCAAAACTAGATTATCTCTTTTGATACACGAACGAGTTGAAATATGAATCATAGCATAGCGGCTTTGAGGTTTATTAGGCTGGAATTTGAAACAATTAAGAAAAAGTTCCTTTGTCGGCCTGAAACTCCATTAAGACAGTTTGTAAAAAATTCAACACAATCAGACTTAATCAGTTTTTTATTTCACATTTCATGCTTAACTTCTAACCAACTTATTTATTATATCATGCGAGATTGGTAAAATCGGTTCATCTGATGAACACCATGTGATCAATGAATCAATTCTTCTTAAATTATTCTTCTAGAAATGCTTCTGGGATCTTTCTTGTAGAAATATTCTTAAATATTTATTTCAGAAATACTTGATCTTTTTTTCTTTGAAATCTTCATTTGAAATTATGGAGCGTCGGTATCTTTATTTCAGGCATACTTGATACCTTTACTAAAGAAGTACTTCTGGGATGATCAATTTTTCAAAATTTTTCTCCAGAGCCACGTGTGGAATATTCATTTTTAGAAATATTTTTCTCCCAGAAAACGTCTACAATTTCATTTCAAAAATATCAATCTGTATAACTTAAGCAGGTGTGGGATATTCATTCTAAAAATACTTTTAGCACTTTCATTCTAAATGCACTTGTGATACATTCATTCAAAAAATCGTTACGGATCATTATTTCAGAATTGTTTTCGAAATCTTCATTGTAGTTTTGATACCTTCATTCCAAAAATGGTACCTTCACTCTACACATACTTCTTGAATTTTCATTCCAGAAATAACCTTCATTTAAACATACATCTTGGATCTTTATTCCAGAAATGTTTCTGAAATTTTTCGACGATTTTAATTTCAGAAAAAATTTTTAGTAACTATTACAGGACTGTTTCTTAAATCTTCATTGTAGAAATACTTCTGGGATTTTCGTTCCAGATATACTTCTGGTACCTCTATTTCCTGGGATCTTTATTCCAGAAATTTTTTGAATGTAGAATTATTTATGATGTATGTATTCATTCTAGAGACATATGGTACATCATTTCAGAAATACTAACAACATCTTCATTCTAGAAGTACTTCTGATACCTTCATTTAAATATCTGAACTTTAGTTATAAAAATGCTGAAAATTGGTTGAGGAAAAATGATGGGTTGATACCTTACAGTATTTTTTTCATGTGAATTAGGCTTGTGTCTACAGATAACATGTTGTTGCTACAAATGCAATGTTCTGTTTTGAACAATAAAGTAAAAAAATGATTCTGTCTCTTCATTACATAAATACTTCTACGATTTAAAATTCAGATTTTTTTTTCTAAACGAGGGTTTGTTTACAGCAGGCGCGTGCCTATGTATTTGAAGAAAAGCCAATATAAGTGGTTCGAATACACGGCCGCTGGATTCAAACCGGGGACCTAAACATTAAAGTCATGAGCTCCGTGTCAACATTAAACCGTTCTAGATTAACATATACCTGCATAAAACATTAATCCCGGAAATACATCTGATTTCATTTCAGAAATACTTCAGAAATCTTTATCCCTGAATAACCATTGGGATCTATTTATCTAAATTGTCTGGCTAACGTCTAGTACCTATATTAAATTTAAACGGTGCAAGGATAGGAAAATCGAATTGCCACGCGTAACATAATGGAGTAAACACACTTTAAATTTATCAGTGTAAATATTTATTTTCCAGCGGCGTGGAGTCGTAAATCGAACAATGCTGGACCAAGTTCATTAATAAATCATCGTGTCAAACATTGTGCCAGGATTTTCAACGCTGTCCCCAGTACTAAAGAATGAAGAAACTGGATTTGAATTTATCCAGCATTTAAACAGTCGACAAGGATTTTCTAAACGTGACACCGCACGGACGTCAAGGGAAAATGAAATTAGCTGTCTTCATTAGCATCCGACCACTTTCGAGTAATTCGACTTTCACATAATTTCAATTCAGCCCTAGACGTCTTACTTCTGGATTAGAAAACCTTTACCGACTCAAAAACTGACTGGCATCTTTTGGATCACAATATATTTTTCAATGATTATGATTTTTAAATGATTACGAAACTACAAGAGAAGTGTACTGAATCTCGTCATTTATTCTCGAAACGAAACGCAATAATAATTTATACACACTATCTTCATGGTTAACGAATAATACAACAAATATTATCTTAAAATGATAATTTAAAAAAAAAAAATTGACTTACAATGTGACTGGAATGAGAGATGGCTAGAAAATCATACAGGGAAAAATATGTAAAAGTGTATGTATAATATATATGTATACAACGTATTTTGTCTGTAAAAAGAAAGTAGATAATAACAAGAAACACACATGTAGCCAAATACATACTCAAAGATAGATCGATATATAGAAAGATAAAAAAAATTATGCATACTACTTATAATAAGTAGCAAACAATGTGTACAGTGAAAGTAGCTGTATCGACAAATAGCTTACTATTACAATTTTTACGAACATACATATTACATGTAAATATACGGTCAGGTCAAAAATAAAACAAAATTTTCCCACTATCCAAAACTGATATTTTTTATCTACATATAGTGTTGTAACAATCCTGTTTGCATTTGCACCGACAAAATTATCTAAATAATTTCAAATTTGTTTTCAGATTTGTTTTTACTTTTTGAGAAAGGGTTTTTGTTCATTTAATTCTACTGTTAAAATATTTTCCATAAAATCGAATTGAAAAGGAAGAACATATTGAAAATTATTGTCTGGGAAAATAAAGTTTGATGTGATTTACATCAATACATATTGATAAGATCGATACGTATATTGAAAGATTAAAAAAAAGTTTATACATATTGCTTATAAAAAGTAGCAAACACTATATACAGTGAAAATAGCTGTATCGACAGATAACTTATTATAACAATTTTTACGATACATATTACATTTAAATATAAGGTGTGGTCGAAAATAAAACAAAATTTTCCCACTATGAAAGATCGATATTTTCTATCTACATATAGTATCGTAACAATCCTGTTTGCATTTTCACCGACAAAATTATCTAAGTAATTTCAAAGGATTTGTTTTTACTTTTTGAGAAAGTATTTTTGTTCATGTAATTCTACTGTTAAAATATTTTCCCGAAAATCAACTTGAGAAGGAAGAATTTATTGAAATTTATTGTCTGGGAAATAAAGTTTGATGTGATTTACATGCAAATGTACTGGCCTTTTTTGAGTCGTTTTGTGGTCTTTTAATTATCCATTTGTCCTTCCGGTCCATTATTTCCGATTCGGCCATGAGAATCTTCTCTCAACTTTATTTCAGACATGTTTTGTTTAAATATAGTTTTTCTTTTGTAGTAACAAAGAGAAGATTTTATCAAACGTTTGGTTAACAATTTTTTTTACACGTCTGTAAATTGGTTCTTTTAACAAAAATGTGTATATATATTTTTCACATGGAATTGGGTTGAGGTGTTTTATGTGTTGTTATTCTAAATTCAAATGTTGTTAATCAGCAAAAATCACTGATTTCTTAATATACCATTTGGTAAATTGTTCTGTTTGTCCGATTTTTTAACTTGTTTGCCTAAATTGTTTATCCTAGAATAAACAAGAGGCTGATTTTTGACGAGATCTGTATTCAAAACAGCAGTCCAGCTCCTGTTTTCAAATATTTGCGTGGGCCACGTGTATTCAATTATTCATTTAAAACTAAAGTCCCATTGTTTTGATAAAAAGTCACAAGAAACTAAGAACATTTGTGAATTGTCTTTTTTTAATTTATAACAGTCTCAAAACAATGGCTCATTCATAAAAATTTAGTTTAACAACTGATAACATTCCTGAAAATTGATAAAACGTTTATGATTTCGGATGAAATCATTGGAACGGCGATTTCGAATTAATTAAGTTTTTTTTATTCATAGAAAGCTGATATAATGGGTAGGGGTGAATTTTAGAAAAATCAAATCGCTGCTATATTCATTGAAATTTGTGTGTTTAATTAGTTCAATTAAATTTAACTAATTAATTTAACAGTTTATTTAAACTATTCCGAAGGCGTTAACATGGACTAGTAAATTATACACTAAGAGTTAAATCAGGATTGTTTTTGTTTTGTATTGTATAAAATTAATTGTATAAATAATGCACGGATGATGTTTGAATAAAATATTCTTTAATTTAGTGATAAAAATCTTAGCGATACCCTCTGAATATTATTAAGATAGGATAGATACCCTCAGACAGTTTTAAACCACGAGGAACGTCCTTCTTGTTTTGTAATTAATTAATAATTTCGAATTGTAAACGTTGTATATATATTAAAGAATAAAAACGTATAGAAGTAGTAAATAGTTCAAACACTCCTCAGTAATATTCTCAAATCTGGCCAGTTCCTCAACTTTCCTGAGATTGTTTATTAAAATCTTTGTCCCACGGGTGTATCTCTGGTACACTTGAGATTAGGACGCCAGCCAGGCCACATGGCGAAGTTCTTGAACTTGAAGCAAGAAGGGCTTATTCCGTTAACCCTGCCGGCCCAAATCCCTTAAAAATTCTAAAATAAAATCAACACAAGACCCTGAACGCCTCTCGTGCCGAGATCCGATTTATGGCCATTACACGCTCAATAACTCTTAGCTATTCATTCTTTATCTCAAGGTAATTCCGAATTGTCGTGACTTTGGGATTATACGAGTCGGGCGTTATCATCCTCTCATTTTGAATCTTTAGCCGGCTATTAAAACTGCCGTTTTTTCGACTTTGCACGTTCAAAAATAAAAATTACACAGTGATATATCTGTTGCCATAAATATTTATGATTTCCAAGAACAATGGTCTTGAACCCAAATATCAATCCTGCATATCCTCTTCCGTCTTTTGGATTATAAGAAACCTATTATATACATTTTCTTTTGTTGGATTAAATTATTGAATTAAACCTTGTCTCTTATAGAACCTTGAATGTTTTCATTTTATTTTTGTATTGGTGTTACTGTGTATATTTAAAGAAATATTTGTAAAACGGTTCAGGATTATTAACCTAGACGGCTATTAAATAAAGTTTATAAAAGTGAACCGTCGAGATGATTTGACGCTGATAGATCGCCGATGAGATCCACTGTCTTTTTTTAATCCAATCGATTATCGTTAATTATAGCATCGGGCATTTGTAAACATCGGCCTTCAGTTTACATCCTTAAACACTAATATTTGTGGTAAATCGAACAATATTAACAATAAAGAGTCGCAAGTTGAACGCACCGAGTTCTAAAAATACAAATTTGGCTTGAGAAGCAAACTTTCTAGACTGTGAGATTAAAGACCTTCAACGATATGCGTCTTGCATATGACAATAATACATTTTCACATGGAACAAAGTCGGAGTACACATAATTTATTATATTTAAAGTTGTGTATCTTCAAATAAATGATCTATCCGTATCAAAACTACTCGATCATCCCAAAAGAGGATATTTTAAAATCGTCTTGTTATAAAAGAAAGAAATGCAAAATTGCCACATGTTTAGAGTTGAAAGGCAAATATAGCCGAAGAACGATTTCGGAACATTATACCTCTTGTACACTATCTCCGTCCCTCTACAGACCGTTTGTTAAATTTTACGATGTTTGTTTTACTATCGGGAAACAATAAACGAAAAAAATAAGATGTTTCCCTCTAGAGTACTCTTAACGAAAATAAAAACATATATTTTAGCCAAACACATCATTCCAGTTGTTGCATTTTTTATTCATTTTTTATGGTCTAATAAATATAAACAGGAATTGCCCTATCTTTTGTAATCTGACAGAACCTAGCTAACAATTTACGAAACACACGTATCTTATGGTCTTCATTTATTCAAATCAAACGGCAAACAAGGACACATTATCCGTTTATGCATTGAGGTTTCAGGTTTTTTATTTTATTTATTTTAGTGTTTCATTATTCATGTATATTATATTTTTATAATATTAATTTTATATTTAATAAAATTTATTTAATATATTTTATATTATATTTTCATATATTTCATTATTCATGTCTGGTAGAATACCTGCTAAGCTCTAAGTTCAATATACTTTAAGCCATAAGTCAACAATCATCTTAGGATATAGGAAGAAAAATAGTTTTATCGTAACGTTCATAAGTCAGAGTAAAATAGTTGTCCTGTAGTTTATATTCGTACCAGGTCGACGATCCAAGTAAACACTTTCTTGTAGCATTCTCCTTCTCTGCGGTATTTGTTTCTCATCCAGTGGTGTTTTTGACCCACTTTGTGTAAATACCGGTATGAGAGCTGGATCAGTTCAAATTTTAAGAGTTGACATAGCTTATGCTTTCTGAACTGACCTTGTGTCTTCAAGCCGGTTGGTGCAGTTAGATCTGAGGATTAAAAAAAAAAAACATGTTAAAATTAATATTAATTTTTAAAGAAAGTTTTTTTGTTGTTGAATATGAATGTAAATTACGTTTGACTTTTATCTATGAATGTCTAGGATTCAGTTGCTTCAAGGATAAGTTGCTCATGTAGAGTGCTATTACTATTATGGCAATCGGTTCTGTCTCATTTTGGTCAAAGTCACGAATATCGATCAGAAAAACGACCCGACGCAGGTTCTCTTACCGGCCGACTTTCGACTTCTATTTTGTCGAAATGTAAAGAAACAGAAATTATGCACTCGTATAAATTGCATGTCATTACAAGGCATGGTCCTGTAGTAATAAAGCAGGTGAAATATTGTACGATTTCTCACTTAAATCCCATTCATATGGGACCCCAGAGTTTCGCTTGCTATCCACAAAAACCGAGACGTCCTAGCGTATTGGACCTGAATGTAACTAACATGAACATAATTGGCCCAAATATGCTCCCCTTTTTTTTAAGCTCAGATCGCAATCAAATCTTATTTCAGCTTCTCACAAATCAAACTCTCTCTCTCTCTCTCTCTCTCTCTCTCTCTCTCTCTCTCTCTCTCTCTCTCAGTACCTACCCATCTATCTATCTCTCTCCCTATCTATCCCTCTGTATTAATTAAACTATCTGTCTCATGTGAGAGGTGTTTTTGCTTATTTTTAATTTTCACCCAGGAAGACGTAGTAACAGAATGGTTCCNTCTCTCTCTCTCTCTCTCTCTCTCTCTCTCTCTCTCTCTCTCTCTCTTTCTCCTAGTAAAAACTGAAAGCACTCGTACGGCTGGAACTATTTTAAAATCGTTCACGGCAGAATTAGTTTCTGTCTATAAGCAGTCCACATCTGAAAAAATAAATGGTCACCAACACGAGCTTCCCTTAGACATAAAATATTTAATTAAATTAAAAGCATCAAAAACCTATTTTGAAAACGGCGCTCCTCATTTCATAAAAAACTGCTAAACCTACTTAACCATCGAGCAAGGCAACTAATCAGCCTTTGGAGAAACGATACTTAGAAAGAATATCCGAGCAAAGTTCAGGCAAGCAACCATTAGAGAATTACCAAATGTGATCCCAGAGTTGCGGTACCTTACTATCTAAAGGCAGAGAATATGTAAACCTAGCCCAGAAAATGGATCTTTTCGCCTAAACCTTGATAACGGTACTCATAACAAACCCAGGTCTAGGAACGTTTAGACATCGGCGTCAAGTAAACCAAAAAGTGAAACACTTCTGCAAGTCAGCCAAATTCAAAAGAACTGATTGCAAACTAGTCTCACCTAAAAAAATGAAACAAAACATAATAAAAAAGCTAATAATAAAACTCCTGGTGCTGACTATTAATAACAGAATGCTCAAAAACTTATCCAGTAAAGCGCTAGTGTTTCTGACATAAATATACTATGCCCGGATACAAAAATTTACAAAACTTCAAAGGTAACAAAAATTTTAAGTGATGTTGTATCCTGGTCACCATCAGTCAAGTATCTTGGTACATGGTTGAATAGTAAGCCAAACTTTACTACCCATACTGACTTATTTGTGAACAAAGGAAAAAAGTAAAAAATTTCCCCCCGCTGTTGTGTAGTACTTCCTTCTCAGTGAAAAAAGTAAACTTCATATTTACAAAAAAGTAATAAAACGAATATTCACATATGGCCTGCCTGGTGTGTTACGTGCTCTACAAATGTAAGATAATAATTACAAATAGCACAAAATAAATTCCTCAACTAGGACCACCAAAATAAAACTTCTAAAAGTAAAAGTTTACAAACAAATATGCGACCAATGTTTTTACAACTGTAAAAGAGGTAAACATGCAATATTGTGAGGTTGTTCCCCCTAGGAATTGTCACAGAACAATTCGTGGCGAAATGCTTAAGCTTGAAACTTGAGCAGCGTAAAATGAATATTATGTAATTAACTCATGTAACATGGAATTACATTTATTACATGTACATTTGTTAGTTTATAAATGGTTTTGAAAAAAAAAATATGTGAAAAAAGTAATACAACTAATTTTGTATGCTTTGTAAAAATGTACATATATTAAGAAATATATTCTTCTTCTTTATCAATTGTATGTCACTGAGAAATGACGTTCAATTTTTAAAAATCCAAGGACAGTCGGACAGTACTAGTATATCACTGGTAATATATCTCCGTCACTGCGAGTCTCCATTTGGGCAAACATTTTAGAGAAAAGCATCGTACATTCATAAATACACCCAAAGACAAAAACCAGAGACTCGTATTTTGTTGTTTATTTCAAACAATATACACTTTAATCGTTATATTAATAAAACGTACGTATGTTAATGCAAACCAAATTAAACGAGATCAGAAGTTCTTTCAAAAATATTTAACTATGAGGTTTGAAGGAAAATTCACCAAAATTATTAACAAGTTTTTCTCATAATAACGCATGTTACCTCCTCTGGCATCCGGAGGGCCTTAAGTCTCCTAGGTATCGAGTAAATAAGCGACTGAATGGAGAGAATGGGACCACAACACCCAGAAGAACATCATCAATGTACCTTAGTCAAAGAGCCATTCTGTATGATAGTTTGGTACGGGCATGGTTTGATTCCACCCCGTACCATAACGGACTTTCTTTGAAAAGCCTACTCACGCGTGGTACATGAAGCAAAGCGTTCTCCATGTCTTCTCCACACACGGTCCCGGTCATCTGATTGCCACGAACCAAAACGGTTCTCGTCTAAACAGCCCTGCATTGTTCCAATGCCCAAGCTAGATGCTGATTTGTGAAGAGTTGCCATTGTGCTCGAAGCTTCTCCAGTAGTAGAGAACCTGAGGTAAGGGCAATAAAACGATCGTCTCTAGACGTCGTATATCGCGGTACCTTCTCTTCGATCGAGACTTCCAGTTAAACCGCTGTAGTCCATCATGGATGGTAGAGCGCGACACACCCAGGTCTTGAGCTAAGCAACGAACGGTACGACCGTCGTTGGCCAAAGCATCCGACCGGGCGAGATCTTCTCGACTTAAAACCATGCATTTAAAAAAACATTACTTAAATTTATTATTTCAGCAAAGAAAACAATTTAAAAAACTAAATCACTCACAAGATAAGTTGGTTGAGGAAAATATGAAATCGAACTGATTATCTTATTTTTAATCTAAACAGTGGAAAACGATTAATAACAGTTTATAAAGGTAAAGAACAAGTTATTAATGTTGTGTTTACGTATTAGGTCAACTATTACTAGTTATTGTGGCAAATAAACAAATCAGTACAATAATTGGTTTTTGTCTTTGTGTGAATATAGAGAAAGGTTATAGCGATGATGAACTCACGATGAACGTGTCTAGGAAAACGACATGACAAAGACATTTTGACTTAATTTTTGAAATATCTAATAAAAAATTTGAAATATGCTCTACAAGCCTAGGTATATTGATCAGTTATCAATAAGCATATTGCAGATTTTTAACACTAAACATACATTGTGCTTAGGAAATTTAAATTTTAAACATGATCGAAACTATTGAGTTTGTCGTACCTTGTACTGTTTGTAGTAACTTAAACGTGGATATCTTATAAGGTATATCTAGTTACTTCTTCGTCTCATATAAACCAGTATTACCTTTATTATGATTCCAAAGACTTTATTTTAAAATTATTATTATAAATCTTCGTATGGCTTAGGTGATTATGGATTGAGGTGTGGTGCTCTTTAAATCTCCCCCTCTGGTCATTCTGCACTTCATTAAAACACGTGTTTGACATTTTGCCCAGTACGAACCTTTAACATAAGTTAGAACTTCTGATTAGGCGTTAGTATGGAAGGGCGATATATTTAAATAAATCAGAAAATATCGTAGATACATCGAGATTCCCTCGATGTATTCACAATTTTTGTTCTAAATCTTTTACACAATGAAAGAGATGTATGGAAAGTTAGATATCAGATGAGGAAAAGCCTTTTTTTATTTAAAAATATAATAACATAAAAACAAAAATACAGAAATATTAAACAAGTACAACTTCATACAAACATGCAATGACAGGAGACATGCAGCAATTCTACTTTAATGTATCAAAACTTATTTTTAGTTAGTAATGACAAAATTAAACGTTTTAAAAGCATTTTTGGCAGGAGTCAATCTTTGACAATGATGCTGTAGCTCCAACCTTTGAAAAAGACTTTCACTTGGTACCGAAGTTGACGGAATTGTTGCATGTCTTTCTGAAATTTTGTACAAATTTGGGTACAAACGTTTCATTTCTTGCCAAGTCAGAGGATCTTGATGGAATTAGCAACATCTAAATATTTTGTTAGCTCTTTGTACTCCCCCCTTTTTTTTAATTTCGAAGCATAGGCAATGGATTTATGGTGGGCCGAAGGAATCCATCCAGGGGATTCCATGAGATCTGTCTCAGAACTTGAATCGGGTGCACCAACATTTAACTGCTTTAAGATATTGCGGTCACGTTTTTATGACGTTGCAATGGCAGTCGGATTAGTCACAGTAGAATGAATGTGTGCTAAGTTAAAAATATATATCGAATGATATATCAAAAGAATCTATTGACATATCGGAAGATTGTTCTCGATATATATCAAAAGAGCGATATATCGGGAATAAAGTATCGATAAAAGTGGTTGACAGATATATATCGCCCATTCCTAGGCGTTAGTTTCAATTTTTATTTTCTCAAAATCCCACAAACTTACTATATGCTAAAACTTGTTTTAGCACAAAAACATCATCAACTAGATATTTAAGGACTATACCTACCGTACATGTATATGCTGATAAGAATGGCCCGAGATCCATGAAGGACTCACTCGTCTTTTATCCTTTGAGTCAACAACAAATTTCTAGGATTTTTCATAATTTAATTTAATTCCCATAAAATTTAAATAATATATGGCGAATTTTTCTCTTAAATAACTGAAAGGAAAAAAATAGTCTAAGAAAAGTAATCCGTTAAAACCGGTTAAATAATTGAAATTAGTACGAGTAAATAATCTTAATTAGGTAAAGTAAGTAGGTAGAAAGTTTAAATTATGAATGTAACTTTTTGGAAATTAAGTCCATTAGTAATTTCTGTCATACAGGAGAGCCTAACGTCGCCGAAGAAGGGGCCAAACAATTATTACAATTTTTTTTTCATATTATTCTCAATTACAATTCCATGGAGTGTGCCGGAATTCCAATCCAGAACCATTATGTGGCAAATAGAAGTCGTACACCCTAACCACTCGGACACCACGATCCATAATTTGTTGTCTCAAATATTTAATAAAACGGGGTATTTAAGAAATTCTGAAATACTTGCTTGCTGATGTGGAAGACAACGGCGCCAATTATGAAAACATAGAACAATTTTACAGCGTTATAGTAAAGAAAATCAATAGTTATGCTTGACGAAGAAGAAAACGTGGTGCAATTTTCACCTAGGTGTTATTATTATTCAGGGACACTACTGTTCAAACATAAATATTCAAACATTTATCACCTCGTTTTTTCGATTTCTAAAGTCAAACATTCCAAGCCGAACAGTTTAACGTGTAAATCCTCTTTGAATATATACACAGGGTCGGAAAAATCGGCCAAATTTCTCACGGGAAGAGAACCCGTATTGAAACTAATTCCCAAGAATCTTTGTCAGGGATTACTCCTGGATATAATTTTCCTTTATTTTATTTTCTTTATTTTTTTAATTCCCAAGGTTTCGTAAGAATAGCTGGTTACGGGTAGCGCCCGCGTCCACGGTTGGTTAACAGTCTAAAAGTGTCTTTAGTTTTTATTTTGTTGTAAATCACGAAATGTTTTTTTATCGATCAAACCATTTCTAAATTAGAAACCCAATAGGAAAACCTTTAAAGAAATTTGTGTAGAAGAATCTGCCTGGGTAGCCCGAAGGAACTAGCGGTCTAGCTTTTGACTAGTGTTACCGTTGCCTTGGTAAAGGTCAGTCTCGCTTCAATAACGGTAGTCCCCCCAACTTCTAAACTGTCCATTGTCTGACTAACATATTTCGTGTCATCTCACTAGAACAATATCAGACGTTCGATAATTTTACAATTTCATAAGGTAGTTTTGAAAGAAATATTCTTTCCTGCTCATAGAACTGGAGATGTGTTAACAAAAACCAACGTAATCAAGAAAATTAGCTTGAAATCGGGCAATTATCACAATTTGCTGTTCTTATTAGTGTCTTAGTGTCTCGTTTGTTTGGAAGTCAACTTATAAACTATTCTTTATGAAATGTAGTGACATGTTGTGTCAAGTTGTGAGTGCCATGTTGTGTTAGATTCATACATTTTTAATGCTAAAGATTAGATAGTGCAAACAGACGTTCATTGTTTTATTTTGAAGCATTGGTAGTAGTAGTGAATAATGCAATGATAATATCATCACTCAAAAACAGACTTTATTCTGCTTTCTTCTTATAAAAATGTCAATTTTTCTCACAAAGTTGAAACTTGAAAACTCGAACATTTTTATTTTTTATATTCCTTATCGCTTAAAAGGAAGCTCAAATACAACGTTTAAATTAAACCGTATTAAATACGCGTCATCAGCAATGTTTAGGCGTGACACAAATACAACAATAAAAACCGCCCAACTATGCATTTCAAATTGTTTGTTTTTGTACTGAATTTTCAGTCGTTATTGATCGGCGATCGATGAGAAAAAAACAATCGGAAAATTGTCTTTAAAGCAAATGAAAAAGGGGGAAACCTTAAAAATATTAATAAAAAATTAAGGATTAAAAATATATTAAAAATAAATAAGGGATGTTTAATGTATTATTGGTCTACATCAGATCAAGGCCAGTTGAAAATGATTAAACACTATAGTGTTAAAAGCCGGCAGTCAATATTGCCATAATAGGGTACTTTTTTTTCGAAAGTCCACAATACGTTTAATTTTCTCTTATTCCATAGCTGTGGTTTTCTCAAGAGTTAAGCCAAGGTTTACTTGGGTGAACCAAGTTCGATTCCTTTCTCCTAAGGAACACACGCACAGTCGGAGAAAGCATAGTCTCGACCTATTTAGGATACACAACATACTCCTCATCGCCACCACTCCAACACCACTTGATTTCCGTTCGGCAAAGGAAAACACGAGGGTTCAATGACTCGGAACGTTCAAATTTAGCCAGGATCGATCTTACGACAGTCTAATTATGGATTTGGGGCTGGATTCAAATTTTAAATTGTCATCATTAGTTTTTAGATATCGAGATGTCAATCATGTAAATACATACCATTACAAATCTAAATCCGCATTTCTTTCCTTTTACCTGATTGCCTTCGATTATCTTCTATAAATGACATCCATGGAGCACAGAGCAAATGTTACTAAACGCATAGTTGTTAGTTTTTCTCTTCCGACGTAGAATATACCGCTAATAGTCCTTATTAAAGTTAATTGTACTTTTTATTTTTATTGGGTGTGCCCCTCAGTCTAAATAAAAAATAAAAATAGGTATTAACGCTTGCGGAAAGAAACTTTTTCAGCCGTAGAATTCTTTTGCCCGGGGTAACTGGACCGTGTATTTGTAATAGAAGCCTTCTTGGATGACCGATTCTTTTCTCTCTTATTTCTGCGGTCAGTATCGGACATGTCATCATCATCGGGTCAGTCGGATCGACTGCGCGCTTTTCTACGTTTTCTCCTTAGGCAAAATCCGGCCGAATCAGCGGTAACACCAACAATTGCCGGCTTTAACGGCAAATTTACATTGTCTTGGGTACTATTGTTTTAAAATTTTCATCCAAGACAGAAAAGGATTTTTGTAAACGTTGACGCTATCGAAAAAGATGGCCAAGGCTGAGGAGAAATGATCGCTGTGTTTGTGTGTGCAAATCAAATTTTCCCTGACATATGATATCTACGAAATATGAAACTGATCTTTAAGAATTATTCAATATCAAAATAATTATATAACTCAATCAACGAGTAGTATCGAAAAGAGAGAGAGGGTGTATGATGTTTTGCGACATCCAGCTTATCTGTGATCTATCCTAATCAAAAATATGATAGAATCCGTTGGTTCGTATGGCTTTCCTCGACGACATGTCTATAAATCTTTGGAAAAGTTACAATATTGAAAAAATAAGTCAAGTTTGTAAGTTGTAACGTTGCTTGAATAATTTACTCTTTATTTGTAGAACAAACTCTAGTAACAATAGACCATATCTGTGTTATTTATTTGAATAAAATAGGTGGTATTAGACTCGTTGAACTTTTAAACACATCAAATTTTGCAAAAGTGTATTAACAGGACGTAACAAATTGCATGTTCTCTTGCTATCAACGTGTAAAGGAGAAATTCGAGGAGAAAACGTTTAAGATCGAAGCACCCCGTCGTGATACCAGCTTTCTTACTACTCTAATGATAAAGTATCTTCTTCGGGAAAAAAAAATAACAGCAACCGCTTAAAAAGCGAAATTATAAATACAGCGCCGTTTGGGACGTGGAAGTTTCAATACATTAATTTCTTACACGGCTTAACACGTTTATTCGCCATAGAAGCATATTTTCATTGATGATAATTATGAAAACACCATTTTGGCCTATTCAGCGCCCTTCGGGTACCGAGTTCCCTTTGCGAATCGCATTCCGTCACGTCCAACGTCGCACATTTATGTCAAAAGCCCCCGCGATTAACTTTCTGAGCTTCTTAGCTCATGGCTTACTCAGTTTCATTTTATAAATTATTCCAGGTGGAGTAAATATGAGCAGAAGCGGCTATACATGCGTTAGATATATTTTCTGCTACGTCAACGTCCTTTTATGGGTAAGCATAATTTTTTTAAAAATAAATATGTATTCCTAATACAGACAAAAGAAATCCTTAGGGATTAAGAAGATCCTATGGGTATAAATAATGAAAGTTAAAATATTTAAAAAAATATATTGGTACAGATGTCTGTTTACTCATTTTTAAAATGATGTTTTGGGAGGATATTCTATATTACTACTATATTACGCTATTAATTTTAACACTTCTCAGGCAAGGCAGAGTTGGTGGGTTATTGCATTATATTATTTATATTTTATTTCCTTTATTATTATTCCTTATTGTTATTATCATTCCTTATTATTCTTAATAAACACAAAACAAATCCTTTGGGATAAAGAAGATCCTATGGCTAAGAAAGACAATTGAAGCAAGTGAGCAATGAATGACGAGGTGTCAGTGGGAAGGAGTGTTGTCACTGGGCAACTTCAGTAGAAATAGAAATTATTTACTTAATACAAGTTTTGTAGTGTTATAAATAAATGTAATAAAAAAAAATCAGTAATTTTCTACGTTAAAATTATTTTTGTTTTTAAAATCTAGTAGTACATTTGTAGTACGAAATAAAATAGAAAACAATGATTGAATCACTAGTGACCCGCCTTGCTCAGAGCCTTACATTTGAGAGCCTTGCCTGTAGAGGGTTTAAGTGAAGAAGAACTATGAAAATTTATGGTTAATACTTTCTAATATAAAAAGATTCAAAGTATAGATTACATATTAAATGTGTTCTTTCCTAGCCTCAGTCAATATAATAGATAAACATTCCGAAGGTTGTAGGTTTGAATCCCGCTCGTGACACTAACTTCTCAACCTAGACTTTAGATAAAAATTATAATTAATTGCAATAATTAAATAGGTCAATTATGACTGCTAAACATATAATGATTAATATAATTTTTTTGTGAATAGATCTTGATAAAGATTGATATATCAAGAAAATGTGATAATAGTGTGGATTTAACATATATGACCATTTTTGCATAATAAAAATCACAATTATGATTGAATTTTGCACAATTTTTTTAACATTTTGAATTAAACCTTTGTTTGATTCATTTAAAAAATTTACAATTTATTGAAATTTAAAACAGAGAACTACTTAAATATGTGGTTTATATTTGATGCAAAACTTCGCAATAGAGTTAAAATTTTGTGATGTTGAATTTAAATCTCTAATGTAAATTTTTATCAAGAATATCAACGCATATCCATGAGGTTTTAGCCCCAGGAGTACTGCCAGCAGATAAAAACAGTTAGAAGAGACAGTAAGAAGTATGAAAAGCCCCTAAATTTATTTCCATTCCATGTCTTCTCAGACAATTAATTGCAGTTTGTCTGCTCCAAGATTATTATCTAGAAGCTCAAATTCATTATCCCATATATTCAACTAGAAACCAAACTTTTACATAATTCTTAATTTAATTTTTAATTGATTAGATTACTAACATATTTTGTAAATAATTTAAGCTAATAAAGGTGAAATTTTAAAATTTTATATATAAGTATAAGATATTTTGCTTAGAAAGGTCAAAATTAGAACCACTCTAGTGTCAAAATGTAAATTTTTAACCAACATAATTTCTTTTTGGTATACATTAATGATTGTCTCCGTGAAGTAAAAATCTTTCTTTCCAGAAGTAAATTTCTAGCTATGCCCATTGTTAGTTAATTTAAAACCTTTTGTTGTATTTAGAGCAGAATGAGGTAATGGTCCATTATGGGCCATGAGTCCGAACAATTAAAACAAGTCTAAAATCAATTATTTTTATGTCACAGAATACTTTGTTTTCCTTTCTCCACCAACCATTTAAATCTGAAAACCTTGAGAAGAAGAAGAATTTGATTTTTTTAGTACTCATCATGTAATTAAAAATTACAATAAAAGTCTTTGCTAACAGAAGAAACATTGCACAATTACATTTCATTTCTTTAGTTTACTATGACAGACATGGTCACCATTTTAGGAAGTCTGCTGAGGGTAAATAAATATGTAATTCTTCTCTTTTAGCTTTCAGGCTGCGGCATTTTAGGAGTTGGCATTTGGCTCAGATTAAACCATGAAGGCTATGCCAGTCTCGTGCCCCAATACTCTTTCTTCAGCGCTGATTTTATATTTGTGACTATCGGCTTTATCACCGTACTTGTTACATTCTTTGCTTGCTGTGGAAGCTGGTTCCAGAGTCGATGCATGCTTATAACAGTGAGATATTTTTTTTTTTTTAATTAATTCAGTGCAGTTTTTTCCTAACTGATTATTCTAATCTGAGCGTACAGTGAACATAAGTAGACTGGTATGGCCAAGTAAAGGAATAAAACTGCTCAAAGCATCAATTTATTATATTATTATCCAAGAAATATAAAAGAGTTGCAGTAAATTAAATTCTCTTTAAATACTTAATATTAAAAAATTAACAATGCATTATTTTCTAGTATTTTAGTTTGGTCATATTCATGTTTCTACTTGAATTTGTCCTTGCTACACTCGCATTTGTCTATCGAGAAAGCCTTAATGATTTTCTCAAAGATGAACTGTTAGATGGAATAAAGAAACATTATAGAAACTCTTCGAACAACGGCTTGGACATGATTTGGAATGAGACGCATACCAAAGTGATTACTAATTCATATTTTACCCTTTTCGTACTTTTTATTCTGTTACTGATTTTATTCTTTTTCTAGTTTCATTGTTGTGGTATCAAGTCATACGAAGACTGGTATTCAATAGATGCATGGCCTAATGTACGAAGGGTCCCAGATTCCTGTTGCCTTCCAGCATTTAAGAAAGCTGGTAAGAAAGTGAATTATGTCATTTAATAGGTAAAATTTATATAATGAGTAAGTTTAATACATAATTATAAAATTTATTTAATTAAAAATTAATATGTTTGTGCATGATATTTCAGACTGAATTTGGTTAAATTCTTGTGGAAAATTATCATTAAATTTGAAAATTCTGCCAGATTGTGCAATAAGTTTATTTACAGGGTGCGGCAAACCCGGAGGCCAGGACCACTGGTATACCAAAGGCTGTTCTGAAAAAGTATTGATGTGGTTTGTCAAACAGCTTCATGTCGTCGGAGTTGTTGGCCTCATAATATCATTTTTCCAAGTAAAACCTCTTATATATAATTATGTAGTATAGAGAAATGCTAAATAATTTTTATTCGTTTTCCAGCTTTTTGGTCTAATATCGGCGATGTTGCTTTTCTGCACTGTGAGGCATAAAAGGGCAAAAGGTCACATATACAAGGCATACTCTTCAAGTTGATTTTCAAAATTAAATTATTGTAATATAAATATGTAATAAGACTTACAACAAAAAATATTGTGTATATTGTTTATTTATCATGAAATATATTTATACTCTTTTAATTTTTGTTGAATGGGTACAACATATCACAATGAGAGTCGGGCATTCGATTTAAGAAAAAAAATGCAATTTAACAAAATAACAGTAAAAAATTTTAACAACTAAATCCAACTTTATCCCTTGGTATTAACCTGAGTTCTGAGCCGTGCTTCATAAATATCGAACCTAAAAACAAAAATAGTTTCAATTACATACATAATAAACATATTGGACGGTATTCAGAAAAAGGTTTTTACCTGCATTTTGAGAAGGATTGATTCCAATTCCCTCATTGGTAATTATAGCCGATGTTGATGGTGGTACATTGAACTCCTCAGCTGCAAACTTAACGACAGCCGTGAAAGGAGTATTTTCAGGTACGCTTAGTCTAAAACCAATTAAAATTCCCATTGAAATACAAATGGCAATGATCTACTGATACAAATGCTTTCCTTTATACCTGGGACTGCCTAGCTTCAATCGTTAACACACTGCCATAAAATTGTCCAATTGTAATTTTATGGATAAATTTTGTTTTTATTTGCAAGATTACATTTACATTAAACAGCTGGCATTTGGAAAAGCCTCTGAATGTATTGAATACAGAAAGTTTGTAAAGGGAACAATCTTTTTAACTTTATAACTATTTTTATTAGTACATATTAATTTATGAAAAAATAATGTGGGGTGTATAGTAACCGTTAGTTAATGATTATTTAGAGGTTGTAAGATGTGGTCTGGTGTGACGTAGGTTCAGAAAAACATTTTCTTTGTCATGCCAACGTTTCGATCTTTATTGATCTAAAGATCGAAACGTTGGCACGATAAAGAAAATGTTTTTCTGAACCTATGTCATACCAGACTGCATCTCACTATTTCCAAACAATCAAAAATAATAATGTTTTGAAATTGTATATACAACGAATATTGTTTGTATTTAATGCTATTAAACCAATAAAATATTATCTTGAGGAAATTATCCATAATAAATAAAGATAAAGATCTTTTGAATAAAATTTCTCAATCAACTTAGCATTTAATAATTCAATGGGATAAATAAATTAGGACTATATTTTTATTACTAATAAAAAATGGTCTAGAATTAAACAAAATTCTTCATGTAAAAAAATATATTCACATAGTGTACAAGCAAAGAAATAAATATACATTATTTAAAAAAACTTCAGCTATCAGATCTAACTTTTTTATAAACGAAGGACCAAAATTCTGAATCAAATTTATTAACGTTACGCATAATTTGTTCTAAAACTAGACACTTGAGGTTTTTAATTGCATATAACTCTTTTACGATTTCATAAATGTGAGTTTTAGATTGGGCAGAATTTGTATTCCTGGTTTGATTTAAACTAAAAAATCCTAATATTTTAAAAACGACAATTGTACTTTCTGGATAAGCTTTGCAAGCATTAACTAGTTGATCTGAAAAAATCAAATTACCCCAAATAGGCAGTTCATTTTCATGATCAAACACTGAATTTAATTGTTTGATTAAAGACTCTTGAATGATGGCATTGCTCTTCGACAAAATGCATAAAATTGTTTCTGAACATTGAAGTTCTTTGATCATTTGAGTCATTATCGACTCAACTTCTTTTCTGCCTTCTGAACGATATTCAATAATTTTTGTCCATGATTTTATAAAAATTGCACTCTCAATATCAACATCTTTAAATGACCGATGATACAAGCTCGAGACTGACAAAAATAAAGGTCTCAATTCAGAAAGGTGTTGAATAGCTTGATTAAACCTTTCTTTACTGCAGAGTTTTAAATATGTTCGAATGGCACTTCTCGTTAAATCATTAGGAACTGATGGTATCAAAAATTTGGCTAAAATGAAGTCGCATAAGATTTCCAAGTTAATGTGCAGTGGTAATGTGATGTTATTTAATGAGAAATAGTTGGAAATTGACTCATTAAAATGCTCCACCTGACCTTGGAGTTTAAAACGTGTATAAATTGTCTCAACATAAAACCCCTGATTGAAAAGTGTATCTATCTCATCTGCTCTCAAACTCTCAACTGACGCCAACTGTATAAAAACGATTATTGACTTTATAAATTCGAAAATATCTTCGACCAATGCCTCTGAATTTGAAGACATTTAAACACTACCATTTTCTGCCTATTCAACAATAGTATCCAACAAAATCGGCTTTATAAATCCATGTTTCTTTCCCATTCTTCACAACTGAGATCCTTAAATATCACCTGAAACCGTACATTGCAATTATTTTTTTTATTGTAAACACTAATTTTCAAAATCAACACATTAGAAGTTAAAATTATAATTGCCTACATGAAGCAAATCTGGTTTTTTGATACGACCATTGAATTGGTAAATGAAAATGTTACATTCAGAGAGCATATAAGCAGACCAAAAAACATCCTCACACCTTAAAGTTTTACAGAAGGATCGTAAGTAAAATCTAGTTTTGTCATTCAAAATCCTGCCCTAAATATACAGATTTCACCTATGGTGCCAACAGACAAACTAAACAAAGCATCAAACCAAAAGAACGTAAACAACTACAGACACTGGCAACTCATCCTACAGCTAGTATGGAGAAAATACTGAGTGTAACCTGTCTCACTTAAAAGATTAAGAATAATCTCAGAAGACTTAAAAATTTTAAAATTATTTATTCATAGCCAATACAAAGTGATAGATACTACAAATTCGATTAGGACTTTTGATTGGAATGTGCTGGATAATGGAGACTTGAATAACCCAACAGCTCTACTCTGCATATCTAGAGTGGTTGAAGCAGTTTTATTAATTACTAATTTTTTATTATACTGAGGCTTCTTTTCTTTAGATATAATGGAGGTACCTTTCTTAAATTGACACAATTGTTGATGTACAGCGAGGGTCTGTTTTATGTCAGTTTTATTTTCCACTTTGTGCACCATTTGATAAGTTAGAACCAGCACGTTCTTAGACGTTGAAGGTCCTTTGTGTAGAATTCAAGTTAGGAGACAAAATTACAGTATCATACATATAGATTGATGTCCATGAATTGGTCAAATCTCTGTGTATCCAATAATAAAAAAAAAAGGATTTGAATAAGAAATGTTTGATTTATAGTAGAAGATTTCTGGGTGCAAGATCAAATCTTAAATAAAATTAAAACACAACCATCCTGATGAGAATACCCAACTAGCATGGCTATAGGGAGGACAGAGCAATTTATTAAATTAAAACAACTTTAAAACAAATCTGGTTCCACCTAATTATTAAAAATAAATTGAAATGCGAAAAATGTCCTCCATCAAGAAAGATTTGATATACCTCCTTTTAGGAGCAGCATTCAGTATAGTTTTTCACAAATTGAAGGATGCACAATTATGATGTCAGATGTGAAATTGATAATCATCAGATGGTTCCGAATTGAAAAGCCAAAGAAAACCCGTTGTTCTTGTCAGACAAGCAGCTGCCTCTTCCACCGATTCAAATTCAAACCCTTAAGTCGAGGGAGTACCCACTATCAAAGCCATTTTTATAATAGAGATAATGAGTTTTTTTATTTTTAAGTTTTTAAGAGAAATTCAAAAGAAAGCAAGAAACGCAAAAATCTTGAAGTATGACTCTACATTGTTCTAATGCCAAATATAATTTATCAATCTCATGAACCACTTGTTCGAATATACACAGCATTTCAAATCAATCAATATCAACTGAAATGTATCTTTTATATGCAAATCAAAACAAAACTAATTTGGAAAAAGTGATCTCTTTAGGTTCAAGTTTTGAGTAAGTGCTAGCTTGTAAAATGACAGTATGAATAAATTATATTTCTTTCAATAAAAGCACAAATATGTTGATATTTTTTGAAAAAAACACCATTATTCAATATAAGTATTAAATGAATATATAGGAATTTTGCTTATATACTCACACTTTGAACGGAAGTTTCGGGTCCGATGTCAGTGTGATTTTAAACGTAACTTTTGCGCTGGAGAAAAAATAATATTTACAAAACCATAAAAACATTTAACGTCAATAGAATGGTTTGGATCTTACTCAGAGGCCATCGTATTCAATTTAGTGGACAGTAGAATGACTCCTGGTTCGAAATAAGGTCTTGATTTCGACCCACGACGTCCTGTTCCTGGTAAAAAGAAATGAGAAAAACAAAAATTATGGTACAACCATAAGGTAGTAGTGAAAGTTCCAGTATTTCGTTAGTGGGGAAGGGAACTTCAACGTGTTACGTTTATCGATTAATCGAGTTAGACGCAGACGGAACTCAAATTTATGGTGGCGTAACCATTAAATTCATCAGTAAAGTTTATAAAATAAACAGGAAAAAATAGTCATTTACAAGACGAACCGATGATATAATTTAAGTTTGGATTTATTATTGATCTAGATCCCAATAGATAGATTATTCTCCAAGCTATAATATAAAAAAACCCTGATTTGTGAATGTTAATTAACCTAAAACCCAAAGGATTTAATTCATTCAGTTTTAAATTATAATTACATTGCATTAAATTTGTTTGATTTGTAATTTCAAACGTTGGCAAGAATGTTTTTTTTTTTTATAAATAAAAAGACTTGATATGTTACATGTACGGTAAATAACAAATTAGCCTTTTTATTTTCAGTAAATTGTCAGTAAATGATACGGAATTCGAAACATTAAGAATATAAAAACGAATAAACAATATAAAAAGGATAATTATAACTGTTTCCTGTATATTTGATTTATATAAGCTCAAATCTACACATGTATATACATACACATATGTACAGAGTTGAGCATATCACTTCTTGCAGTCCCACTGGCAATTTCAGCTTTTGTGTAATTTAGAGTAAATTACAGGCAGGTCTTGATAATCATCCACCCCCAGGTGTTGGCAGTCTGGTTGGGAACCAAGGTTGGGGGCTCTGGGAACTGTCAACAGCTAGAGGTCTTTTCAGCACCCAACACATGCAGTTCCTAAATCCAAACCTATTCACACTCTCATTCTTATTTAAAAACATTTTTTCCTATTCATTCAATTAAGATATGAGCTCTTGATATTCTTCCATAATCCTTTACACCTATGTAACTAACCTAATGGAGAGTCTATGGGGGTACTCAATATTCTGCCATCAGCCCTCTTACACTACACAGTCATGCCAATAAGTACATTTGCTCCCAACGAATGCTAGGGATCCAAAACTATCTGTACTATATATTGTAAAAAAAGCCGTTTCCTCTAATATTTGGAGCAGAGGACCCAGGTCACACTGCCATAATCAAGCAAGATCCTCATAGTGGATGAGGGATGCATTCCTACTCACTCCCTATACAGAGTGAAAGACTTTCACCCTTCAATTAGGTGGGACATATCAAACAACTTTTCTCTATATGCCAGAAAAAACGCAAGCTTTGGCCCAAAAGGAAGTGTCAGTGTGTCAACCTTGTACAGCCTATCCATAATCAGATGAGGATGACCCTTATTCTATGAGTCAGATCCTCCAAGGGCTGCCTATTGACAGTACTCTTGATACATGAGAGCTTCTCTGCCGACCCGGCGCACCGAGTTTCCTCCACATTAATGTATAATATATATATATGTATTTATTATTATTAATATCGGAATGCCCTTTTTATATTATCCTGAAAATAAAATAAAACTGAAAATATTTAAATAAGCCATATAATATGCATTAATAATACCTTACATATGCAATATTATATGCACTAATAATACTTTAAATATGTAATATTATATGCACTAAAAAACCCTCAAATATGTAATATAATTTGCAGTAAAAATATTAAAATATACAGCATGAATGTCAGAGATATCACCCAACAAATTTTTTTTTACCTAGACATGTATTACCTTTTTAGTCTGGTACATATTCATTTTGAGAGGAAATAGGATAGGTAGATAGATCAAATAGATAGATAAAAAATCTATACTTTTCTTTTTACAATAACTAGTGAAAATTCATGCTGTATTGGCACAGGGACACTCACTGGGTTTTTCTCCATTCGTTGGTTTTTCAAGTGTTTTTCAAACTTGTTTCGGCATTGTGCAATCATCAATACTAGCTTAGTAAAAATTGTTACATCCATTAGTGGGAAGTAGATATTGCACACATTGCAAAAACATGGTTGAAAACCGATGACTTTTATATATATATATATATATATATATATATATAAAACATATATAATGCATATAAATAACAGACAAAAGAAAGAGGGAAAGAAAGACAAGGTAAACAGTGAGAAAGAAATTTTCTAATAAATGAAAATGAATCTTCAGAGTATAAACAAAATCAAAACAACTGAAGTCTCTAGGTAAAGCATATAGTTCAGGGTAAATTATGCCATGAATGTACAAAATAGGATAGAAAAATCTTAGTCACACAAAAAAATCATATAACTTAGAATGTACAAAACAAATAATTATCCTAAATAAGTTGATGATCTTAAGAAACAGTTCATACATTTCAAAGTTAGTTTCTGTAAAATGGACTGTTTACTGCTCAACAAATATTTGTACTTCGAAAAGAATTAACATCAAAGGGAGCATATATGAACTTAAAATACATATCTGGATCACCAGTTTCCTGTATAACAACTTTTTTTTTTTCATTCATGATTTCATTAATTTTCCCCAAATCTGTCAATCCGGTGTTTTTGTCTGGGATGTTTTTTAATTTCTCTTGTAATACACTGATGGGCAAAATATATGCACCACACTTAAATTTTAATGTATTTAGGTCAGATATTTCATGAGAATTCAATTGTATCAGATTGTTTAGTTCTTTCTTCTTGGCAAGTTAATTGAAATCCGAATAAAATTTTAGGCCCTTGTGTTTTTCATCTCAGGTTCTAATTGCTTAATTTATATTCCTTTTTCTTCAGTAATCAAAATTGTTTCAAATTGACACAAATATGCACAATAAAAGTTGAACCATTGTACTACCGAGGTCGGATTCGGATAAATATCTGATCACTATGGTTGTAAGTGTTATAAAATGAATGTGCAATTGCAGAAAGAACTACTTTTTTGTGCTAACTATGTTTATAAATAAATTTTATGTAATATGCAATTACTTTCTTAAGTATTTTTATATTTTTGGTTCTTAATAGATTCTGACAAGTTTTATGCAATGTTTTGCAGTTAATAGCTAATATTAAGTTTTAAATTTACCTTAAGTTGTTAAATTTTAATAAATGTGCTAGAAATGAAATATTAATATTTCATCACATATCTAATTTCCTCAAATTGCTCTATTGCTTCATAGATGCAGTGGAATGTATGTTTTTATGCAGTTGCCATAGCGACTCTTGTAGCCTTCAGTTTCAAACAATCTATTTCTTTTATTGTCTAATATAATTCAACATGCCTCCAATTGAAGTAAATAATCATTTTACAAATATCCTCGTAACAACAATGATAGATTGTCTATTTTTTACACGGATAACTATTCCAGGGGCCGCCTTTACAAGATAACTATGAGAAAAGCATTGTGTTTGACCAGTCGAAAAATGAGCTGTTTAAAATTAATGACAACTACAAAGGACTACACAGGAAGATAAAGGTGAACTGGAAAGTTGAAGTGTACGTGTCTGCATTTATCAAGTTATATAAGTTTCCAACTACAAACTGTTTGCTTCTGTGTGCAGTAACAAAGACGAGATAACCCCAGAAGTCCTTAAATATGCAGCGGTGTTTATCATACCAAGCCCAAGGGAAAATTTCACGGAGAACGAGTTCAACACACTCAAAGGCTATCTGGACGGTGGTGGCTCGGTTTTAGTAACCCTAGGAGAAGGTGGTGAAAAGAAATTCGAAACCAACATCAACTACTTACTTGAAGAATATGGAATTATGATTAATAGTGGTATATAGAAAATTATTTTTACAAAATTATATATCTACACACGTTGATTGTGAATTTTAGATTCTGTCGTCAGGACACATTATTATAAATATTTTCATCCTAAAGAATGTCTCATTCCTAATGGAGTATTAAACAGAGGAATTGCTAAACTTCTTGGGAAAGAAGTCAATAAAGATTTTGTACAGTAAGTATGCCAATAGTTTTTCTTTTTAGCTAGTTACATAATGTTCATGAAGTGCAGAACTTTGCAGAAATGATGTGTAGATTGAAACTACTGCCTGAGTAGATTGAAGAAAATTATTTATAATCAATTTCAATTTATTATAATCTTAGGACACTTTTCTGAAAATGAGACTTTGACAATAAATATATTTAATTTTAAAGGTGTCTTAGTTTTGTATACCCTTATGGTGCGACATTGAATACAGCAAAACCTGCAGTACCAATACTCTCATCAGGCCCAGCATCATGGCCTTTGAACAGGCCTGTTTGTGCCCTTGCATCATTATCGACCACTTCTAAAGTTAAAACTGGTAAAGTATGAAATTATATGGAATGCACATTTGCTTATAACGTTTTTGTTTGATTTTTTCTTAGGAGGAAAGATTTGCGTTCTAGGTTCTGGCTATGTATTTGCTGACAAATACTTGGAAAAAGAGGACAACAGTCAATTGTTAAATGTTATAACGACATATTTGACGACTGAAAATCTTGAGTTGAATCCAATTGACACTGAGGACCCTGAGGTTTCTGTTACTACTTTTATATTCCATAAATCACACCAATAATAAATATATCTGTTTTTAATATCAAAATCATAATAAATTTAAAAGTCTTTTTAAATAATACTTTTACAATTTAGACCTTATTTGCAGGTATCAGAATACACCGTGGTAGCAGATACTTGTGCCATATCTGAAAAAATCCGAGGTTGCCTAATTGAAACCACAGAAGATCTCCCATCAGATTATATGAATTTGTTTAACACTGATTCTTTCTATTGGGTTTCGCTTGATCACGTTGCAAGTGTAATCAATGCTTACAACGAGCTAGATGTGCCTCACAGCAATCTTAAACTAGCAGTTCCCTCTTTTGAAGAATCTGTACCAAAATTAGAGCCTGCAGTAAGAATCATATTTTAAAAATAATTACACAAAAAATAGATAATACAAATTTCTCGTTTAGGTGTTCCCACCACGATTTTTAGACCTGGGCCCACCTGCTCTTGAATTGTACGACTTGCAGGAAGAGTTTTACTCAGAAGTGTCTCGTCTATCGCAAACGGCAAACAAAATACTCTCAACATCATTAAAAAACGCTGAAAGGACAGTTGGTGAAAGAAGGCCACAGGTGATGGCACTAATTTTTTTAAATTTATTTTTTATTTTTGTATGAGGATTTGCACAGCAGAGACCCCTTGGGGTGTCGGTGTTTTAGAAAAAAAAGTCCATTTGTAAGTATGTCAGGTTCAAATTTAGCAGACTGTTGCATTTGACCCTGGGACCTTTACCTTACAGTGATGAGCACCATGACAGTACCTAAATTGTTGCGGCCACCGACGCCCCCCACTGATAGTTATCATTGTATAAAAATCTAACTCCAATAATAAATATTTCAGGTTGAAGCTGAAATAGAAGATGTAGAATATTTTACACTGGAATGTGCTCAAATTCTTGGAATAAATAGCACAAATGTTCGATCGATACTGTGGCAAGTTTCATTGCTTATAGGAAGTTTCAAAAAGAATCTCCACAAGTGAAGAATTAATAAAAAAACAAATTATACATTATGTGATAAATAAAAAAACAATACTTTTGTTATACAGCAAAAGCTGAAACAAAATTACACATATATCAATTGAAAATTGTTTTATTCCTTATTTATCAACACTTGAAGTGTGTGCATAAATATAATATGGCTCATGTTAAGCATACTATTTTATTATTTTAGACAAGATGTAATTAAGAGAAGCTAGATTGAATTTTTGTACTTTGTTCAAAAATACTAAAAATAAATAAAAAACAATTTATTGAAAAATTCAAAAAAATTAATTTCTAAAAAACAATTAAATCAATTATAGTTTTTTACTTGAGCATTTCTCAATTTATGAACCAGGATTTATTAATTTTTTTCCTTTTTTAAGGACAGTTTATGCATTGCTTCATTTTCCTTTCCTGTCTTGTTCTTTCTTAATTCATAATTCATAAGTCTATTATCATTTCTAAGCCTTGTAGGTCAACCTTCGTTCACTCCTGCTTTGAAATAATTTAACATGTTCAAACTTTGCCTTTAAACATCATGACATTGATTATTTAAACAAATAAACTTCCCAACTAATTAAAATTATATGAATGCACATTGCTTTAACAAGTTTTATGGGCAAGGTCTTTGCAAAGTGGTATATGGTTGCCAAGTTTAATCTTAAATCTAAAAAACCCAACATTAATCTAAATTAAGATAGTATAGATCTAAGATCGAAAAGATTCCAATATAGTATTGGCATTTATCATAAAACAAATAAATTAATCTGTTCATTAAATATTTAAATTTTTGTTTTAACAGATTTTAATAATATTTAAGATGTCATACCCTTTTAAAGCCCATTCCAACTAGAACATTTTAGGGGCAAGTTTTTTGCAAAGTTGTTTAGACATTCTCCAAATTTAAAAATTAATTTTTGCATGGTCCTTTGTAATAAATAGTCTTGATTTAATGTCATCTAACACTCAATATAATTTATTCAAATTCAAATTGAAAAGGTTTAGAATTCAAAAGGTGGGGTTGAGATGGGAAATTAGTGTCCGAGTGGATCGAGGTCACGATAGCTCAAGTGGTAGAGCAGCGGCGTATCTAGCCGAAGATCGTGGGTTCGTATCCCGCTCGTGCCATTGACTTTTTTAATCTCAACTAAAAACCTTAATTAATTGTAATATATTAATTGGTCAAGCAGACCATGAAATCAGTGAATTTAATATCATTTATATTCTTCATAAAGCTTTTCCATTTGAAAATCATATTTTATTTTCTTATAGACAATAATATTAGTGTTTTTATTAGTAAAACTTCTTCAAAATTTCAAGGCAGGAAGGCTGTTTCTCCGCCACTGTCTGCATCTATGTAGATTCAATTGAATTCTACTCCTTTGTTTCTAATTTGATTAGAATTACTTCTAAAAGTATGTAACATGTACACTAGAATGAAACAAATTTTCTGTTTAAGCATATTTGTACCATCCAAATCTTTTTCAACTTCTTGGTTGTTAAAGGCTCGTTTTGATGATTCAACTTTTGCTGATCAACTAAAGTTGATTGTGACTACTTGAATCAGTATTTTTTTTTCAATAGAAACTGATCACATTTTTGGTTTAGAAACCATCAAATTCTTCTTATAATCTCTTAATTTTATTCTACAATTGAGCAGTAAGTCTGGCAATTTCCATATCTTTTCCTTACTCAACAAACTGTGGACTCAACACATTTTCTTTCACATCTTTATTTTTATGGAAATAATAGATGTATTATTAATTCTGAGAGTAGAACCATCATTTACAAAAAGTCTCTTTGTTTTTATACTCATCAAATCATTGTTATTATTAGGCCATGGGGTTAATTAATTACCACTGTTGGCAACCTTTGTGACAACAGTCTAAGCATTTTCTCTCTAGACGAATTGGGTATCCCTTCACCTTCATACAAACATTACACGAGTATCCCCTATTGCCAAGTTGTTTCATAGTGGACTCAACTCCCAACATAATACATATACAGCTATTTATAAGTGAAATCATTATCCAGTATTATTATTACCGGTACAGAATCAGAAAAGTGAGATAATTGTGGGCCTATCCTAATTGTACAGTGCCGGAAATTTCTCCACTTCTGCCACAAATTTTAAATTAACATTTAAGTTCATTCATTGCGCATGCCAATGATATGAATGAAACTGAGAGACTGTAATTCTTAAAGACTAACATGGAAGGTCTCCTAGTATCTGTGTGGCGCTACTGAATTACCCCCTGTCTGAGTGACAACACCTAATTATGCAGGACGGGTCTCTTGGTCATATATAAAAATACAATACAAGTCAGTGATTCCAAAGGCTTATAAAATTTTAGCATTAAACTTCAAATCCACTTGAGGTTTATTTTTTTTAATCTAATTTATAAACAAAGAACAGTGAAAAAGTTGAAGAGGAAACAGCCAACTGAAATGTTTCCATGTTTCAACTTAACTCATGACTTGAATGACAAAAAGTTCGACTGGATTAGTCAACTGAAAAGTTGATCAACTCTTGAACTGACAGTTCTAACGACAGATTTTGTTATACTTTAGTTGACTGACTAAAGTTGAACTGTGAGAACATGCTGTTGCCTTAGATGATGCTGAGCATAGGAATGAATGAATAACGCGTTCATATAACAGAATTCAACTTGACTCCAATTTCTTTCAAACTAGGTGGGTCACATCTATTATGAATCTTTTCTTTAAAGCTGCAACTTTTTTTGTTGTCTAAATGCGACTGCACATTTTTTTCTTTTCTTCAAAAACAGTCTAAAATTATATGACTTGACTATCAAGTGAGCTTACCCTTAAAACACCCTAAAAAAGTCAAAATCATTATTTTTTAAGAGAAATGCCAAGTGGATTATTGTTGACCCATGCTGTGTACATTCCCTTTGTCAAAGTTCAAGAAAGGTCAACAAATTATGAATAAAAAGAACTTGAATTTTATCAATCAATATACTTTTTACATTTTTTTAAATATTTATTTTTATGAAAACTACTCTTACCTTTATACATAAGACAATAATGATGTGTACCAATTGTCCTTAAAACAATTCACAGAATGAAATAAATATACCTACTTTATATTTACAATATACTTAAGTATTTAAGATTGCTTTATCTCAATTTTTGTTTTTTTTTCTTTTTCAAATATTTTTTTCAACTGTACAAACGTATTTACAAATTGAGCTTACGTCCACGAATTTAAACATCACCTTCTTTTGGTATTTCAATAATACTGAAAAGCAATATCACACAAATTCGTTTTCAACTGAAATTTTTAATAACAATGTTTTTATTTTTTTTTTAAATTTTTATATTTTATTATTCTTATTAGGAACACATTTCAACATAATGTAATTTGATAAATTATTTTCTTTGAATAAACGAAATATAATAAAAAAAATGAACAAACAAATTATGAATAATTGAATATAACCTAGAGTTGTCATAAAAAAATTATCATATTTAAACTTAAACAGTTAAGAAAAGTACACAACCGTTATCACCTTTATATTATCCATCCTACCAAGATATGCAATATTTTTTTAATTAATATAGCTAGTGGAGAAATTTCATTGGGAGAATTTTTGTTAACATTTTGAAAGAATGTGCTGAGTAAATGTGCTTTCAAAAGTGAAAGTTAATTGACATTTTCTTTTAAAACAATTATATATATATTTTTTTGTAAATCTGCTTTGTACAAATTACAATTGAGGAAGCTTGCCCCACTGTCACTTAAAATATTTTCAAAATCTAAGTTTTTCTCATTTCTATAATTAGAACTTAAAAAAAGTTTAATCATTTGACATGTACAAAATAGCGACAATAAAGTTATGTCAATAATTTAGCTCAGGCAGGTACAGTGAGTACGTACAATTTTTTTGTATAAAATGTGTTATCTACATTACTAATTATATGTAAGACTAAACAACTTCATTAAGTAATGCTGAATGCCTAAACGACTTTGTAGTGGCCCTGTTAAATAAAATCATGAGAAAATCGGTTAAATTTAGATTGTTTAAATCCTAAGACATGAGGAAGAATAGGAACTTTATTGTCGCAAATTATTTAAAACAAAATGGAATTTGAAAATGTGGTCCTGATGTTCTACATTATATATGTTTCAAAACAAAAATTAAGTCGTAACATTTTGTGGAATGTCTATTGTTATGAATAAATTCAAATTCCAAATAATTTGGTGATGTTGCAGACAAATATAAAATTCTAAAATTTACAAAACCTTAATTGGAAAAATCAATTTTGTCACAATACTTAAGGTCCGACTTTTTTTAAAAATTTATTTTATTTAATAAATTGCATAGTTTGTTGTTTTATGTTTCAATAAATTGATAGATAAGCATTTAAGTTAAAATGAAAATAAAGGCTGATATGATAGGGGTTACAGACTGACCGCACATAATATTTATGTAATTTAATTTCAGTATCTATTATAATACATTATGTGCAGATGTGAATGTATTCATCATACTATGAATTTCACAAATCAGTAGCCGATATCAACACTGCCTAAAAAAAGAAACACATACTGTACAAAAAAAAGTAAAAAAAGCACACAGGATTAAAGAAGTTGTTTATACATACAATAAATATATTTATATATATATATGTATATAAAAAAATAACAGCGCCTCTTTTAATGTCCAATCTGAAAGCTATGAACAAAAAAGGTTTTGAAAGAGATCGAAGGCTCCTTATTCACCTACCCTATGCCTTAATTAAAAAAAAATTAAATGTAAATTGGTGTGTACCTTTATTTATGAAACAAATTTAGCCATTAAATTAATAAAAGTCCACTCGGCAATTTTTATTATATGTATATATATACAATAAAAAAGAAAATTTAAATATATATATTTTTTTATATTTTTTATAATTTTGTTATGAAAATTTCTAAAACTCACACACACGCACTCATATTTTCTTTACAACACAGCCTTAAAAAAGCCGAAATACTAGATTGTAATAATCTTATTCAAAATGGCTCACTACAACCTCTTCTTTTAAAATCAGGGGTAGTTTCTTTCATATGTATATTATTTACATATTTTGCATCAAACAAAAATCGATAATATAATATGCGTTCATTTAATTTCAAATTAAGTATTTAAACTTTCATAACTCATTTTGTTTCTCTTCCCATTATTAAATTATATACATAACAGTCAATCTTTACTAAGTGTTTATATGTACAACACTGCACTGTGTTTTACTTTTTCTTATATATTCTTATTTAAATAGTTTTTATAATATTGATTAATAATAAAAAATGTTTTAAATAAATCTATCACTTGATTATAATATATAAAAATTTGATAGTAACAATGTTTTGAAAATACCGTATCATTTTTTTAAAAATGTTTATATGAAATGGTATCTCTTATTTGTGGGGAAGCCTCTATGTACAATGAACTATTTATACTATCAACAAAATTTACAGATGTTAATAAAACCTACATAAATAAACATTCCTTCAGTTAGAAATGTTTTAAGACATTTTTCACATTATTTTTCTTTTCAATAAAAGTACACATGTAAGTCCACTTTGCACTTTATAATAGAGAGTGAGCGAGCACAGCACTTCAAATATTTAACAAGTTGGACCAGCTTTCAAGAGACAAAGAAGGATTTCGATGTAAATAAACAAAATAGTAAAAAATAAACCACCGGTACGGTACGAGTTTTTCCTTAAGTACAAGCGCTAAATAACTATATATACTACAACTGTTCAACAAACTTTGACAGCTGGTCTTGAGGAGTGAGATCATTAGGGTCCTGCTGCGAAGGTGCAGGAGACTGGTGATGCATATTCGGTCCCAACTGGGAAAGCATCATATCTGTTGGAGAAGGAACGGGCTGTGTTCTCGGCGAAGGCACCGGCCTTGGTGAGGGATTCGGCTGTGGTGATCTTATCGGAGGTGGTGACCTCATCATCTGAGGTTGTTGAGGACCAGGCTGCCCTGACTGGCTCTGCACCATTGGTGGCCCCATTACACTTCCCTGTGGAGAAGCAACACCCGGTGAAGGTTTCACTGGATATTGGTTACCTTCACCAAATCCCTGGTAGGATCTCACTCCAGGCATTCTTTGCTGCTGGCTCTGGTATCCTAAAAGTTATGCAATTGTAACTAGTAAGCTTTCTTTTACACAGATGTATTGAATATTCATTTCTTTCTAGCTAACAAAACAACTAAAATTAAAATAATTTCTAATCTGCAAAGAATTTTAATTATACATTTAATTACTTAAATTTTAACAAAATCTATTTATATTAAGTTTTGTGAAATACTTACTCATTATATTATAAATTAGTGATATCTGAGTTACTCACCAGGAGTAAATTGTTGCTGTTGTTGTTGTTGCTGCTGCTGCCTTTGTTGGAGGACCATCATCTGTTGATGTTTGAACCAGCTTTGCTGTGGTTGTCCTGCTGCTTGGTTAGATGGCTGCTGTTGCTGTTGCTGCTGTTGTTGTTGGCTTAACATTTGCATATGCATTCTATTTTGCTGCAGTAGATGCTGTTGCATCTGCTGCTGCTGCTGTTGTTGCTGTCCTGTTGGCTGTGCTTGCTGAGCACCTGCCTGCTGGTTTTGCTGTTGTTGTTGCTGCTGTTGTTGCTGTGGAATGTTACCAAATTAATATGGGAAATCTATTGCTTAAAACATATTTAACGAAAGCTACGTGATTAAAGATAATTATTTAACAAGTTTTAATAATTCTTCTTAAATAACATTTATATACCTGTCTTTGCTTAATGAAAGCGGCCATGAGTTGGGGGTTGGTTTTTAGGATATGTAGAATTTGCTGTTGTTGTTCTGGTGTTGTGGGTGATCTTAGTGTCTGCAAGAGCTGTTGTAGAGCTTGTTTCTGCACTGCTGGGTTCTGCTGTTGTGGTGCCGCCTGTCTCATATTTGGCACTCCAAGATTCATAGAAACTACCGGTTGGGGTCCTATCTGAGGCGTTGATGTAGGCTGTGTTACTGTTTGGTTCACCTGTTGGTTAACTAACATTGGCCCTGTTTGTCTTATCTGCCCTTGAACCGGTGTTTGTAATGGTGGATATCTAAAACAATAAAAAAGATGATTAATTGTTTTTCCCTGCATTTTCCTCAGAACATGTTAACAGAAAACATGTTAGAAAATTTCATATTTTTTATTGAAAATCAACAGTCATAATCATCACTAACTAATTTACAAAATCTTAAAAATAACTTAAAACATCATACTTCATATAACTTTTTTTATTTTAAAAACTTATAGATCATATAAAATCTGTGCATTACCTTGGTTGCCACTGCTCCATAGATATTAACTGAGGCACTTGACTTTGCGGTATTGTCCTTTGTGGAGGAGGCATAACTTGTTGGACAGCTGGTGGTGCCACTTTTCCTGTGGGGTATGAAAGGGCAGTTTGCGGTGTAGATGATTGTCTGAGTGCCTCTTCCTGAACCTTGCATAAAACAATAAAAATTTCGTGTAATTCCCAATATAAAAATCAATTAATCTTACATAAAAAGGTTAATTAATTGAAAGAAGTAATTTGGTCCACTGGACCAAGAAATATAATAGAAATATTCAGAATACATGAAGTGATAAATTGAAGTGTGAAAGTTGGTACATTAATTAAAATCAACTCTATGATTTAATTATTTAAAAAGAAGATTGTTTTTGACTACACTGTACGGAATACATGTTTGCATGTTACAAACAATCATATTTTTTTGTTGAAAGCAGTCATAATTGTCATTAACTGAATTATAAAATCATTAAACTCAAACACAAAGAAATTTTTCTTTTAATGAATTTTTAATGAAATTTTTATAAGCAACATGATTGGGAGGGGGGGAAATATATTCATGAAATTTTCTGTTGAGATCTGTGGGCTGATGAACCTGCACCTTGTTCGTTTCTGCCACTGACCACTATCTGTGGTGGAGTTAGTGCCTAATTAAAAACCAAAAAGGATCTGACAGACCAATCTGAACAGAAACGACCAAGCTAAAAGATAAATATTTTCTTGAATAAAACATCTTAGCTTTAATATTTTGCTAATAATATCTTGGAGCAGACTCAGAAAATACATGCAGCTAAATTTAGATCAAAGCGAATTTCAGAGTTTAAAGTCATCACTGATAGCACTGCATAAATCTTTTAATCAAAACCACACAAACACTACAATATGTTAAAATGGGATAATTTTAATATTCCATACTAGATTAAAAAATTATATAAGATTGTAAAAAAAAGAAGTTACATTTTGAATATTTAAGGTAGGTAATAATAAAATTATTATTGGAACTTTATAAATTAATTATTCAACAATTACTTTGGTAATGTTCAAGCTTTACAACAAAAAGTTATGACAGAAATACCCCACATTGATCAATTTAAAGAAAGCTATTATACCCTGGGTTTTGATCTAGTTTAAGACCAAAAGCAATACAAAGATTTTAACCCATTTAGAGTATAATCTTGTGAATATTAAATACAATATTCAAACAAGGATATTTTCAAATTACTAAAGCAACAGATATTACAAGGGTGTGATAAAAGACTGCATTTTCTACTTATTTGCTTCCATCACTGTTAAAACAATATCCGAACAAATTCTCTCAAAATATTATGTGGATGAAAAATAGAAATCTAATTAAAGATGTATTTAATTGAATATCAATAATTTTTATTTTAAACGAAAATAAAATCTTACCAAATTTGAAACAGTCAATGTGGTTTACCAGTTAAAATTAAAATTTAGGAAATGGTATTCTTTTCAAAACTAAATATTATACCCTGCAATCCTAGAACAACTCATTAATTACTTGCTTAAAATAAGCTATGATAAATTTTTATGTCACGGGTTCATCCAGGACATAAGAGATAAGAGTGTGAGGAGGGGGGTAACGAGCAAGCCGAGGCAGGAGTGTTCAACTGGATCTTGCCGTGACCATATCATTTGAAAACCCTGTCTGTAAGTTCGTTAAAATATTTGTCCTAAGTTCTGACTTGAAGGGGACTAACTCGATTTGTGTACTTATGTTTTAAATAAAAGGTGAAAAGAAGTCGATTCATAATTATAGTTTATTTTTATTTCCCTTGTTTACTGATCACCCTCTACGTACTCTGACTAATTTCTGGGGTAATTAAATTCACCTCAAGGTCAGAGGTGACAATGAAGCTGTTCACAGATATTTTTTAAAAGTAAAGTCTCGGAAATACATGAATATAAGGTAAAATCATAAGTAGATCAGCACTTTTTATCATCATTGACAAACAGTTTGTTTGTTTTGATGATGTTAACAGGTATCTGATGTTTTACCACCATTCTGGTCTGCCTATCAATGGTGATTTGGAAAATGATCGTTAATAACAAAACTATAGGTGATTCATCACCATGCAGACCACAAGGACAATCTAACATCTACTATCTAGTAAGAAATGACATACATGCTTTTTTACAGTAAAATCTCAATATGTACACGCAGACGTTCAGTAAAAACCTAAGTAAATTAACATTTTTTTAATCATAATTGACAAACGGTTTATAAATTTTTTGTTGTACCAAAGTGGCAATTTCATTTCCATCAGCAGAAAAAGCTATTACATACTGGGTTTTGCAGTTAAACATTGAATATGCCCATTAGAATGAACATTAGAAAAGACAAATCATAAATCATGCTATCACTTTAGTTTATTAGTTGGCGGGAATCTGTTCAAAATTCACAAAATAAAACGACCAAAGCTACATTTTAAGGAAGCAGCATCAAACAATTTTTCATTGTTAAGTCAAGGTTCAGTTTTTTTGCTGTTAAGTCTCAGATAATACATGCAATCTGTAATGTAAAATCATAAGTACATCAGCATTTTTTGATCATCATTGGCAAATAGTTTAGACATTTTCTGTTGTACAAAAGTAGCAATTTCATTTCCATCAGCAGAAAAATCCATTATTACATTTGGGTTTTGATTTAGTCCAAGAGCGAAAACCAGTTAAACATTGCATATTTACTGGCCATTAGAAAGGACATAAATTATGTTATCACTCTGCAATTTCTTATGTGGTTGGCTACCTACTATGTAATCACACATTAAAGACGATCAAAGATATATTTTAAGAATGCAGTATCGAACAGTTTTTTCACTGTTCTCAGGCAATACATGCAATTTGTAATATAATATAAGTAAATCAGCATTTTGTTATCATCATTGACAATAATGGTTTAGAAATTTTCTGTTGTACCAAGTAGCAATTCATTTCCATCAGCAGAAAAATCCATTATTACATTTGGGTTTTGATTTAGTCCAAGAGCGAAAACCAATTAAACACTGACTATTTAAGGGCCATTAGAGAGGACAAATAATAACTTATGCTATCACTCGGCTATTTCTTATTATGTGGTGGCTATCTACTATGTATCACACATTAAAAGCGACCAAGATACGCTTTAAGGAAGCAATATCCAACAGTTTTTTCACCGTTAAGTCTCCGATAATACATGCAATTTGTAATGTAAAATCACAAGTAAATCAGCATTTTGTTATCATCATTGACAAATGGTTTAGAAATTTTCTGTTGTACCAAGTAATAATTTAATTTCTATCAGTACAAAAAGCTGTTATTACACATTGGGTTTTGATATAGTCCAAGAGTGAAAACCAGTTAAACATTGCATATTTATTGGCCATTAGAAAAGACATCATAAATTATGCTCTCACTCTGCAATTTCTTATGTGGTCGGCTATCTACTATGTAATCACACATTAAAGACGATCAAAGATATATTTTAAGAAAGCAATATCAAACAGTTTTTCGCTGTTAAGTCTCAGATAATACATGCAATTTGTAATGTAAAATCACAAGTAAATCAGCATTTTGTTATCATCATTGGCAAATGGTTTAGAAATTTTCTGTTGTACCAAAGTAGCAATATTATTTCCATTAGCAGAAAAATCCATTATTACATTTGGGTTTTGATTTAGTCCAAGTGCGAAAACCAGTTAAACACTGAATATTTATTGGCCATTAGATAGGACAAATAATAAATTATGGTATCACTCGGCTATTTCTTATTATGTGGTGGCTATCTACTAACACATTGAAGAAGACCATCAAAGATATTTTCACCTATCATGAAGTGTCCTAGGTCCAATCCTAAACCATCTACTCTGCTGACATACACACAACTCACAATCTACGTGGATGACACTGCAATCTTATCTACACACTCCAATCCTAAACTAGCAACAGAAGCACTCCAACAACACCTGAGCCTCATCACCGACTGGCGCAATCTGCGGTGGATCACTATTCACTGGCCATTAGAAAGGACAAAAAATCATAACTTACACTATTACCCTGCAATTTGGCAGGAATTTACTCAGAAATCACATACGAAAGACAACCAACAATAAATTTTTAAGAAACTACTCACAGATAGTAAAGTCTCAGATACAATGAGTAAGCAAGAAAACACCATCAGTTTTTAACGTCTAAGTCTCAGATAATACATGCAATTTGTAATGTAAAATCATAAGTAATCAGCATTTTTTTTATCATCACTGACAAACTGTTTAGCAATTTTTTATTCTACCACTGAACAACTGCATTTCCATCAGAAGAAAAAACCATTATTGTACAATGGATTTTGATTTTTTTAGTCAACATTTTTTTTCCAATATCAAAAACTATTAGATTAAAAAATCAAAAAATATTAGAAAATAATAAGAGATTTATTTTAAATTATTATTTATGTAATTATTTAGGCAGCCTTATCGTGAGGATAGATTGCTCATCTACATTTAACAATTTATCTTGTGAGAATGTCGGAAAGCGTTATATCTGATGGGAACCCAACAGGTCCCCATACTCAGTGGAGAGGATAGTGGTTTCTCTTTTATTTTTTCTCTTTAGGACAAAATAGTAATCACCTAACTGTTGTAATATCATAAAAACAATCAAATTGCCAGAAATGTTAAAAAACCTAATGAATAGGTTTGATTAAAATTCTAATTTGGCCAAGTGTAAAAATAAATTTTAACAAGTGAACATTATTCATAATAAATCCATTATATTTAGTTACCAAATTACTTCCTTCAATTAATTAACCTTTTTACATAAGGTTTTGGTTGAAATGAAAAAGGTTAGTGTCACGAAGCTGGATTCGATTATTCATATTATAGCAAACAACTAGTATAAATTTCTTTAAACAATTAAGCTAAAGATGGATAAGGGAAATCAAATAGGGAAGAAAACACATTTATTATATAGTATGTTTTCTGATAAAGCAAAGAGGACATGTTTCAAACCACATTTGTGCCATTATATAAAAGGATATAATGTGAAATAAGTGGATTATGATTATTTTAATATCGTCCATTAGCGAAAGCCAGATAAATACTGATTTAATGGCCATTAGAAAGGACTTATTTTGTAAGAATATGAAACAAGTATAAAATTAAGTTTGGATATAAACAGTTTGCTTTAAACTGAGAACTCACCTGTTTCACAACCTGTAGGACATTGGCAGATGGAGACTGGGTAGGTTTATGACCAAGGTTGGAGTGTGGCGCCTGAGGGGGCATGAGTTGGCCTGCGGCACTACTGCCTAATGGGCTAACGGCTCCACTCAACGGTGCTGCTGTCCTTGTTGTGTTCATGACTGCCATTCTCCTCCTAAGCAGCTGGGCCTGTTGAAGCCTCTGCTGCAACTGTTGTTGTTTCATTTTGTGTTTGATATTCAAACAGAAAGGCACTGGACATTTGGTTTCCTGAAATCGCAGTTGAGTTAAAGTTTGTTTTATTTTTAATGGATATAGTAAAGTGTTTTTACCTGACAGTATTTAGCATGATAACAACAGAGAGCAATGAGCTGTTTGCAAATTGGACAATTTCCATTGGCTTTTCTCTTGCAGATCTTTGTGTGTTGGACAACTCTCTTCATCTTCTGGCAACTAGGTAGCCTGCAGTTGGCATCTCTACATTGGCAAGCATGTACAAGAGAATGTATACACCTTTGTATCGAGTGCTTCCTCGCTTCCTGAAAATTAAACACATAAAAAAATTAACATTTCAATTATATGAAATTTTATGTTTTAACTTTTTAAACAATATATAAATCTCACTTGAGGATTGGCTTTGTTGTTTTCTGCAGGTGATGAGCCATCATCAATATCAAGTCCAAGTTTTTCCATTTTGTGAGGATGCCCATCCTTTTCGTAGCACGTAACACAAAGATCGAAATCCTGATAAAACAATCAAAACGTACATAAGTAAATGTGTTTATATGTTAGTTTAGATGATTTAAAAATACATACATCACAAACAGAACAATGGTATCGAGTTTCAACATGAGCTTTACAGTTGTTGCAAGTGTAAACGAATTTATCTTGGCCTTGGTTGTGAAGTTCATAAAGCATAGCCATTGTTGAGAACTTCGCTCTTCGCAACGATGAGAACTCGTAATGTCTTTCTTTTGCCATGGCCAAAAATGCATCACGACCATCCATGAGTTCGCAATTTATAAAAGGATCGGGGTCTTGAATGCTCTAAAATTTTAAAATGGATTTATTAAACTTACCATTTGAATTTATTTTCTTAAGTACTTTTTATTATTTTTACCTTTAAAGTGGCTACTCTTTGGGCAGGATGCAGCTTAATTACAAAAAATACCTCACGATGTTTGTCCATTGTAAGGAAAATTTTTGCAGAAAGGTCACTTCCTGTTTGTGGCATGTTCGACTTTTTGCTATTTGACTTCCTTTGGTTTGCTTTAGATTTGTTTGATTTTTTTGCTTTCTTTTGACCTTTTTTCTTACCATCAGGCCCTATTTCGTTATCCTCTTCCAGGGAAAATATCTAAAAACAACATGTTTCCATTTAACAGTGTTTAAAAATTAATGTGTCAGTAATATTTAACTGTGCTTACAGCACTTGCAGCTGCTTCGGCCGCTTCAGCTTGTTTCCTCCTCTCTTCTTCTTCTTGATCTAGCTCCTGAATACTCTGCTCAAGAACATTGGGCCAATAATCTCCTTCAAAGTATGGGAGTTCTGCTGCTGAACTTAATTTATCGTCCATCGCTTGTTTTAAAATATCCTAAAGAAAAAAAAAGAAGTAATTTTTATTTGCCATGCAATTCCTCAAACAATTTAATGGGGCAAAACAAGATATCCAACCTTATAATCAAGAACTACAGCTTGACTAATCCCCTTGTCCAACATTCTTTTGTACCATTCTTGAAGGCGTTTGGGCTTTGGTATTCTTTGTTCTTGAGGATGGCAATGGAAGATATAATCGTCACCTTCCGAAGGAGGACACGCCCAAATATGGGCCATTGTATACCTTAAAATTAAAATGAAATCATTTTCAAAACAGTTTCTATTAATTGACAATTGCAATTTTTCAAGATCCATACCCTAATTGTTTAACATATTCGAGATAACCTAATAAAATTTCATGGTATACGGCAGTCCTGAACTGTCTCGGCCTAAAGAAATGGACAGAATCGAGGTATGCTATATAGACTCGCCGTGTATTTGGTGCGGGACACTCCGATCCATATTCTTGCACATGCATTCCAAAGAAACACACATCAGTCCCATCAATTTCTTCAAATGCAAAAATAGCTTTCGCTCGGTAAGGGAATTGATCGGCCATTTCACCTTTTTCGACAAACCTGAAAATTATTTGTTATTAGTTTGTCTATCAAAACATTGTAAAACTTGCCCCTGAACAGCCTGGGTCTTTTTATTGTTGGCACACCCAATGATGTGATGAACTTAAGTATTATTTTAGGTGTTATCAGCATGTTCAGCTCGCTTTATAATACGTATGTTTATGTACTTATATTTAATGAATTGATTACACCTCATGTAAGTTGTGTTCAGTGAGTTGTATGTGCATATCATCTAAGTTTATGAGTAGTACATTTTTCATCCATTTAAAATTAAAGAGCAACTTGAATCTTGCCGGTATAGTTCCCCTTGGTTCAAACATTCGAACCAATCTTGCTTTCATTCTGATTCGACAAGTTATACTGAACTTAAGGAGTTCAAAAGGTTTTTATTGTTTTTAGTGCAGTTTTTATGAATATTTTACTAAATAATTAATATGTGAGGTGTATTTTCATTATTTGCGACATTTTATATTATTTTACTTTCAGCAGTCTGTGGTATTGACCTTCATAAATTTATTTAGGGTCGCAAGTATGTAAGTACGGATAGTTTGAGTCTGTTGTCCATCTTTTGAATGTCACATAGGCTGATTGTTTATATTCTAACCATTTTTGTGTTTGTGTTTAGGTTTGTGCTAGCATGTTTTCATGTTATTTATTGGTAAATGTGATCAATTTTATATTGTTGAAGGGTTTTCTGTTCTGAAAATACAAGTAGCTGTGCTATATGAAAGAATCAATATTTTCCATTTGCCCTCAAAACTTATTAGCACCTCATTTGAAAGGGTGCATAAGTAATGAGGGCTCAACCATCACCCCCTTTCCTACCACATGACATTCAGCAGCATCTTTCAACTTACCTGCTCCTCATCCCAGGTTTGACTTCGACCACTTTCTCAGAACTGGCCACAACTCGTATTGCAACTTCACCAGCCCCAGCTTCCTTTTTCTTGAGGAAATTATTTACTCTAACTTCTATATATGCTCCTAATTTAGTCGTTGGTAATTTTTTGGCATTAAATTTATTTTCTTTCCTCTTCATTGATTTTTTCTTGAGACAATGATCACAAGTGAAACTAGAAAAAAAAATTAATTTATTAACATAAAATACAATTTAACCTAAAACCTTTTTTTTCTCACCCTTGGGGCCAAATGTTCTCCATGTAGAGCACACAAATTTGATGAGACTTCCTCCCACACTCATTGCACTCGACAAATGGCTCTTGCTCTAAATGGTCATTCTTCATTTCTTTAAATTCATTTTTATTCATAACACTAAAATAACATTATTTATTAGCAATTAAAAACAAATAATTATATCAATAAAATTATTATTATAACTTTATATCAACATATTTTTATTAATCAAACTTACTTTTGAGGCTGTGTTAAATCATCTCCTAATGTTACAGTATCGCCAGGAATATCGTTAAAACATTTCTGACAATAAAAGTATCTAAAAGAGAAAACAAAATGTAATTATTTAAAGAACCATTTAAAATAAATAAATTATCAAGAGCAATGCGATATGAAATAGCAATTTACCTATTTTGATAACTGTAATATTTGGCATCTCTAGGAATAGTACATAATTGTTTTCCTAAACAGCATAAGACTTGATGGTTGAACGTGTATTTTCTACCGCAACAATATCCTAATGCTTGCATCACTGGCTTTATCTCCTGTTCAAAAACTTCAGAAAGCTGTAAAATCCACAAAATGTTCAAATTAACCGATGATCAATACAAACACAAATGAAGTCTTATGAAAAATAATAGAAAATACCTTTGTACATTGCTTATAAACTTTGGATGTTTTCTTATTGTATATCCAGGCATTATCAAACATAAGCCAAACATCGTTAACATACTCCCAAGGATCTGAATATAGACCTGTGTCAAGTTTTCTTTTAACGGTTGAAAGATCCATCGGTGACTTTATAATATCAAAATAGTCAGGTATATTAAGAGCTAATGGGTCTACAGGCTGCCTGAATGGTAGTGATTCATCTTGTCTGTATAGTTTCTCTAGTGTAGGCATCAATGCTTGTCGCAGTTCGTCTGGTTTAAAAACTAAAACATAGATGTTAATTAATCACAATGTTTGTCATTTTTATTTTTTAAATTAATACTTACGACATTTCTTCTTCTTGTCCACACCTACAGCATTTTGGATTGGCTCAGGCACAATTTGTTTAAGATCTACAGTTGATTCATTTGTTTTGGGTGAATGTATTTCTTCTTTGACCACTACTTCTTCTGTTAATGTGAAATGAAACAGATGAGTGTTTTGACAAATGGACACAGTACAATAAAACGATATGAAAATACCTTTCACTTGAATTCCATCGTCCATCGGCTCTTGTTTTATTTTCACACTTCCAGGCATGGTCTTTCCAGTTCCTGCTCTTTCATTCTCTTCCTCGTTTTCTTCATCTTCTAATTTGACACCACCTTTTCCTCTAGATGTATTTGTGGACGGGGGTGAATCATCATCCTAAAAATAAAAATTCAAAACAATAAGCAATAATAAATAATAATTGTAATTAAGAAATTATTGTAAAAATTGTGTACATACTCTGTCAAGAGAAGCAGTAATGGCTGACATTTGACTGGAATAAGATTTCGACTGGGAGAGAGGAGCGCGTGGGGGTGGTGGTGCAGGGGTGTGATTTGAGAATTTTCCTAATTGTGAGCTTGGTGAAGGTGTCAAAGAACTGACAACTGCTGGGGAGGTTGTTGCTGCCATCATTGGTGAACTCGGAGGTGAAGGATGCCGACTGCCATTACTTGTGACCCCTTGCTGTGGGCTTGGAGAGGGAAACGTTGTTAATCCAAAGGCAGGAGACATTTGTGGACCACTGAGCCGAGCAGCTACACTCGTTGGTTGCTGTTTTTGAGAGAGAGAAAAAAAGAAGATAATGATTTATTTGAAATTTTTTAGAACAAGAAATTTTCAAGTAGTATACAAACCTGGTGGTTAGTGGCCTGGAATTGACTAGTTGTGGTTGGAGGGACGGAAGGAGGATTGTTGGCGGCTGTAGGGCCAAACGGTGATAATCCAGCTTGTTGGGAGTTAGGGGCATTCGGACTAGGACCCATTTGCATTCGAGTACCGATTCCGCCGAGACCGGGTGAGTGTGTGTGGAGAGGCTGGGAAGTCACAGGTCTAGAAGGTACTGCAGCTGTCGGTGCACAAGGCCTGACCTGTGGCTGCTGTTGTTGAGGTTGGGTTGGTTGAGGTTGTGGTTGCTGACTCTGCTGTTGCGTCTGTTGCTGCTGGGCTTGCTGCAACTGCTGTTGCTGTTCTTTTCTCTTTATTCGTTTTTCTTCTAATTCTTTTTGGATTTTATATATTTTCTCAGCTAATAGGTGATAGTATTCAGACCGTGTATTTGCCATCTCATACATATCTCCTTCAACTTTACGCGCATAAGCAACCAGGTTATGCATTCTTTTATCTAACATTGCCTGAGGATCAGGAGTTGGAAATATTGCTTGCACCCTAAATAAAAATGAGACAAAATAAGCATTTTGAAGCAGTTATTATGATTAAAAGGTAATTAAAACTTACAGCTTGTGTACAAGATGATTTCTAAGATCAGGTGTTACCGAGTGATGCCAGTCTTTGGTTCCTTGAATAGGATTTGCAGTGACTTGGCCAACACCAACTTGGATACCAGGTGGAAGTTGAAGAGATGATAGTCTGCTCTCAGTACTTCCTAGCTGTATAAGCAAAAACCAACAAAACAATTAAAATACTTCAAGATAAGATCATAAAGAGAAAATTAATTTAGTAACTAATAATTACATTGCTTGTAGGTACGTCAGCATTAGAAACAAGTCCAAATAAGTTATTGTGCATACTCGCAACCTGCTGGATATTGGCTGCTGTTTGTGCTGCTGCAGCCGCACTAGGACCTTGCTGGGCCTGAGAGTCTAAAGGCTGAGTTACTTGTGGGGTCTGACCAACCACAGTTGCACCTGAATTAATAATAAAATTATTCGTACAGAATCTAGTACTTTTATAGAACCGATTTCATTAAGTTTTCGATTTTGAATAAAAAAGTTAAACATGGCCTATAAAATAAGAATAAAAGCACGTATGACTAAAAACCATTACTGATAAACTTTTATTATAATTGTACAATGCAAACAAATTGGTGAATTTTGAACTTTTTTTTGGAGGAGTTTTAATTACCTTGAGTGGGAGGTTGTGTACTTGGAGTTAGAACTCTTGTTGCTGGGGCGGGAAGCCTAGCCCTGGGTCCTCCGGCTCCAGGAGCACCTATCAATTGGCCCCCGCCCCCAGTAGTAGGGACTTGTATTCCTAGGGCGTCATATGCTCTCCTCATGTCTGACATTGACGGGTTAGTTTGGGCAGTTGTGACAGGCTGCACTGCTGCTGCAGCTTAAAAACAATAACAAAATTAGATCCAGTTTATAAAAATGTATAGTGTAACCACACTAGATGGGGTTATTTACCATTAGAGTTTCGATGTCTATCTGCTTGTTTAAGTGGTAAACAGACTGGGCAATCTGAGCGTGTACAGTGTTTCCAATGAGATATTATTTGTCTAGATGAAGAACAGTGTGGTACTGAACAGGTTTTCCCTGCTTGACAAGTTGTCATATGACTAAGAACATTTTTCATTGTCATGCAGTGAGGTAATGTACACTGAAAGATAAAATTTAAAATCATTTCTATTCTGATAGAAGCTAACAAAAATAATTAAACACCAACCTGCCAAGCTTCTCCGTTCGCCTGACTCTCCCTTCTCTGACATTTATGAGCATGAAGAAGTAAAACTAACTGCTGCTGAATAAGCTTTCGTTTCTCTGGATCTGCTGATGTGGAAGTAGGTGCAGCTGTTGCAGCAGACCCGCCAGGTGCAGCAGCTTGTTGCCCTCCAGTCTGGGAGACTGGCTGAGCTGGAGAAGGCACTGTTCCTTGCTGAGCAGTTGGAGCCTGCTGCCCAGTTGTAACCAAGCCTGCATCTGTGCCAACTACATTTGCACCACCTACATTAATCATGGAATATACCAAATCATGCACAGTTTTTTTAAAAATATTTTAATATATATCATTGGTCTATTTATTGTATTTTCATGATGTTTAATTATAAATGAATAAATAAAATATATTCATATTGCTGATCAGTATAATCAACTATTTAAAAAATCCCCATGGAATATTCTGTTGCTTAATGGCCTTTGTTCAAATATTTTTAAAAACAGTTTAAAATAATATAAAATTGAAAATGTTTTGTTTCTATATAAATCAATTTAAAGGAAAGATTTTTCAGAAACTAATAAAACATGTCAACAGAAAAAAATCAATTAATTAAATTTCGACTGAGAGAATACTTCTAAACATCAAAATTCTAAAAATTAAATAGAAGAGACAACTAGAGATAGATTTCAATCTAATTATCCTAGCAGGTGCCTAAATAGGCTAATAAAAAAATACGCAATGAATTGTAGGCCTAGATTTTTCTGCGAAAGTTAGTAAGTTAGTAAACGATAACATGTACTATTTAAAATGTTGACATTAAACATCATCAACAGAACAAAACTGTAACATAAAATACAAATACAAACACACACACACACACACACACACACACACACACACACACACACACATATATATAATTCACATTTAAATTTCAATACTAAATTGTATTTGTGAGGTGACAACTCACCGATCGAAGAGGGGAACCTTTGCTGAATCGCTGATAAACTTGGAGGCACTGGTCGCTGCTGTGGTGCGACAACAGTTCCATAACCATACTGCGTCCCGCCTAATCTGCACATGTTCTCAGCCTGAACAGAAGACGCCGTCAGTCGTTTGTTATTGTTAACCAACATAACAACATGTGGCGATCTCACTGGCTTTTGGGATTCCAGGGGACGGGATACTCGGACGATGTTTAGTGTCTGGGGATGAGGAGCAATGTACTTAGGGATTTAATAGGACAGGAGTCTTGTAAACCTGATGCGACTCTCAAAAGGGTTTGATTTTAATTTTTCACAAGGAAAAAATGTTAAGTTTACAAAATTTAATGCATTTAATAAAAAGAAAAGTAATCTCTATTGTACATACCTGTATCCGAGGCTGCTGAACGTGAATTGTGTTAAGGGGAGATTGAACTCGATTTACCAAATGACCCGGCAGTGTTCGCATCCCCCCTACAGGACCATTTTGACCAACTCCTGGTTGGAGTATGCCTGCAAAAATAAATTAATATGTAATTATACCCTCAAATATCAAAACTTGGAGTATATTATACTGCTGTATCGATCTAATATGGAGAGGGAAGAAACTATTTTTACTTAACTATTCAGAGCAATCTGTACAAAATTAAAGGAGAAACAAGAACTTTCTTTGATAGCAGCATGAATAAAACTTTATATTCTAAGTGTTTTTTTAAAATTATTACTGGTAATTTAAGCTTTCATCATCAATTTTCATGTGAAATGAAACTTCATCATTCAATCAAGTTAGAACATGTATTATGACTTCTGACAAAATAGTTTAATACGGTTTATTTTTGATAAGTAACAATTTAAGGTCATTTTTCTTTACTTCTTAATACTGCGATTCCGACCTAATAAGAAAACATACAGTCGTTTACATTAAAAGAAATGAAATATTATTTCAATACAATGTAGTGGTTGTGGTACACCTGTAGTAGCAGTATGTACAATGCCTTTTACATTATAACACCAGTTCCCATAGCATTCAAGATGTCAAAATCATACAAAAATAACGTATTTCACCCACCAACCCTCATAAAACGGCAGATAAATTCATTTTGAACTGTGTTACTACCGAGGTTTAGAGTATGTTCGATTTCAAAAACTTTGCCCTATAAGGGGTTAATCCAAACATGGGGATAAACAAATAAAATAATATAATAATTTATTAAGTAAGCATGGAAGAAATTGCCTATAAATGGGGAAAAAACCTATATTCATCACCAACCTAGTAGTCAAGGTCATTTTGTGGTGTACATATAGTAATATAGAATTACTGAAAGGCAGATTTTTATTATGTTTTAGAAAATTTACAAACTGTGCAGTGTTTGTTTCCTTTAATTTTTCTCAACGTCATTTCATCATACATGGATAATGGTTAAATTCAGACAAAACTTGTTTAATTTTTTATAGGTCAAACAATATATTGTTAAATTGTTCTGGCCTCCCTATCCTCACTGATTTTGGTTAATTCAGATGCATTTCGGCATTTTGCCATCTTCTCATGGCATGACTCCACAAAAATCATCCAAACTTTGAATACGGCGAAACGCATCTGAATTAACAAGAATCAGTGAGGATAGGCAGACCAGGATGATAGAGAACTAACAAACAATAGGTTTATCATCCCGTAGAACCCAGGAGGAAATCTCACAATCAAAAAATATGTGTGCGTTTAACTGTTATACTTCTGAGTATATGTGATCAGGGTATTTTTAAATCAAACTATTTAACTTCTTGAATGATTCTGATCTCAACTAATTTTTTGTTATATATTCATGAATATTTTTTCCAAATTACGACTTTTTAAACCAATTATTTTGGCAACATTCAATACTACTTCTAAAAATCTACACAGAACTTAAAAAATAATGTAACCAAAACTCATTGCCCATATCTAAGTTTAAGGTTTGACGATCAATTAAATTTCAAACAAACTTGAAAAAATCATCAGAAATACAATTAAATTTTTTAAACTAAATCTACTTGACTGCTTGAACGTATTGGAAAGAATGATAACACAATCTTAGTGTTGTTTAAATTTCTAGTTTCATCTTTTCGTTTCTGAACATTATTTCACATGGGAATGGAACATTGTTAGAACAGTTTGAATTTTCTTATTGCAACTGAAAATATTATTAATTACCTTGAGGAGGAGGAGCAGTTGTATTAGGGGGAGCACCTGCCATCATGGAAGCGACTGCTGCCGACAGAGGTTGCTGCTTATTTGTTACTACTAAAGTGCTCGCCCCCATTGGATTTGAGCTTGTCATAATCATACCTTAAAAGCACAAGAATTTAAAATAGTTTCATTGCAAGAAGAATAAACCTCACAAAACAGTAAGAAAAACTTACCAGCATTATTTATTGGGCCAGGTTGCAGCTGATGTTGCATAGATACCACCATAGGATCGACCGTTTTGCTCACAGAGACATTAGGAGGAGATTGAAGAGTGGCAGCTTGACTTTTCAAGCCGAGTCCAACTAACTGTGTTTTTGCCCCCTGAAAATTCCTCTAATATAAGACGATTTTCCTCCATCTTTATCCAAAATGTATTAATTTGTTATGCGAGTGTCAACTATTGTTACCTGCTGTATGAGGTGATGTTGCAATCGTGTCTGATCATTGGGATCAATGCCTCCATTTTGCATTGAACCTGGCCCTGGGCCAGTTGCTGGTGGCTTGTTACTTGGCGGTGCATCTGATGTCGAACCCCATGAATTTAATTCATCAGGCAAATCATTTTCCAAGTCAAACATATCAGTGCTACTGAAAATGTCAGCTGAAAATTTTATTAAAACCGGGTTTAGCACTAAATCGAAACAAGTCTTCTTATCCTGGCTATACTTCCTATACAATGTTATATTTGTGTAATGATTTTATTTGTCTAAGATTATCTTGAAATTATATGCAAATGTGTAATTTATTTACATAAATGGTTACAAATTGAACCAGATATAACGAGCAAAATTGAGACTAAACATGCTACAATTAAATCATGCGAACTAATTTTAAAATTATGAATATAAATAAACACATTTATGAAATCCATCAAAATAAAAATAAAATTTAACACGACTGTTTATTTTCAAAGAGCCTACATTTAAAATAAAAATACAAATTACAGACACAAGATTGGTGAACAAATAATTACAAGTGCTTACAGGCTAAACATTGATAAGCATGAAATTACACAAATATAACAATGATTTCAAAATAATATAATTAAATACTAACACAACTACACATCGATAAATAAAATTAAAAAAAGACCTAAAATGAAAGAAACAAATAAAATGCATTTAATGAATTCCTTTGTACCAAATTGGTTACTTGGTTAGGATTTGGTTAATTAATTTTGTTGTACTTTTATTTTGAAAGTATCAATTAGCCTTTAGCAAACTACTGTGGCGGATTTTATTTCTGATTTTGAAAAGAAGGGTTAGACTGACATTTTAAAAGCAAAAGGATTATATATAATTTTAAAATTAAAAATAATATATCTGCAATATTTTATACACTACCAAGCAGTTAATACCCTTTTTCTTCACTAAGAAATGAGAGCTTCATTGCATTACAACGTAAAACTGCCAAATCCAAATGTGACACCACCACTTCTAAGAATAAGAAAAACACCAATAGGTTTCTATTTTCCAAAGCATATTATTTCTGAGTAACATCTGGAAAAAGTAATGAAGAATTCCTAGTAACAACGTTAACAATTTGAATTTTTAAAATTCAATTGGTGATAGATCAAGCTACTCCTTATGGAAACAAAGTTATTGGAGTTCATTATACATGGTTTCTCTACTATTCGAGAAACAACACGCGTAATATTACATTAATGTTTCAGTTATTTCAATTAGCAAAGGGGTGGTAAGCGAGTTTTTTGAATCACTAATCTGGTCAATTCAGGTCTGCCTATGCTCGCTGTCATTTTTGACAAGGAACACACTTAAGATTGTGTCATTTAAAGTCAAACAGCAAGAATAGACTGATCTTAAGTTCACACATATCTTATTGTTTTTGAGATCAAACAGTAACCATTTTGTTTCAATTTAAAAAACAAAACAAAAATAAAATAAAGAAAGAAAGAAAGAATAGAAAAGTGAAAATACAAAATTCACAGCAATAAAAATTATAGTGATTCGCACATCAATAAAAAGGTAAGAAAAAGCAAAAGGGCACCAATGAAATGAACGCTAACAAGTGAAAAGTGCTATATGGGGAGTAGGGAAACGAACAACCAATTACACACATCTACATATCAATACTATTAGCTATTTTTCAGCAGCATTGAAATTCCCAGAAAAGAGAAATTTCTCTAACATTTTAGAACTCATTTCATTACTCGATCTCTTTATTAATTTCTCTTTAAATTTTGCCCCCTCCCCCTTTGTCCGTCAGTAATTTCACTGAATAATATTGCAGATATATTTCCTATTCTTCTTTTTCTTTTATGAAAGAGCGTTTTCTCCGAATTTAAATATAACAATAAAAATTATTAACTATTTTGTCTAATAATAATTTTATAAGCAAAAAATCCAATCCCTTTCTACTATAAATACAGAAATTGCCCGATTAAACAAAAGTAAACAGAAACAAATTCATTTTTATCTCAATATATAAATGAAAAATTTAAATCATAAATTGATAATATTAAAATAATCAGAAGCAGAAAACGCATAAGAAATTTTACAGTTGACATCTATAAATTAAAAATAAATTTAAAAACAAAACAAAACAAAAAAGGGGAGATGTCAACCCAATTAACGAGTTTTGGTAGGAGATTTAACTTTTTTCTTGTAGTTATTTGAAATTTCCATTCAATGCTTTTTCTCTGCCTCATTTTTCATAATTGTTCCAATTTTTTATTATTACTTCTCTTGGGTGCGTTCCACTGATGTTGCTGATGACCTGACAATACTCCAGGCATGCCACCATAGGTCCCATACGGCATCGTAGTCCCAGGCGCCATAACGCCTGCACCCACACAAAAACCCTTATGGCTATCATTTGTATAAAAAAACATTTAAATTTTGTCATTTCTATCAGAAAGTTGGTAAAGACCGTTTGATCTTGTTTAGATACTTTTTTTGGATTGTAGTTATAACACTGTTTTGAGAAACAGGACTGTTTTTAACCATCAAATTCCACTTTTTATCGTTCTTAATGAAATGAGCAGAACCGGATATAGAAAACTTTTGTCTAAAAAAGTTGGCCATCTTAAAGTTAAATCATGCAATTTTTCCTACCAATGCCCATGCAGTTATATTAGCCATGCTAAACATTGATTTGCTTACAGTAAAATAAATACATGAACGCATAATATTTAAAACTAACGAAATCATATAAATGTACATTTATAAATTGACACAGATTGGAATTTAAATTTTTTTCACTAACATTAATTATTTAGTAACCAAATTCTTGAGTTTTTAATTTTAAGTTTTTGTCACACCTTATAAAAAGAACAATTTCTCATACTCAAAAATTTGATTATAATATTTATTAATAATTATAACAATTAGTGCAAATAGGATGGTGTTTAATTTCAAAATGAGATATACAGAAAACAAATAACATTTAGAAGACAACTTGCCTTGAAGAAAACAAGTCGAAAACATAAAACAATGTCTCTACTTAATATTTTAAAAAATAAATAAGAAGCAAGCATTTTCAAACAGAATGGATACTGAAATAACGCCAAATTGTTAAGATAAATTTTAATACTGTTTTTGAGATAATCCTTCACAATAATTATAACTTCTGTTGCACTTGAATTAACAAGTGAAAAATGCTCAAACAATTATCTCTAGTTAATCCCTATAATACAAAAGAGAATGAGCTGATATTGAAAATTAATAATTTTGTCTTGAAAATGCTCTATTTTCTCTCATTCTCTCTTCTGTATACCTCATTAGAACTGGAATAATTGATGACATTTGTATTATTAATTTCCATAATAATTCGTACGAGCTATATAGAGGCAATATATATAAGAATGTAATGAAAGATGAAATGAAATTTGGACCGGGCAAGATGAATTCATGTGCAAAGGTGGACGGGAGATGAAAAACGTAGCTATTCTCTTTTTTAGTGTATACAGGCAAAAATGAAAGCTATAATTGTGAATAAAACTCTTTTAGCAAAGCGTGTGTGACAACTGAAGCAGCAGGAAAAAAAATATAACGTCTAAGTAAATGTTATAAAGTTGATTGTATAATTTGAAGAATTGCACAAACCTACAGAAATAAACTTTAATTAATAATCCCTTGACATGTTTACTTCTTGAACATGGGTTATTGTGCATGTGCATGTGCTGTGTTAACATTTTGGTCAGGTCATTTTTCTCTCTAAATATTGACATTGTGGTAGAGAAGTGCTGAAAAGTCTGCATTATCTTGTGACACATAAGAACAATGATTCTGTGAAAGTCTGTTTAAACACAATTCATAACCATCGATGCAAAACTAATAACTAAGAATTCAATTGTTTTCCATTAGTTTTTGTTGTTGCAAAGATTAATTACCATTCAAATTGCACAAGGAAGCTGCAACTGTCAATGAAGAACAAAACTAAATGAAATGGGATTATTGAGTATGTGGCCAATATATGTGAGGAAAGGAATATTCTTTAGGAAAAAAATAAAGATAAAATAAACTTGCTAAGGCAAATGAAACTATTTGGAGAATGATGAAAATAATAATATAAAAAATGCAGATAAAAAAATGTGTGACAATTTTCATGTGCATCGAGTAAATCCCCCCTCCCCGCCTTGAGCTCACCAAAACCTCGGATCCACACAAAATAATCCCAAAATGAGAATGCAACAATGTGTGCTATGATAAAATGTTTGCATGTTTCTGTTATGCGCAAGCGAAATGATTCTGCACAAGGTGGATGCAAACAAAAGTGTACATTCACAAATATCCAATTGAACCATATGAAATGTCAGTAATTGGGGCAATATTATAAAGCTGGAATCAATACGATAAATACCTCTTTAATCTATAAAAATATTCTCCTTTAGGTGAAATACACTTCTCCCAACTGTAAGCTTTTTTTATCCCATCCTCGTAGACGTTTGAGTTCAAGATGTAAGGAATTCTTCGATTGCTGTTTTGAGAGCACCTCCAGATTGAAAAATCTTATTACTTAGAAAATGGTCCAGGGCACAAAAACAGGTTGAGGTCAGTTGGTGATAGGTCAGGTGAATACGGTCAGTGTGGAAGAACTTCAATTTTAAGCTGTTGAAGTTGTTGCATTGACAATCTTGAACTGCAGAAACGAGCATTGTCGTGCAGGAGTATAGTATTCTAATTGATCTTTCTATTAGATGTTTTTCTTGGAGTTTCTGATAAAGATTTCTACTTCTTGGCAATACAAGTTTGCTGTGGTTGTTTCGCCAGGGTTTAAAAAATTAAAATAGATCAAACCACCCATTCCCCACCAAACAGTCAACTTAATTCTTTCGAGTGCAGGCTTGATTTTGCCATCTACTTTGGCGCCTCAACTCCGTCCAACCATTGAGCTGACCCTATCTGATTCTCGTACAAGACCCAATTTTTGCCAAAAGTGAGAACCCAGTTCAAAAATCGTTCATTGTGATTTTGTAGCAAAAGCAAAGAACAAATTCCATAAAGTTGATCTTTCTGTGTTTCAGACAATTCATGTGGTACTCATTTATCCAATTTTTTTTTTTCATTTTCCCGATTTCTTTTAAATAATGCTTTGAAACGGTTGTCGCACCCAGTTCGTTCTTTGGCATATTCCCTAGTGGTTTTTGAGGGACAAGACTCGGCCATTGCCCTCAGCTAGTGATTATGCAGTTTGGTTTCCGTCGTACCTCGTTGTCAAAATTGCCACTCCGAAACCTTGAAAACCAGGGTAAACAGTTTTTTCATTCGCAGAATCCTTCCCAAAATTGATAATACGGCGGCACGCCTCAACAGCGATATGGCCAAGTGTAAATTCATACCGAAAAATTATTATTATATTATTCCAGTGAGGTCATTGTTGTTGATAATAATTTATTTCTCAAAGAAATTTCACAAATGAAAGCAAACCAATGACTGAAGAAGTAGGAGGTATAAAAGAGCTTTAATTTGGTATGAATGAAAACTATGTTTGTAAACATTGAATTAATAAAAAAGGAGGAGGATTAAGAAAGAAAACAAAACTGACATTTTATACGGCACAACCGAATAATAATCAATTTAAAACTAATAGTATTAATATAACTAAACAGAAATGCTGTTTAAATTCAAAAAGATCCTAAGAAGCTGGAAATATCAGTGGATGATTAAAAATGAAAGAGAGCATGTTCTTAGCATAAATAGAATTTCTGGACCCAAATTACAACATAATTTTGCATAATGAACATATCTAATTAGTGCAAAATGTGAGCAATAACGAAATGCAAGTAAGTTTATGTTATACAACTATATAAAAATGAAATAGTTAAGGTTTATTTGAATGAATTTATGTTTTTGTTCATTCATAAAACCCGGTGTTGACAATAATTTTTGTAATATAATGAAACTACTATGCTCCTGGGTGCCATGTAAAAACATAAATATAGGAGGAATGATGTTTGGGTAAATAAAACAAAACAAAAACTGAGTAACTAATTAGGTGCTATAAATATATTAATAATACAGAAAAATGTTTTTCTTTTGCAGGCAAGATATGTGCTAAAAATTACACGTTAATGTTATTGTATGAAAGCCACATGTAAAACATGATCATGAATTTGATTACAAATATCAAATGTGATTCCTGTCCAAACTGTAGAAATGTTCCTAAGAATTTGCAAGTATCAATGTATATGAAACAAAACTTAGGGTATTTGGAATAAACTTCAAGACCTGAGTAACAAATCTTACAAATAACTGCACTGGTAATTCATTAAAACAAATTGATTTCCATTCACAAACGTTTGTGCTGATTTTGAAGTGCATCATACTAAGAAAACAAACCAAGCCCCCCTCCTCCATTCTTCACACAAGGCAACAGTCATAAAAAAAGTTTGTAAAATTGTAGAACTACTGCGACCTAAAGCATGAATGGCAGACGTGAAAGCACAAATGTACGCATGTCTCTGTTATATCCCCCAAATGAATACGCTAAAAGTAAGGGCAGGCCAACATAATCAAGAATTCACCAAATTAATAGTTGTGTTTGGAATATTTTTGTAATGCAATTTATAATTATTTTGTGAATAATGTATTATTATTGTTCAAATTGGAAAAATAACCCTGAGGTAGTTAAGTGTTGATGAATTGATGATGATTAAAAACAAAAAATTGATGGAAGTCACGATCACAGAGAAAATGAAGATGAGAAAAATAAAAATTAATGTGATAAGACAAAAAATTTCCTTTGGGGACAAGATAATTTCATGTGTAACATATGAGAAAATCCAAGATCCCCCTGAAAATACATACCAAATGAAGTCCCCTACAAATCAGACAAAAAAAGAAGCAAGGCATAGTCATTGAGGTAAAAATTAAATAACTACGAAACTACGAACCCCAAAAATTTCAACACATTCAAAACACACTTCTCAAATAAACATCAAAATTGTGCATACTACTATAAAATGTTTATTGCTTGTTTTTTTTAATCAAATATAAGAGAGCACTGGCATATTATAACAAGAAAACCAAACAATTCTGTTTTGAGTAAATGACAATTATTTAAAATATAGACTGCCACGTGATGAAACTGCAGTTTTGCTTAAATGTGTTGTTGAATGTGAATATGGATCTAATTGATATAATAATCAATGATGAACAAATGAATGAACAAGTTAATGGATTTTTTTGTTGTAATAAATAAAAAAATAATCTGTGTATAACAATTGTTATAACCTGAGAAACAATTATTGTTACCAAATAAAATAATAACCACTTGTATGCTGTTAAAAGTTTCTTTTGCAGACAAGATTTTAAAATTTCTGAATTTTCTGTACACTGTTTAACAAAACTTACAACCCATTTTTCGTCTTACAAACATCAAAACATGGAATCTCCTTGCATTGTTTCCAATGTGTAAAAGATGAATACACATTATCATCAATAATCATTAACAATATGCAAATATCCCAAAGATGCAGCAAGTGCTAATGCGCACTTGATGGAAAAATTAAGTTCTTCATAGTAAAAACAAAATATAACCCATGTCAGGACACTGAGTAACAATAATTTTGTTACACCATATAAGCAAATTTTAATAAAAAATACTTGCTAGGTATCCTTTCAGGCACATTACATGTATATAGTACAACAAGATCAAAATCCTCTAAAATTTTGCAAATTGTTCAACAAATTTGTACATGTTGATACGAAATGCTTGGGGGGCCTTTCTAAATTTAAAAAAGCAAAGAAATGTTTACCAAAAAGAGGAACAAATCCATCAGTCATTACAATTAAAAATTGTATAAATGGCCATAAAAAGAAGAAAGTGGCAAGGAACAATTTTGGAAAAAGCATGGTCTGTGTTGTAAATAAAATAAGCCAAGTTAAGACACTAACGATCATTGTGCGAGTAGTTCTCAAAATATACAAATGACCCTAAGAAACTGCAAGTGTCAATGAACAATTGTTAATAAAAAAAATAAAAATTGAGGAATACCATGTTCTTTGATGTAAATAGGATAAAGTAACCTTGTTGAGACATGAGAAACGATTGTTTACAAATATTTTTGAGCCTGTTAAATGTAAATGAGTCAAATTGAGTGTACATAGAAATGAAGAAAAAATTTGAAAGAATGAAAAATTGTCTAAATAAATGTAATCAAAAAGTTTTAAGTTGTTTATACAAATGTGTATTGAAAAGGGGGTGGAAAATTTCAGGGGGATGAAATTCTGATCGCAATTGCTCACAAATGATCATAAGAAGCAGCAAGTGTCAATGAACAATTGTTGGAAAATGCATGTTCTTTAGAGTAAACAAAATAAAATAACCCATGTTATGGCACTGAAAAACCATCATTGAGTTTTACCATATAAACAAATTATAATAAAAACCACTTGTTAAGTCACTAAAAATAAAATACTTTCGGAGGCATGGCGAATGCTGAATTACATGTGTATCAAAATAACGAAATCCAGAATCCCCTAAAATGAAGACCAACTTTGTGTATGTTTAGAAATGCTTCTTGGAGCTTTTTGAATTTATAAAAGCTCAGAAATGTTTACATGTCGCGTTAAAGCAAGAAAGCGATTGCACATCATGATTTTTGTTTGTTTAGTCCTTAAAATATACAAATGACCCTATGAAGCTGCAAGTGTCAACGAACAAACAACTGTTAATAAAAAAAATAAAAAAAATTTAGGAAGACCATGTTCTTTGGCATAAATGGGATAATAACCTTGCTGAGATCTGAGAAACAAATTGTGTTTTTATTAAATATTTTTGAGGGTGTAAAATTAAAATAAGTCAAATTGAATAAACATAGAAGTAAAAAAAAAATTAAATGAGTGAAGAATTGTCAAAATAAATGTAATCAAGAAGTTTCAAGTTGTTTATACATAACATGTGTGAGGGTGGAGGATTTACAGGGGGATGAAATTCTAACTGAAAGTGAGAAAATTAAGGGATGATAAATAGAGTCGAATTTATGGAAAAGTGGAACAAATCCATCAGTCATTACATTTAAAAATTGTACAAATGTCCATATAAAGCAGAAAGTGTCAATGAACAATTGTTGGAAAAGGCATGTTCTCTTTTACTTCATAAACAAATTATAATAAAAAGCAGTTACTAAACCACTAAAAAGATCCTTTCGTATTGGCAAATGCTGAATTACATGTTTATTGTAACAAACCCCAGAATCCCCTAAAATTTTGCAAATCAAACAGCAAATTTTACATGTTGATATGAAATGCTTCTTGGCTCTTTTCGAATTTATAAAAGGGTAGAAACGTTGAGTTGTTGTTAAAACATGAAAGCCGAATGTGAGTTTATATCATCATGTTCAAGAATTGTACGATTAGTTCTCAAAATATACAAATGACTCTAAGAAGGTGCAAGTGTCAATGAACAAGTGTTAACGAAAAAAAAAATTGAGGGAGACCTGTTCTTTGGAGTAAATAGGATAAAGTAACCTTGTTGAGACATGAGAAACAATTTTTCATTAATATTATTGAGCCTGTTAAATGTAAGAGTCAAATGTAATATACATAGAAGTGAAGAAAAAAAATTAAACGAGTGAAGAATTGTGTAAATAAATGTAATCAAGAAGTTGCAGGTTGTTTATAGAAATGTGTGTTGAAAGGGGGCGGAAGATTTACAGAGGGATGAAATTCTAACTTAAAATGAGAAAATCGGGGGATGATAACGATGGTCGTGATGTGGAAAAAGGAGAAGAAATTCTTTTTATATAAAAAACGCCGGAGTGTTTTTGGATGAAAATGTGAAAAAACCGTGTTTAAATGTGAAAAACGGCGTTTCCCGACTCAGGGAGGACGGGGCGGCCGAGAGGAAACGCCGTCGGATCGGGGTTCGAGAAGGTTCGTCGGCCGATAAAACTGAGTGGAAACCCCTCGATTCCAATATAAATACAGGAGTTCTGGGAGGCGGGTAAAAATCGGACGAGAGGAGGGAAATTTCCCAGACGGGCCGTAATATTAGAAAAACGCCTTTCGAGAAATAAATAGAAAAAAATTGTATAAAATCTTCGACTTACCAGAAGAATCCGTGGCCGTTTGAAAATGATCGGTTAATTTGGGCCGCTTGTTTGGCGGACCGTCGACGAGATGTTCGGCCATATCTCCCCTGTTTACAAAAGCCGTGCCTACTCACTACGATGAACCGTATTTATAACAAATCCAATCCACTACACATGGTTTTCGTATCTGTCCCATCCGAAAATATTCGTTTTAATCTGATCCGTGCCGAGTGTCCGATGCGGGAAACGTCTAAAAAGGCACATATCAACGGATCAAAATACACCATCGGGCATAACGAAGCCCCAAGCCGACCCGACGAGCTTTACGTTCCTCTCTCCATCTTCCTTCTCAACCTAGACAATGATCCAGATGTAAATCATCGAGTCGATATCGCCGTATAACCACTAGAAACGATCCGGACCCTTAAACGACCCGCACGAAGACGCACCTCAGCCCGTTCACCGCGTCGAATAAATAATCCGGCATTTGTCGAAATTATTTTCCATCCCTTCGGAATAAAATGTTATTTTCACTCACTCTCCGACACACCAATATGGCGGCTGTTGATGAAAAGTTTTTCTACGCTTGTCAGAAAATATCCGACTATAAATGAGCTGTGCGGCCTGGGATTGGCCGGCGGAGGCCACGTGACCGAAAGGCGGGATCCGATTGGCCGACGCCGACACGGACCCGAGCCTCTGACGTCACAAGGCGAACCGAACATAGACGAAGTGTAATTGCTCCAGCGGCCCCCCGTGCGTTTCGCTCTCCTCAGGAGATTCGACCCCGGCATCGTCGTAGTTCTCGCCCTTTCCGGCCGTCCTTCCTCGTCGATGAAGATTTCTTCCGGGTTCCATCGCGGGACGACGTCTCGGACATCACCGGCACCCAATCGGAGGAAAAAAAATCTGCATTCGCCTGGCTGACGGACGACCGGTAATTTTCACAAAATCAAAACACACCCTACGAATTGGACATACGCGAGTAAAAAACGGACTGAACTGTTTTAAAATGACTGTAATTTATTATTGTACAAGCTTCGCAGTATGTGACAGTTAATACTAAAAAAAAAAATTCAACTAATCAATCCGACATAAGTTTACCGTACTCAATCCACATATTTTCCACATTTACACCAGCATTCTTCAACACCGGCTTAAAAATCATCTTGCATATTCGTGACTTTTTAACAATCCATCACTAAACAACAAAAAACCCCGAAAAAATACATTTTCACGACAAAAATCTTAAAACGGAAACAACCTTCACTTAAAAAATCATTGTTTGTTTACATCCCCTTTAACACGGTACCACAAGTGATTTACATTCGAAAATCGTCTGTAAGTTTAAAAAAAAGCTTGGTTTTGTATCAAAACCCCTTCGACCTTTTCGTCGGGAAAATATGAAAATCTGAGGGCTTAACGAGGAATTTGAATTTCCCGCCATTTTCTTCGGTTTTGTAATGCCCCTAGGTTGAAACACTGGCTTAGGTCGGCTTTTCACTTTCACCCAAGAGACATCTCACACTTTTTTTCATTCGTTCATTTTTTTTATTTATTAAATCAATTTCCCGAAAATCTCGTTGGCAAATATTAAAAATCAAAGAAAACGACGAGACCTGATAAAAAAGGGCTGAAGATGCTCAAGGAATTTCTTAAACGGCAACGAGTAGAAACAATAAATTGCCGTGTAAAGCTTTTATACACATTCTATTAGTAAAGCCGATGCGAATAAATCGTTGATAATTGTAGTAAATTTATTGGTACAAAAGGGATTGCAGCGTAATGCAATATAACTGCAATCTTGGTCCTCAGGAAGAAAACTGTGTACTTAGTGACTTATATATATTTTTTTCTTTCCAAAAGGTAGATTGGGGATGAGGCCAGGAAGACAGAAACAACATTTATTTTCTTGTCGAGCTTTCGGCAGAATATATCGCCTTCATCAGGACTTCGAAAAAAATTGTTATACTATATGAACAGGTACATGTGTGGATAACGGATAGCCGGTAGAAGGCGATATATTCTGCCGAAAGCTTGACAAGAAAATAAATGTTGTTTCTGTCTTCCTGGCCTCATCCCCAATCTACCTTTTGGAAAGAAAAAAATATATTTAAACTGAGAAGGCTGATCAATCACCAAAGAAAATATTAGTGACTTGTGTGATGCTTACTCTGATTACTGATTTATAGTAAGCTCATATCTGCACACAGATAATGCATGTCCATTGCAGCCCACTAGGAATTCCAACTTCCAAAAATGGTAAGGAAGTCACCTGTAGTAAGATGGATTGTATGAGCTGCACAGCAGAACAGAGCTGCATGTGTGAGGAGCTCCAGGCTTTGATGCATGTTTCACACACCTTTCTCATAGTCACATTCAAGTATTGCAAGGAAGAAGAAAAGTATGAATATACTAATCCTAGAAGCTGGGTTTTCACTGTGCGAAACTCGTCTTGCATTGTGGATACCTAGCTGGGACTCCAAAACTTTTGATGCGAGGGTGTTTCGAAGCGAGCCTTCCAACTGTCAGTTTTTCATTGCTCTAGTATCTCTCTGTGTAAACGCACACTTCTCGAGCTTCATAATGAACCAGGAGGACTGTATTTCACTTATACAACTATATCAGAGCTCTCAGTTTTTGTGGGATGCTAAAGAGAAAAGCATCAAAATAAGGACAAGAGAGGTTTCGTTGGCTCACCTTGTTTTGCCTTGTGGAAATGGTTTTAAACTGAGACGGCTGTTATGCGAGTAATTTTTGTCCAATGGAAATCCAGGTTGAGAATGCTGCCCATATACAGGTAGTTACTCCGCGTGAATCTAACTACAGCGCGGATGATGACCATCGTAACATAGACTGTTTCACCGATGGTTCACTTATTAAAGGCAAGGGAAGCGGTGCTGGAATACATATACCTAAATTAGGGATCAGCATCTCCTCCCCTCTTGGAAATAACACCTCCGTTTTTCAGGCGGAAATATGGGCCATTAATGTTTGCTGCAGAACACTTATGGATAATAAAATCAAGGGAAAAGATATTAGAATTTTTTCCGACAGGCCAGTCTTAGGTCATTACAAAAAGAGTTATCAACATCTAGGCTGGTGGAGGAAACTGTTGAACTTATCAATAGGATGACTTCTAGGTATGAGAATAGGGTAACCCTCATTTGGATACCAGCACATAAAGGACACTATGGCAATGAAGAGGAGGATAGCCTGGCCAAAGAAGGCTCAAATACTATATTTGTCAGGCCATACCTGGTATTACCCCACTCTATAAGCACAGTGAAAGAGAGTATTAATAGCTGGGGCATGAAACAATTCCTTAAAGAATGGAATCTGTCCCCCGGACATAGGCAATCGAAGGAGTTTGTGAATATCAAACCAATAGAATCGAAATGGCTATTCTCTAACTCAAGGAAGGGAATTAGGAGGCTGATAGGTATCCTGACGGCCATTGCCCTTTGAGAAGACCTCTTCGTAATGGGTATTTTACCAGACCCCTTCTGCCGTTTTTGTGAAATAAAAGAAGAAACGGCACGCACTACCTCACAGAGTGTGATAGGTACATCAGGTATAGATTCGAAACTTTTGAAGGAGGGGACATTACCAAATCACTCCCCCTGAGTTAAAATGGTCCAAAATCTTGGGGTTTGTGAACAAGTCCAAGAGGTTTATGCAGGACACGTGAACCGACCAAATCCCGGACCCTTTAGGGGGTACGAGTCTACCCAGGCATTTAACCCCTCGGGACTTGGTCGCCCGCCCTGCATAATTATATATATATGCTGCTCATATACCCTTTTGTCCTGTTGTGTTACCTGGCTCCTCACAGGCCATACTCTTAGTACAGTTTCAAGGTAAATATATGAGTAGTTGCTTGCCATTGCCTTCACTTTTTATCTGTGTATGCTGCTGTTTATGACCAAAAAAAAAAAATAAATAAATAAATGGGGGCTGAAGATGCTCAAGGAATTGCTTAAATGGCAAATGTAAAACTTTTGTACACAATCTAGCCGATGCTAATAATTGGTTTATAATTGTAGGAAATTGATTGGTAACAAAAGGGATTGCAGCATAATGCAAGATAACTGCAATCTTGATCCTGAAAGGTAAAGGTGAAGTTAGTGACCTAGCTGTGATGCTTATTCTGGTTACTAATTTGTGATAAGGCCAAATGTGCACACAGATAATGCATGCCCATTGCAGCCCGCTGGGAATTCCAACTTCCAAAAATGGTTAAAGTAAAGAAGTGATCTGTGGTAGGATGGCTAGTGTGAGCTTTTATTTTGTGGGACCTGTGGTACAATGCTCATAATAACATATTAAGTACAAAACAAGGTTAAAAAAATTGTTAGTTAAATTTTACTCATAACTAAATTATTTTCTAGTGCTTTGGTGAAATTTCTTTCAACCATCATAATTATTTTTCTAAAAATTAAAACTCATGAATTTTTGATTTGTTTAAAATGGCTTACATTAATATAAGTGGGAGATCACCTGACCATAAAACTTGAAACGAGCAAGAATTTCCACTCCGGAAAAAATCAAGTTTTGAGCTATATTGATACAGCATCTAGCATCATTGCAGACTATATAATGGGCTTTTTCTAAACACCCCTGTTGCAATCTGATACCTTACTAATTAATCCTATCTAGCAGTTTTGCACTGAACTATAAACTGCTGCTCCATATCTAAACTTACTGCTAAGTATATGCTAAATATTCTTAAAAGAATGTCCCTATTCACTCTCTAAATATAATTAACGAGGAATCAGACCCAGTATTTTCCTTCCTGAATTAGTCGGTTGGGCATTTGAGATTTCCATCGAAGAGCTTTGTTGAAAGAAACGCCTAAATATTTGACAACATTGACTTCCTTTATTTCAATGCCAGAAAGGAAACGCCGAGGTGTTTCATAATGTTTTCTCAGTCTACAAAAGTGTACAAATTTGAAACCCTTATCTTCTGCTTTTCATGTCAATGACATTTTGTAAAGTCCTTTCCACATTTCGAAGATTTTCGGACAAGGAAAAGCAAAGCTCATCGACATACAAAGGCCTGACTGTATGATCATTTATATTATCAACCAGACCATTTACCGCAATAGAAAATAAAGTGACCCTCAGAACCGAACCCTGAGGAATACCATTTTCTTGTATTAACGTACCGGATAAGGTGGTACCTAATCTCACCCGGAATTTCCTCATTTCGAGGAAGTTTTTAAAAAATGTAGTCATTTCCCTCTTAAACCCCAATCATAAAGTTTCTTAAGAATTCCAAATCTTCAGGTAGTATCGTATGCTTTTTCGAGCATGAAGAAGACAGCATGCTCTGTCTCTAAGAAAGTGTTCCAATAGCACTTTCAAGGAGGTCTACATTCTTCAGAGCTAAAGTGCCTGATATTGTACAGACCTTTTTTCTCAATAAACCAATTTAACTTTTTGTTATGGCTTCGGATGTCATGCTGAGACACGATATTAGTGAAATAGGTCTGTAATTTTCTGGGATGCTAGGATCTTACCCAGCTTTGCAATGGTATCACAACAGACTCCCTCCAGTTTCCTTTGATCTGTAAAATTGTGAAATATTTATTCTCTCGTTTTGGAAAATTTTTATATATTATTTGATTCTTTATGTTTTTGTTGTAATTATTAATTATATTATTCACTTATCATAAATCAGTTTATAATACTTCCTTTCACCAAACCAGTTAGAATGGATTTAAACACTTAAGGAACATCTATAATCCTTATATGGTTTATTTGCAACATTAACCCTTCATTGGGCAATTTCATCTTTTTTATTTAGTTTGAATTTTTGAACCAATTAGTATTTAGTATTTATTTGTTCTTTTATTTTTTTGGATGGAGTCGTTAAAGAGAAAATTTGTGTTTTCAGAAGTACATACTATTGACACCTCCCTAATATAAGTATAATAATCTTCATTATTTTGTGATCACATTTTAATCTTTCTTTGGTTATATTTTAATTGATTTTTATTTTTTTTATATTTTTTTTTAACATCTGAAAATTTGTATAACAAACCTGAAAAATTTATTTGTACAACTCTTCGATGAACATGGTAATGATTTTGTAGATTTTACAGATGCTAGTGAAATGAAGCAGAGAATTAATGCAAGACAACCATGACAGTGAATCAGAGCAAAGCGCCAGTGAAGATGAAGTAGAATAAGATGAAAACATACAAGTCAAAAATGCCCACGCTGATTATACTTTTTCATTGTAAAAGATAATGATACACTTTGGATAGGCAATCCCACTGTCTTGTTCCATAAAATGAGCAAAAAATATAAAAACTTTATCAGGTCTCACCAGAGTTGTGCTGGATAGATTTTAATATGTTTTTATCTTTCATCGCTATCGATTGACGATATATTGCTGTATAATAACAACTACATTGTTGTCAATAATGCAAAAGTGTATAAAGACATACAAAACCTATGAAGAAAACTGAGGTAATGGCTGTTTTGGAAGACTATATTTACTGTCAAAACAAAATCAAGGAAATGTGGAAAACCGATGGTGCCAGTGTGCTAATTTTGAGAGCTGTTTCTGCTATAAAAGATTTTTGTTTCTGATGAGATTGGCACACTTACGACAAATCAATGAGAATTGATTGAGAACTTTGTCATTTGTTTATAGAAGTATTTAAGTAGTCCTAATTATTAGTTCTTTTGCATTATAAATGTTTATGCTTATATTTTCATTCTAATAAAATGTTTCTATCAAGGTAACTTTTTTTCAAGTTGTTTTGTCATGATTTTACAAAAAAAGTGGGGAAAAAATGCAGAGCTGAGTGCTGCATGTGCCAACTTCTAAAACTTTATATAAGTGCCCACAGCAACAGGGTTAATGACTTAACGATTACTGTAGGGTCAACCTATAGAAAAATACAACTTTTTTCCTATTTATTTCCTACCAGTTATTTTCCAAGAATGAAGTGTTTGGAGTTGTTTTGCACTTGAATGTATTGTAGTCAGTTGGTCTAATGATTGAGCTGTATTTTAGACAGATAAATAAAATACTTTTGTACAAACAAATATACCAGAATAGTTTGTGCAGTTATTCATTTGTTAATCAAATTTGTTTACATAGGAGGATTAGGTGTTTAAACCATATAATACCAAGAGGCCTCAGTTCATAAAGAAAAGTGTCTCAAATTTTAGCCTGATACTAGGGAGGCAGAGGTATCAAAAAATTCACACTGCATTCGGTCATGAAACAATAAGTGAGCGCACTACCCAAAAGTGGTTCAAAAAGTTTGTTCTGGGAATGAGGGAATTTAAGCTGCAAAGGACAAAAGGAAAGGAGTTTGCATATGACCTCTACTTGTTTTTATATATATCCCTGATATTTATTACAGCATTTTACTTTTGCGTTTTACATTTATTAAAAAGACTGAGAACTAAGAAACGACTTAAATATTTTATTTTATTATTATTATTATTTTTTTTGCAAAGGCAGCGACCTCACTGGTCATTTAGGCCTTGGAGAGTAGGTCGAGACACCCATGGTACCTGGCATCAGACAGGCCCAGGCTCAAGGGCTAGGCAGTGGGGCCAACAGTCTCTCACGATTCTTTATAATTTGGACCTTGGCGCGCAGTGCTTATTCAAGGAGGGGTCGGTGCTGTCTCCATCGACACTTCTTCAAGTTCATCGTGGATCCCAGAGTCCTGAGTGTCCCCTCCCCCAACTCAGCCCTGGACCAACCCGGACAGTGTAACCCGCCATACCACCAAAAAATATTTTATTTATGTTGTATATAATTGGATTTTTCATTACTTTCACTGCATATTAAAAAAAATTACAGTTGTGATTCTTGCAAATTATGCAGAACCCTACCTACATGAGTAAATAATATGGCAAGTAAAATAATTTTGTTAACAATTAATTTTCCTCCAAAACTCCATTTTGTTTTTAGAAAAAGTTAAATAAAAATAGATTCCGAAAGAATTTTTCACTCACTTTCAGATTGAACCAAAATTCAATTGTTTCTATGGTTTTGTCCTCTGAAAAATTCTTATTGTTCTGTGGATTATTGTGACTAAATTTGTTCGTTGCAGAATGTGAAACAAAGCTCGCTTGTTCCTTCACCAAAAGGAGTTAGGAATTGTTTGTAGTGCCTTGGGTTTGTTATACAAAATTACATACAATATACACAAAAATCTGGACACTCATATTTTGTTGTTCACTTCAAACTATAGGTATGTATGTATTTTTATCTTTACAATAATCACAATATGCTTATTTTAACGTAAATCAAATTATAATGGTTTGAAATAAAATTCACTGGAATATACATGTATATAGTAATAGATTAAAATGTACCTAACAATATATTCTATCATTATATTGTTTTCCAGTGTTTTGGTGAATTTTCTTTCAAACCATCAATTAATTTTTTTAATATGTATATTGTAATTAATATAATTTAAAATAAAAGCATTTGGTTTTTAAATTTTTTGTCTTTGAGAATATAATGATATATAATGTAAGTACACTATGTTTTAATATTTTTTTACTTTTGAAATTGCAGTCTTTCCTTCTGTATTATAAGTATTGTTAATAGTTGTTTTCCATTAGTTGTGTCAAAACTCACTCATTCCAAAATAAATTTAAAAATTTCTCTTACATGTGAGACAATTTTGCACAATAGTATATCAGACTTCAATATAGAAGAAAAAAAACATACTATTAGGTCTTGTAACAAACTTTGTAACAAGTTTTTTGCATTTTCTGAAAAGTAGAGTAGAATGGAACTGAGTGTTGGAACTCATCTGCGCAATTGTTTTGTAATATTTGTGATATCTATATTGTTTTATTATTATGTATAATTATAGTACAGTTAATACAAATGTAATGAGTTTAATGGATATTTTACATTTACTGAACGGCTACATGCATGTCAGATGCATAAAAAGCCTACATTTTCATAACTAGCACCTAAATCACCTATTTTTATCCAGTAGATTTTTATTTGCCACTTATTTTACATCTTGTCAATATTAGTAAAATCTGAGTCAGTTCTGAACTACTGAAATTCAAAATTGAAGAATTTGGACATGAACATTGAGCCTCATGAAAGGGCATCCATATAATTATCTCTATCATAATTGCTAATCGCTATTATATGTGCCCATAAATTAAAACATTGTAATTACCATTTTATTATTGATACTATTTTAATAAGGCTGCATCGCAAACTACTTGTTCCCACTGCCTTATATTTGGAGAACAAAATCGCCTACAGTTTCTTTTTTTCCTTGTTCTGCAACCCTTGTCAATGTTCTGCTTTCGTAAATTAAAAATTAGCCATCAGCATACAATGGTTAATATAAATACTTGCTGCTGATGCTTGAAGTTGAAGTAAATCAGGATACATAATAATAAACAGGCCAATAATCATACACCATTCATGTAGGATTGCTAAAGTACTGAGTGGAAATTTAAAATTTTATATTTGCAACAACAAAAGTAAAGTAATTCGTCATACAGGAGGGCTTAATGTTGGGTTTTGTGGATGTTAGGTACTTTCTCGTACTATTCACAATTAAAAATCCATGGGCATGGATTTGAACCCAGAACTGCTAGCATAGCAAATTCAAGTAAATACCTAACCACCCTGGCCTCCGCATATTTATAACAGATAATTTTTATTTATTGGAGTGAAGTGCATTTTGATACCAAATAAAGAGAGAACAGTATGTGTACAAATGTTTTACAATAGTTTTTACAAGCTTAATAACAAACTCTAATTGCTTTACATTGTAAGCAACTATTAAATCATGCTTAATTTTTAGTCTTTATAACTTGTAATCTTATAATTCCAGTAGAACATTTGCAATATTTTTTTTATAATATATTATTTTATGTTTAATTATGATTTCCCTACTAAATATTTTTCTACTTCGGTTTTGAAAAGCAATTTAATTTTCAAAATAAGAGGCTGATGTTGAAAAAGATACTGCGTTTGAGTTTAGGCTTTAGCTTGGAAATTTAAACTCAGATTGGGATTATCTAGTTGGGTCTGACCCCTCATCCATGACAGATAAGGGTTGTTGGACTTGAGCAATATGCATGAGTAATTATTATTTTTTAATTGGCCCAATTAGTTTTTTTTTTTGGGGGGGGGGCTGAAATGCTTTGCTAGTTGATAGTTATTATATTTAGTTACCAAAAAACATTTTGTTACTAAAAATGGTTAAATCAATCATCTTGCATACAACATATATCAATGGGTTTAAAAGAAATTGCTTTCCTCTTATTAAACATATTTTTATATATAATTAATATAATAGAAAATTACATAGCTCCATTTATTATAAATAAACCAAAAAATATTAGGACACTGTTTTATGAAAAAATATTTAGTATTTTACAGTATGTTGTTAATCTTTAACTGATATATATATATAATAGCAATAATTATTTTTTATGATCAAATACAAACCATTTTTAAGATAAATTATTCATTTAAATGCAATCACTAATTCTTAAGGCATTGAATGACATTCGATCAAAATACTGCTTTAATAAAATTTAAAAAATTACAACTTTTGTATAATTAACTATAAAGTTAAATGTCATTAAATTGCACTTTAATTTTATGGAAAAAATGTACAATCTGAAATATTAAAATACACAATGCTTCACAGCTTCTAAAATTTAAGTTAGCTTCATCATTACATAACTAGGAATTTTTCATGAAATATGTCTGCACTTTACAACATAAATTGTTTAACAAAAGCGGTGATAACAAAAAATGGCTTTTTATTTGGTAAAATAACAATTAGTTCAAAAAGAAAAGAAAAACAATAACAATATTAATAAAAATGGTAATCAAAAAGGCAGTCTCACAGTACCTGGAAGTCTGTATTTTAAATCAAATACGATGAAACAGTTTTGGGCAAACAGGATTGAATTTTTTTTACTTTTGCCTTTTGTTGACAAAAGGAAATAATTTGATTTAATTATAATCATGATTTTATAAAAAATTATAATTTTTGTTATGTTAAAAACAACAATTTTTACATTTTGATGTAGGGTAGATACAACTTTACTTTATTTGCCCAATAACCAGTGACTTATTGAAATAAAATGTAACACCGAATTCTTTCAAATTAAACATAAAATTAAGCTTCCGCTGAAAGGCTTAATATTTTAGCCAGATTCAACAAATGTATTCAACTGTTTATTTTTTAAGCCCCTCAATTTAAGCTTTTTTTATTTCTGTCGGGCAATGAATTTTATAAGGCAAGCCATGGTTGCTGTTAATTGGCTTTAATGTGCTTTTTTTGGTTTTTAAATAAAATATAATTTGTGCATTTAATTGGCATTAACAAAAATTGAACATACTAAAAGAATAGAAGAGCAGATCATGAAAATTAAGTATTAATTACCAATTTTACTTTGCGTTACAACACCATCACCTCATTATTTATGCAAGTAAATCACTCAAAAATGGTAACAACTCCTATCCAGGAATAAACTGCCCTGGGGCTAAATTAAACATAAATCTTTGCATGTTTGAAAAATGTATCTAAATAACGACACCCAAAATTTAAAAAAGTAGGGTGTTCACCATTTTTTCGTTTTGCATAAGTCCTCTAGTTGCTACTGCAGTTTTTTTAACATAGGAAAATTTGGGTTTTCAGCACACTTTATTTCAAACGTTTTGTTGGAAGCCATTAAATTGGATGAAGTCAATCTTCTTTCGATAAATCATTAGGCTCTTGTTGACTTGTCTCTTCTTCTTCATCATCAGAATAACTTGTGGGTTCCTGGCCTGGTTTTAGCAGTTTACCAACACACTCATATCGTTCTAAAAAAAAAATCTGTCATCTCTTGAATCTATGGGTAAATAAAATTTAAAAAATAAATAAAAACCTGTAAATTGTGTCTCCCACTCCCTAATTGAATCCATTTCCATTGAACCTAAATCACTAAGGTCATCATATTCTTCACTGTTACCTTTAACTGAAAATGTGGCAAGGCCTCTTGATGCATCACATCCGGCAAATTCAGCATAAGTACCACCTGAAAATTCAACTCAAAATGAAACATCTGCCAAAAGAAATTAACTTATTACATTTTTTCTGAAACTATATTTAAACAATTATATTTTCTGGAAGAATAGCTAAACTGAAAATTGTAAATGTTTTCTTTGTGTTTCAAATAATTAAACGAATCTCAAATTCATGTTGAAAACAAGGTTGTTAGGTGTTTTAACTGAAAAGCAAATACAAATTATTTGCACTCCTTGAATTTATTGATTTTTCTGTGATAAAATTGCAGATAATTTTCTTTTGTTATCTCATAAATTCTAATTTAGAATTAAATAACTACATAAACAAAATCTATTATGTAAATGGTTATAATCAAAATTTTTATTTGAACATGTTGTCTACAACTGTCTAATTTCAACAAGTGTTCTAAAAAGTTTAAGAGCAAACGTAGAAATAAGATAAATTATTAATGATCAAAATTAATAACTAGTGATGAAAATAAGCTAACAAAAGTTAAGTATGCTTGATTTTCAGCCTTTCAAATTTACTTTATATAAAAAAGTAATTTCTGTCAAACAGGAGGGCTTAACGTCAACTACCTGTTGGGAGGTGTCTTGGATGAGTGGGTTAAACCACTTTACAGTATGTTTTTTATACCATTATCAGTCAAAAAAGCCATAGGCACAGCTGGGATTCGAACCCAGAACCACATGGCGAATAAGAGGCCTGACCACTTGGTCACCGTGGCCCCCAAAATTTGAATGGAATGTTTCACATGAAAATAAGAAACTTTTAATTTGGACAAGCTAAATAATATTGGTTTATAATAGGATGTTGAGACTGGTTAAACTTAAATTTAATTAAACACGATTGAGTTAACTCAGCCTGTCATGAGGGTGCAGAATTAGAAAAATATAGGATTATGCTAAATTTTACTGAAAATGAATGGGGCAAAAAATTAAACAATTGACTTCAAGTTTAGTTAACAGAAACTTTATTCTTATTTAAATAATGTCAATTATTAATTAATATGAGACTGATCTTAATAACTATTATTACATGCCAACTCTTGTTTCAATGAATACTGTACTGTCGATAATTAGATAACTTATATATCAATCATTTATAAAATGATATACACTTAAATTTAACAATTATTCTTTCATTCAAACTACCAATATTAAGAACAATGACGAATTTTAATAATAGTAATTTTCAAGCGTTCTACCCTTCAAGCTTATACAATAACAACCGAAGACCTTGAATTATAATGGATCAATAAAATAAAACTTTAACAATTCACATGTTTATAGGTTACCTGCATAATTATCAATTAATAGCTGTAGGTAACATTGAAATTGCAAATTAGTAATAAATTGTTTAAAATTAAACAAATGGCTTTTAATTTAAGAAAAAAGTTGTGCAGACAATGGTTTTCTTAAACTTTAATTTAATGCTATAATAATGTAGAAGGGCACATGTCTGCAGTATTTCTTTCACATTACCAAATTTATAGTAAATCAAATCAACATAGGGTCAAAAAATTCCAAAAGCAAAGCACTGCAAGAATGACCAACAGAACAGCTCAAGGGCATTATTGTACCTTGTTAGTTGCAAATTACTAATTTTTTGTTTGAGCTGATGATGGGTGTTGGGTCTGTGAGTCAGTGAACACATTGTGTCTGTCTTCATTACAACAAGCCTGTGCATGAAGACACCATATAAGTGGATCAGCATGAATTTTTTATTTGCTAGTTTAATTTTTTGCTATGACCAAGAATTTTGTATTTAGTTTTAAAATAGTTGTAATTAGTTTAAAATAAAATAAGATTTAGTCATCATTTTCCCTACTAAACTTATGCATATAAATAAATACTGAACCAAAGATTGTCTTGGAACTGCCTAAATTCCCTGAAAAAAAAACCCTGGGATCTTCAACTAGCATAACACTAAAAAAAAGAACAGCATATAGGCCCAAATTCAGTTATTGGCATAAACAGTAGCCACATTAAAAAAGAACGAAACAGGAATGTTGGGAGAAAAAACCAAGCATGAGGCAAGCAAACTGTACTCACAAAAACAACCAAATGGAAGAAAGAGAAAATCCTAAATGGAAAGGAACCAAAAACTCTAACTGACATATTTGCAGGACTCGCTCAAGTCAAATATCACCTTAAAAATATAGAACCATCAACAAATGACCAGGATGGACTATGTGTAGAAGAAAAAAAAATGACAAGAGATATCCTATAGTTAGGAAAGGCTATTTATTGTACCAGGGAAAGCCATTCTTGAGCCATACAGATGTAGGTATCACACCCCAGAGAAGAAATCTCTACAACATAAAAGAAACAAAAATCTTCCAAAGGAGCAGAGATTACAATAGATGAAAGTTTAAGTGCTAAAAGGAGAAATCCCTAAGACTCCAAATGAGGAAGGTATAAAAATACTGTGCAATTATTTTCATGTTTAATTAAAATGAGTGTGATACTCATTATTCATTAGCATGCGTAATACAGTTCAAATAAATAAACACACGTCCTCGTATAAATACACTCATTCTTGGCTATTGAATTTTATTTTATTTTTACAATATAATTACAATGTCCTTTATAAAAATGTACGATGTGAGATAAATCTTTTTTTACACAATAAATGACAAAGACTGTCAATCTAATTTCAAGCTGGCAATAACGAAAATAAATAAAAGTGAAATAAAAGAAACTGCTTAATCCTTGTAAACAAAACAAGTAGAGGATCGAGATAATTTATTCACTCATTTTTAAAATCCCATTCTGCAAAAGTATCAATCAAGTATTTTATGTTGTTTGAGAAGTGTATTGTTTAAGAAAGTTTTAAGTTAGTGAAGGAAGTTAGAATGAACAGGCTTTTGAAATATTAATAAAACATCTCTGTGAAGATTGTGATGACTTATTCGTCTCTTTTGGTTTTTTCTTTTTTAATCTGGAGTCCATCCAAAATGGTTTTGCACTATACTACCTGTGACAATCCTCCAAATAAAAGTAAAAAACTTACAACACTAGCACAATCGATGCCAATGGAAATTTAAAAAAACAAAGAAGTAAAATGTAAGTATTGACTGATTATGATCCTTTAAATCTAAGGGCTAATAGTTATATCTTTTATAGTGAAATGAAGTCTTTATTTTAGTTAACAATTAAAAAATAGAGTATCAAATGTAATCTGGCTACAACTCTATGAAAATAACAAAAGAGCGCTGAAAAATATGTTTACTAAGTACTTAAAAACTTGGATCCAATTGAAATCACAGTTGTTTGCTATGGTAAGTTTTTATATTTTGTGTGGTGATTAGTGACCGTTAATCAATAATTATTCAGAAATCGTGAGATGCGGTCTGGTGTGATGTAGGTTTCAGAAAAAATTTTCTTTATCGTGCCAACATTTCGATCTTCATTGAGATCATCTTCAGGGCCAGGATTTACAAACATTATTTACATTTAACAAATACATGTAGGATGTGGAAAAAAGTGAATTTATACAATGCAAAATATATTTTTTTATATTCAATCAAAGTATTTCTACTCATGTATAAAGAAATAAAGATCTAATACGATAAAGAAAATGTTTTTCTGTATCACACCAGACCTCATCTCACGATTTCTGAATAATTTTTATATTTTGTTGAAGTTGTGAGAAGAGGTCAAGAATGCGGTAGTTTACAAAAACACCTTTTTTCATTATTTGTTTTTGCTGACCTTTATTCGGGTCAATTTCAGGGCATAAAGTGTCATGTGGTATTCGATTTTTTTATATTACAGAAATGGGCAGCATTATCCATACTATTTAATGTACTCAAGTCACTAATTAAGTATCGTAATGCTTATAATTTTTTGTTATAAGGGAATTAAGAACAAACTTGATTAGAGAGAAGCAATACAATTAACTGTACTAGCAAAAGGAATGAGTTATTTGCTGAAAACAAGAATAATACAATTACTGTAAACAAGAAAGTACTATAAATAGTCTAGAAGTATCGTAATGCTTATAATTTTTTATTATAAGGGAATTAAGAACAAACTTGATTAGAGAGAAGCAATACAATTAATTGTACTAGCAAAAGGAATGAGTTTTTTGCTGAAAACAAGAATAATACAATTACTGTAAACAACAAAGTACTATAAATAGTCTAGCTTGGATTGAATTGAAGACAAAAATAAAATCTAAATAATACTAATAATAATCAAAAATAAAATAAAATAAAATCATCAATGATAACAAGAGGAATGTGTCAATTGTAGAAAATAGGAACAAATAAAAACAGGAAATAATGCTTAAAAAAACTGTTAAATTAGAACAAAAAACCTACTAGGCTTGCATTAAAGACTGAACCAAGAACAACAAATCTGAGCAACATGTGCAAATTTATTATTGTCATACCATACATACACAACCATTTAACGTTAAATTAAATAAAATACCACTTGTGACGCTAGCTTTTTCATCTCTACCTTACATAAAAAGCATAAATAATTAAAATTAAATAAAACGTTTTTATGTGACAATTGGTGAAAATAAGAACACTAAAAAAAGGAAGGAAATAATGTGAATAAGTTATGTTAAATAAGTTTTAAAAACCAACTTGCTCGGTTGATTTTAAGTCAAACTTTTATTGTTAAGATGAAATGGCACATGTTTAACATTTGCCTTTTTATGTCTAATTTATGTATGTTCAGTAACAGTATAAACAAACTGTATAACAATAACAGTTTAAACATGAGTAACAAAAAAAGAAATTTAAAGCTGAAATGAAAGTTTATAGCAAGTCGTTCTGTAACGCTAATTGCTTTTATGAATTTTCGTTTTACGACTTTTGTATCTTAATGGTATATAAGGAGGGCAATTTTAGAAGCAAGCTTCTCAATATCGGCAGGACATTAAAACATTAGATAACTGTGCTGTTTCCTCAATACTGAGTTCACACATTAATCGACTATAAGCACCGACTTTTTCCCTGTCTTATAATCCACTCTAGGACTCACATAGAACGTTTTCTACTCTAGGATAATTACACAAGCTGCAATTTTGCATTTCAACTGCTGTGTGCAGATGGAAAGAGACAGGTGGACACAAAAATCTATTTTGAACATAAACGGATAATACGTTTATTACAAATTTTGCATTTCGGAAACTATTGAGTACAAATACATGACATAAATTTCTGTCAGTATGTATCAAAGCGATTTTGTGTTTGACATTCAACATTTCCGGAAATGTAAACATACCTTAATAGTCGTGCATACATAGGTGTAATGTAATAAGCCTCGTTGAAAACTAGCTGTTAATCAGACTATTAATAAAATGCAAAAAAAGTACATTGTAATGTTTGTATGTGTTCTTTTGAAATAACTAAATGTGTCTAGTAGATTATTGAATTTAGTTGTTTGTATTGCCATTATTTGTGAAATTTTATTTAGGATGATGGCTGAAGACGACACTGAACACGTACGAAAATGAATTAGAGCAAGGCAGGAGAAAGGTACGTTGTCAGCTAGAGACAGAGTAAAAACAATGTATAATACATTAGAGAAGCTCATTTAGATTCGGTTCGGTAAGCGAAGAATATCAAATTAAGTTAAAAATGATTCGCCGCTTTTCAACCAAGGGCGTGTTCGATAAACATAAAAAACTTGAAGAAATAATGTCTAAATATTTACCTGGTCCGTAAAACCTTTTGGCCGTGGATACGTCGAAAACTTTTCCGTTGACGGCGACGAGAATCCTGCCGTCAGGGCCGGTGCCGTCGAATTTCTTCAGTTCCTTCAGAGTGTAGTCCTTCCTTTTGAGGCTGGGGAGCCGGGGCTCGACTTGCTCCTTCACGACGTACTGTTGCTGGCCCCTGAAGATCTTGTAGACGAGGACGGTTATGACGGCGACCAGGATCAAGTTCAGCGGGCTTGTAAATATTTCTGACAGTACGCTCACGAAGAATCCGCTTTCTTGTCCGCTCTTCCCTTCGCCATTAGCCATTTTTACGTTAAAAAAAAAGAAGAGGAAAACAAATAAATTTAAAAAAGAAAAGCTGCACTGTAGGACAACTCCTCGATAACCCTGAGACTCCTGGGGCGCGGGTTAACTGCAAACGCCGACTAGTTTCCGAAATTCCGATCTTTTTCTTTCCTACGATGAGTCTTCCTTCCTCCTGTACTTTCCCCGATTATTTTCCTCCCGTCATTCAATGCTTTTACTACGAAGCTACTCTTTCGTCAGTGTTACCAGCGAAGATCCGTCCTGCGGGAATTTCCCTTTTCCCTCCTCCAACTTGCGCCGATTGACTCTCCGTTAACAAAGTTTCTATTTGCAACACAAAGTCCCCCACGAGAAAAAAAAAATTAAACAATTATGATGTAACCATGAAAACATACAGTTGTTGTGTAATTTTTTTTTTAAATAAAACCATTTGAGCAAATGGTAATCATTACGAAAATTATTTATTCTGAAAAAACCAAGCCACATTTGTCAAAAAAAGAAAAAAAAATGCCTCTAAATAACAAAGATTTACACATTTTAACAAATTACATTCTAATAGTAATCATATTGTCTACAAAGACTTAAAATATATCAAAACAGATTTTTAAAAAAATAGAAGCATTTTATTATAAACATATATTTATTTAATAATATTAGAATTGCTAAGAATGTATTTATCAAATAATGACAAAGCAATTAATTTATGCACTTTAGTGAAAGAAAAATCCGCCCAGTATAACATCCAAGAATAGTGGAGTGATTTAAAAAATAAATAAAAATAAAACTACTTATATTCCAAACTTTAAACTTTATTATAGAATACATCAAAATGGATTTTAATCAATAGGTGAAAGCAAAAATCACCCGATATAACATAAGAAGATAGTGATTTTTTTTTAAATATAAAACTTCTTTCTTATCTTTAGTTTGAATTTTATTCTAAAGCGCATCAAAATGGATTTTTAATCAATAGTGAAAACATAAAATCACCTGGTATAACATCAGAAAATAGTGATTTTTTTTTTTTTTTTGTTAATAAAACGCCTTTTTATCTTTAGTTTGAATTTTATTCTAAACCACATCAAAACGGATTATTAATAAATAGTTAAAGCATAAAATCCACCCAGTACAATGTTAGAAAATAGTTATATTTTTACCAATAAAATTTCTTCCATTCTAAATTTAGTTACAACTTTTTTTTATGTAAGTTTTGGTTGAAATGAAAAAGTGTCATGAGCAGGATTCAAACCCATGACCTTCGGCTCAATATGCCACTGCTCTAACCACTTGCTTGAGCTATCATGACTTCATGTGACAGAAGTCACGACTAAGTGGATAGAGCAGCGGCGTATTGAGCCGAAGGTCGTGGATTCGAATCCCGTTGTGACACTAACTTTTTAATTTCAACCAAATCTTTACATAAAAAATGTTAATTAATTGAAAGAAGTGATTTGGTCAATCAATAAATATAATGGATTTAGTTACTTTATTGTAGAATACATCATAATAGATTTTTAATAAGTATAAGTACATAAAATCCACCAGTCCACTCGCTATAATATCAGAAAGTATTGATTTTCTTTAAATAAAACTTATCTTTTTAACTTTAATGTGAACTTTATTGTAAAGTACATCAAAATGGATTTTTAATAAAAGCATAAAATCCACCTAGTATAACATCCAAAAAGAGTGATTTAACAAAAATAAAACTTCTTACATTCCAAAACTTTAGTTAAACTAGAATACATCAAAATGGATTTTTAATCAATAGTGAAAGCATAAAATCACCTGATAAAACATCAGAAAACGGTGATTTTTTTTTTTTTCAATAAAATATGCCTTCTTAGCTTTAGTTGTTAACCTGTGCCCTTCTCCATATGTGATATTTACCGGTGGTTCTAAGAGTGCTTAAGGTGTGGGATGCGCTTGGTACGATGTCCAGACAAAAGAGAATGGAAAATACAAACTGAATAAAGAACTATCTTCTCAGCAGAACTAATCAGAACTTGAACGGCACTGGAAGTCATATTAGGAGGAAATTTGAGGGAAAAGAAAGTGTCTATCCTGATGGATTGAAGGAGCTCGATAGAGTATTAAAAATTTCAGCTTACTGTCAGGTTGCTCCTATATGGTGTCCAAAATTATGGAACTCAGCCATAGGCTAAATAAAATTGCAAGTTGAATGCACCTTCTGTTGGATACGGAGCCATGGAGGAGTCCAAGGCAATGGAGCTTGTGAAAAAGGGCAAAATACAGAATCCCCCAATCCAGTTGAGGAGTTCAAAGGCAGTTTGAAAAAGGAAGTATATGACACGTGAAACAAGCAACTAGACTCCTACTCCACTTGTAAATTTTACTGGGATATAAATAAACCCAACAATCGGGTCATGGTACTTAATATCTAAAAAGTGCACTACAATAAAGAGAATCAGGCCTAACAATGGAATAAATGAAACATATTTGAAGAAAATAGGGCAAAGATGGAGTGACCTATGTTTAGTATGCGAAACCTGGAACATCCCATAATGAAATACAAACAGTATTATAATGAAAGAACAAAGATGTTGGACAGGCTGTACAAAATTGGAAAGCTGATCAAGCCATTTAATTATAAATCCGTACTTCAATTAAATGATTTGGGAGAGTGTAATGCAGTTTTGGATTTTCCAAGGACTATGGACTTAAAAATTTGATCAAAAAGGAAAACAGTTTGTCTCTGAGCCAATTGCCAAAGAAGTAAAGGCAAAAAAAAAACTAGTTTGAATTTTATTGTAAAGTATATCAAAACAGATTTTTAATAAATAGTTAACGTATTTCTCTAAATCCACCCAGTATAATGTCAGAAAATAGTGATATTTTTCCAAATAAAATTTCCTACATTCTAAACTTTATTGTAGAATTATTGTTACATTCTAAACTTTATTGTTACAACTTTATTGTAGAATACATCATAATGGATTTTTAATAAATAGTTAAGCATAAAATCCACCAAATCCACCTGGTATAACATCCAAAAAGAGAGTTTTTTTTAATTAAATTAAAATTTTAACAAATAGTTTAACATAAAATCCACCAAATCCACCCGGTACAACATCCAAAAAGAGTGATTGTTAAAAAAAATGTTTTTCTCTAAATTTTAGTTTCAACTTTATTGTAAAATGCATCAAAATGGTTTTTTATGAAATAGTTAAAGCTACTATTAGAAAAGAAATCACCCGGCATAACATCAGGAAATGTGTTTTGTGAAAATAAATTTGTTTACCCTTCTAAACTAACTAGTCTGTGACTTGTATCATCATAACAAAAAATTCTATAAGATGTCAGTCAAACAGAAACAGGAGGTGAATGGAAAACCTAAGTAATCCGTAAATATTTCTTTATTTTCTTTTGGTCTCATTGGTCGATCCTCAGAAGCCAATATGAGTCTCCATACAATGGACAATTTGACATTAAAATTATGGGCATAGTGACTCTATTTAAGCCGGTGATACATTGTTTTTCCTATGGTATGTCCAAAAATGCACCTTCCTGAATAATAATTATGACGAAATGATTAAATTAGACACTTTAGTGAAAGTAAAATACACCTAATTTAACAGTGCCATGTTTGTTATTTTATACACTATTTGGAAAAATTCTTCCAAGTATTTCCATACAAAACAGTGATTTCTGAAAAATATTTTTTAAACATTTATTATTGTTTTTTAATTATGTAAGCATGTGCATGATGCACACAGGTCGTAACACAAAGAAGTATAATTATTTGTATATTTTATTACGAGGGTATTTCAACTACAAGGTTATATAAACCCTCGGGGTGCCATGTCATTTTTGAAAAAAAAAAGTCCATTTGTAAGTATGTCAGATTTGAATTCACTGGCCCTGAATTCGAAATCGCGACCTTTACTTTACAGTGATAAGTTGCCATGTCAACGCCTTAACCAGTATGGCCACCGACACCACTGAAGTATCATCTTTAATCGATCTACCTGCCTTTTAAAAATGAAATTTCCAATTTTTCTCATTTCTCTCATTTATAAAATTTCTCATTTTTAATCAAATTTATACTGTACAAACTGTTCTTTTTAAGTTTCAATAAAGACTGTTAAGAGGGTGGAAAAAATCAAATTATTAGCATTTCATTAGTCTCTGTGCATTCTTGGATCACCTTTACTTGTTGCATGTACCTGTTTCATTAATTTAGCACTTCAGTAGTTGGGTCTGTGTGTTTTTTCTTGCACCCTTTTTGCAGGGGCTGGATAAAATGGAGATGTAATTGCTCGAGATTGTAAAATTCTGAGAAGCTTCCATCAGGCATATAGCAAGAGTAGATCAATGATTGTAGGAACTATAAATTTGAATTAAAGATGGTGATCGCCGTGAGCATCAAAAACAAATTTTATTCTGTTAGAATTATTACAACAATTTATTAAAATATTTATTACAATTTCTGAACATTAAATACAAAAATATAAGTAAGTATTTGATAATTCAATATAACTAGTGGGGATTCAGTTTTCTGCAAGCAAAAATAAAATAAATTTTATGTTAAGATTAAAATGAAAACTAAGTTAAAAACAAATCTACCTTTTGGCACTTCTATTTTTTCCTCTTGTTTGGATTCAAACACATATGAATTAATGGTCTTGGCTCCGTTTTCTGCATATTCATATGCCTTGTAAACTGCTGGCACTACAGTATTGTTTATCGCTGTTTTTGTGTTCTGATACATCTGTAAATTAACAATTGTAAATTGAGCAGTTCATCGATAAAATGGGGATTTCACTTTTTACCTCTCCAGGTGGCAATTTAATCGAAGGGATTTTATCTTCGACATAATCCAAACTTGAACATAAAATTGTATCGACTTTCTTTATTGGTGTTTCCAATTTGTTGGTCAACGGCTGAGCAGCCTCTGTAGCCTGTTTAATAGTTGATTCAGCAGTTGAAAGCACTGAATTTACTATAGAATGTGACTCCTAAAATTAAAAAAAAAAAAAAAGAAAGTTAAATTCAATATAATTAATTTATTTGAAAATAACTTCTGAAGAAGGAAAACTCCAGCTATTTCTTCTGATGTAGGTTTGTTAAATCTACGCATAACTATTGGTACACTATCAAAAATATATACATACAATAAATGTATACATACATACATGCAAACTCTACCCATCAGACAAATCAGTGAAGAAAATCATAAATAAAAATTACAGAAATCAATCAATCCAGCAAGTGCAGGATTCAAAACGTTCGGTATAAAAAGGAAAAGTCAGTAATGAAGTACTTACTTAACAAAAATAAACACAATTATCAAAATAATAAACAAAAATTATACAATAGGTGAAAAATTCTGGTCTTCTCAGAAGCAGGTAAATGGGACGATTAAAGAGAAAAATAAAACAAATTAGCTAAACTGCGTAATAAACTGGAGAATAAAAACCACTCTAAACACCTCAGGAACTCTTTAGAAACTACAAAATCGAAATGACAAGTGTGTACACACAGTTCCACAATAAATCAAATAAGCTATCAGAACAAAACAAATATTTACAAATCCATTATATTTCGTTGTCTGATTGACCAAATAACTTGTTTCAATTAATTAATCTTTTTATGTAAGGTGTTGGTTGAAATGAAAAAGCTAGTGTCACGAGCGGGATTCGACCCCACGACCTTCGGTTCAACACGCCGCTGCCCTAACCATTTAAGCTGTCTTTAAGCTCGAAGTCACGATAGCTCAAGTGGTTAGAGCAGCTGCGTATTGGGCCGAAGGTCGTGGGTTCGAATCCCACTCGTGACACTAACTTTTTTCATTTCAACCAATACCTTGCATAAAAAGACCATTTAAAAACTTTAAAACTTATAAACCAATTAGCAACATATGACTTAAGGTTAATAAAAATTTTCATAATAAATCAAAGAAGCCATTAGAACAAAGTCAATGCGTGCAAAACTGTAAATTTGAGGCCAGGGCTTTTGTTTAAGCCATTGAGAGCAAAAATCCTTGGAGCAGTTCAGCTGTTCACAATTATATATAAATTAAAATAAGAAGTGATAAAACTAAAACGTTCTTTTGTGGGAAATGTCTCTCTGCCTTGTTTTATCGTTAAAGCTTTATAAACGTCAATGTTTCTCCGCAACATCGCACGAGCCACGACCTTTCAGATTTTTACATTTTTTTCAACATAAGACCTGCCTTTGTACCAAATTTCAAAGGAAGTGCCTTATAAATTTAATGACAAGACTACCCCCCAATTTCAAAAGCCCATCTTAAGAGGAAGCAGAATATGACAGTGAGAAAGTCTGGGTTGGTGGAGAAAGATTGGTTTGAGTAAAGATACATATGGCAGCTTGCTGGAACTAGTCCAGCAAACTGGTTTTGTAGTGTAAATGAATTTTTAATGTATATTCAAAATTTAAAACAAGAATTTTTAAGAAAAAAATTAAAAACAAGAATTTTCAATATACATTCAAGATTTCCTATTCAATTAGAACAATTATCATGAAATATAATCTCTCTTACCTTAATTTTATCGTACATACTTTGAGCTGCATTGACAGTGCTTTCGACAACTGGAAGTTTTGATATCCTCTCGAATGATTCCATTTTTGCCTTGTTTTCATTTGAATTCCCTGTATCTTTATCACTATTTTCCATGTTAACTAGTTTATTGATACTTTTAATGGTGAAAGAATGGGATTTTTTTTCAAAATAAATCAATTACTTTTAACCTTTGCTTTCTTTAAATAGAGAGGACTCACTTACAAGCAACACTACAACGTACTGATATATTTTTAAGGTCTAAAGACCAGCCAGAACAGATTACACAACGCTCTCCAAAGGAAAAATATCAACAGACTCTAAGATAAGAACTACATGATTGTGCATGTGGTTTTTTTTTTTTTTTATTTTGTATTCTCAATAATTTATAAAGGATGTTAAATTTATATCAAATATTTTTATTACACAAAAATGTATTTCAATTTGTTTTACCTTTTTAACATAAAAATTAGTCTTATTATTATTAATGTTTGCTTTATTTTTAATAAAATGCATTCCTGTTTAAATTTACCTTTTCTTTTCTTTTAAAACTATAAATTGATATAAAGAAAAAATGAAAGTTACTGGGTAAGGCCAACAATGTTCAGTACGTTTTGCCAATTGGCAAATCAAATGTCATGTGCGCAAAATCTTTTTCTTTTTTTTTAAATTTTTAAATGAATTTTTACATTTTACTTTTAAAAAATTAGTTTATAGTGGGTACATTTCTTAAGTGAACATCCAACACATTATTTCATTTTTTACATGGATTAAATTCATTGAGTTCCCATAATTAGTTTTAAACACAAACAAGAACAAATACCCGATGAGTAAAAAATAGCATGATATATGCCCAATATACAGAGGAAAAGGAGATAACGGAGTATGAAAAAATACAGAGGAATTTCACTTTTAAACATTATATGTCATTCTTTCTTTGGACATCCTAAATCGCCTTAAAATATCTTCTTCTTTAGAACAAACTGAAGTACTGTTGATCAGATAAGATTTTTTTTCAGGTTTTGCAAGTACTTTTTATTGATTTCCAACAGGCCTTTGACAAAGTTAGCAGAAAGGCTATGCTCACTGCATTGAGAAAAAACGGAATGCCTGAAAAACTAGGCTTATAAAAATGAAATTAATGATTCCAAAGCTGAGTCTTGGTTGGAAATGGTAAGGAGCCACCCTGAATATTATTGATGGAGTCAAATAGGCAATTTTTGGTAGCTGAGAGTAAACTTTTTTATTTGGGAAGAAATTTTAATATTTGTAGTATGAAGTAATGTTGCTTAGAAGTGGCATTTATGCATATTTGCATAACCGATGAAAGTTGATTTTTTTTTAGAAAGTATTAAATGTTTATATTTTAAAACAGTAAAAAAATAAAAGGAAAAAACACTAAATAACAAAACTATAAACCATTTAATTAAATAAAACATAGAAAAACACTTAGTTTTAGACAGATGTTTCATAAACGATAATCTGTACAATTTTAGGCTGCGGTTTTGGTTGGTTGACACTTTGCAAAATGGATTCGAATGTTTTATCCCACATTTTAGAAGCGCTTTTCCTTTTATCCATCACAGCAACCATTTTCTTCAAGTCATTTTGAAAAGCTGCGACATCAGATCCGCCAGCTTCGCTCAGCTTTTTAAGAGCTTCTGCCAGAGCCTGGAGTCGCTCCCAAGATTTCGCATATTCATTTCTAACTACTTCGATAATTGTGGATGTGAGGCCGAGCCCAATCAGGATGTACAAAGTGCAAACCAACATATACTGCGGTTTTTCTAAAAAATAAAAAAGTATAATAATAACTGGGTTTTATTTCATAGTTGGACATATTGACACTTACGAGGCACCAAGTCCCCAAACCCTATAGTGGTCATTGTGATGAAACAAAAGTAAAAGCTGTCGAAAAAAGTCCATTCATCTTCAACATACATGAAAATGACTGCTCCGATGGACAGAAACAAAAATAGAAACACAAGTGCGGCGAATGCTGATATCAAGGATTTACTCATTACTCCGCCTACTTTGTCGAAAAGAGCAGGCAGTCCTGAACAATAATCTGCTAGGATTCCACCTAAATCTGCTATCACTGTCAAGCAGAGAGGAATCCCAATCAGAGCGTAGAATAGACAAAAGAGTCTTCCGTTGAATGTTACAGGTACAATGTTTCCATACCCTAGAATCATAGATATAATAATTAATTAAAGCTAAGCTTAAAATTTAATCAAAATAATATCACAATTTTTATTCAAAGTTTAAAAACTATGTATATCTTAAGTTGTGTTAAATTAATGCACTGTAAAAGAAACATTGAAATGTAATGTAAATACAACCCTGTTTTAGCTATTGCGTAAAGTAAAGGAAAAAAATCCATTTTATCATATTCTGAAGCAGGTGAAATATGGACTACAATTAGTTGTCATCTTCATAATTTTTTCAGTTTTAGTGATGATACATATAATAATATATAATAATAATATATAATATAATTTAGTTTTTTTGAAAATTTGCTTACCTATGGTCGTGATAACGGTGGATGCAAAAAATATACTCTGCAAGTCATTCCATCTGGCGAGATCCACAATTGATTTCACCTGATCGAGTGGGAACTCAATCCCTGATTTAACTGCGTTTTGCACGGATATCTAAAACAGAAGAACGAGTCAAGATTTTTAAAAATTATTCTCAAAAAATACCACTCACCTCATATTCTGCAAGACTTTTTTCAAGGACTTCATCGAAATTGTCAAGATTCCCCTCTCCGATTCTGCCTTGGATTATCTCTTTGAGGAATTCACCCCTTTGCTGTCGAACTTCGGCGAATGATTTGGCTAAATTGTCCAGTTCTGAAGGATACTCTAGCGTTCTAAACACCTGTCATTAATGTTCACCTATATGAGATGAAGAATATAATAAATTTTATAGAAAATATGAACAAACGTTCTACTAATTTCTGACTACTTTACAAACTAAAAATAAATAATATATATTATAATTATAGTTTTGGTACAATATTTAAGAATGTATCTTTTTATCCAATCTGTGTATGTATTTTCTCTTTTATGCCTCACAGAATATATACAAATGTTTATTTTATTACTTTTATGCATGTTGTATATTAGAAGTAAATCTAATTTCCAATTTACAAGTAAGCCCGTTTTCCCAGGGTTCCCAACAGCAGAGGTCATATTAACCTTCAGGGTGCCGGTGTTTAAAAAAAAAGCCCATTTGTAAGTTTGTCGGGTACGAATGCAGGGCCAATGGATTCGAACCCAGGACCTTTACCTTACAGTGATGAGCGCCGTGTCAATGCCTAAATCGTTGCGGCCACCGATGCCCCTAAAAATATATATTGTAGTCTTTTGTTTTTATAATATATATTTTCATACATTATTATATACTATGTATTATGTGTTATGTGTTTACTAACGACAGCTAGAAAATAATGAATGACAATAATTGTAGAACAATATTTGTGAGATTATGTTCCAAAGATTTTTAATGAATTTATCAATAATTAAAAAATCATTAACCATGCAACATAAAACTTTTTCCTTTTCTAATTTAATTTAATTTTATATATATATATATATATATATTTTTTTTAATACATTATTCCAATGGCACAAATAAACAATATTCTATTCTAACAAATAATGACATATCAATAATACCTAATTTCTCAACCTGCTTTCTGAAATAAACTTTTATTTTAACATTTTGGATCTGACAATTAAATATTAACAATAAACAATAATATTGATAGGGTAGCCATGGCATAACATCAAAAACTGTGTGAATGTATTTATTTGTATAAGTGATTATGGACACAGTTGTGTGGCATATTAAGTACCAACATACCTGTCGAACTAACTAGGCTAACCTAGGACAGTGAATGAGTTATACTGTGTGTGAATGTATTGGTTGGCATGAATGAAGGAAAGGCGTCAAGGTGAAAAACGTCTTGCTGGCTTCCCAACAGTGGGCCTAGGCTGAACATAATTTTAGCGTTGATATAGGGGCGGGGTCTCAGCAGTGTATCAAGAACTCTTGAGTCCCTCCAAACTTAGTAACCAATAGGTGGTGTCCAAATAGTGTGAATGTGTATTTCAATTAAGACAAACACTTTAATCATGTGTAGAAGGGTTAAACATCAAAGATAGAGGTAATAAACAAATGCGAGATAGACATTGAGTTCTAAAGTCTAGTGTGTGAATGTAATTTATTAGCATGAATGAAGAGGCTCCTTCCACAATTAACCTGAAGAATACCGGTACTCTGGGGTAGTTTAATAAGTTTGGTGTGTGTGTGTGTGTGTGACTTTTTAGCATGAATGGAGGTGCTCCTTCCTCAATTAACCCAAGGAATATCACCTATGTGTGGCAGTACGAATTATAACTTACAATTATTATTAATATTATTAATAACTATAACTACAATATGCTTTTAAATGTATATTTTATGCTTGACTGATGAGGCTCTGAGGTAGAGAGAGGCTGAATAGGATAAGCAAACGAAAGTTGGTTACTACACCCAAAGCGTAATAGAATATGAATATAACATGACTACAAAGTCAGAAAAATGAATTGGCAGGAAAAAAATGCGAGAAGGAAAGAAAAGGGATAGCGAAAAAAAAAAAAAAAGGGCTGGCGATGAGCAATGTATTTTAGCAACACTATCCACAATATATAGTTATATTGATCAAAATATACAATATTAAATGGATTAGAAAATTATCAAATTGATAATACATGTGATTGATATCAGCCTTAATATTATATCTTTCAATTAATTAATCTTTTTTGTAAAGTTTTGATTGAAATGAAAAACTTGACACTTCAGAGGTCATAAAGTCACTATAGCTCAAGTGGTTAGAACAGTGGCGTATTGAGCCGAAGGTCGTGGGTTCGAATACCTCTTGTGACACTAACTTTTTCATTTCTACCAAAGCCTTATATAAAAAGATTAATTAATTGAAAGAGGTAATTTGGTCAATAGACCACTAAATATAATGAACTTAATATTATATTTTATTTTAAAAAAAAAACAAAAAAAAAACAGGGATAAGGTGAATTTGAAAGAGAGAAAACCCCTTAGTTCCTTTAGTAAGTTTTCAAGAAATACATCCCCTTTATCAGGATTTTGTGACTATTTATGATTTACATGATTAACAAATAAAGCATATTCATAATTTGAAAACAAATTGTTGATATTTATCTTTTAAGTTATTCGATTAAATTTATCGTCACCATTAATTATAATTTTTTTTCAAATAAACTACAATGATGGCATTTAAACAAGTTATTTTGGCTTTGTAGATTTTTCTTGTATTTTACTGTATATTGTATTATTTTGTCGTATTTTTTAAGTTCGAAATGCTCCTGGAAACCCAGACTACGTCTGTTATTAACACGCATATTTACCAATTTTTTCATCGTCAAATTTAATAACCGTTGATAGGAACGTACATAATTGGAACTTTAATCAGATCGTTTCCGTTGTGAAAAAGGAGCATTTCTATTTCTGTCTATGTTGCCATTACTTCTGATTTACGACTCTAACCGCATTTCGTTTTATAAGAAGCCCCTATCCCGATGTTCCTGTCGGATTCGGAAATAGTAAAGAAAATCCATTTGAAATATAAATTCGTATAAAAAGTAAATCTTCATGAAACGGTCTGAAACTAAAACAGTACGGTGATTGACAAAGCATTGTCGGTGAAAGATAAATGATTGTTTCTCATGGATCTTGGCCAAAATGGCTTCAAGTACCATTTTGTATCGTAAGTTTATTTTGGTAGATACATTGAAGATCTGAAAGCTTTTCCCATAATGGTTTGGTGATTGCATTGCTAGAATTATTACAAATGTCTAAATTTTGTGCTACAAGAAAAACCAGACTCCTGTTAGATTTGAAGGTTCCCGGCTTGTACATCAATCAAATCAATGTTTAGAATCTTCTTTCCAAATAAACAGCTTGGTCATTTTAAGAGTAGGCGAAAATAATCTTTTTGACGTTTTTGGAAATGTTCTCACGTTTAACCACTTTGGCTGATTGTTGTATGTTTTCCTATTAGAGATTTTTATATTCAACAATTTAATTTAAGAAAAATGTTAAGAGCTTTATATTCCTATATTTTTTGACATATTAAAAAAAAGGTCAAATTTCGTATAAAAAATTTGATCTTTTGTGGAAAATTTAGCAGTAAGATAAATAATCTTTTTGATCAAACATTTCTCATTATTTTCCTAAATAAATCCCAATTATTTTTGTACCCTAGGCAATGTGTGTATGTATGTGTAATGATGTATTGTCAGTTGATGAATAAAACAAGCAAGTTTGGTAAGTTTGAATCTAAGTTCTTTTTCTTTTCTTTTTTAGATTTTTGTGGCGAATAATTGTTCAATACTTGTAAATTTTTATAAAATACATAAAATATTATATTGGGTATTTTTGAAATGAAGGGATAGCCACTAAATAAAGTTAAAACGAGAATTAAGGAACGTCAAGAAAATGAATAATAGAATTGAATATATTCACCGAATGAACCTAGCCAGTTTTTCCTTGACCTCAATCCTATTCGTTTCTATTGTTCTATAAAACAGAACAAATAATTTTATTATCCTTTGTGCATCGAACAACTTTTATTCGGGTAGCCGTTTGCGATTTAAAATTAATGGGAGTTGAATTCAGTTTTTTTAAGATCTGACCGATTTGCGTTAACGTTTTCACGTTGTTTTGTTTTCTATTTTCAGAATGCACTGAAAACAGAGGTGTTCTGCTTAAACAGCTAAAAGAATTCGGTTAACATCTAAAAGTAGGAACTGTTGACGTCTTTGGATGAATTTTATCCACGCGTTGATTTTTTTAAACGTTGAATTGATGCTTTTTTAACGTGATAATCTAAACTGAATAGATTTTACAAAAGCTCAATAAACAATATATATTGTATATTTGTAAGCATGTCGGATTCGAATGTAGGGCTGCTGGATTCGAACCCGGGACCTTTACTTTACAGTGATGAGCGCCGTGTCGACGCCTAAACCGTTTTGGCCACCGACTCCCCGCCAGGATGCTTTTTCATACACCCATTCCCGTAATAATTGCAGGCATTTAATCTGAATCGATACAAATAAGAGGTTAAGCAAAAATGTAAGAAGATCATTACCCCATTTGTACACAATTTATGGAGATAAGATTAATTAGGATAATAACTGGTCCTATTTGTACGCTACGTAGCATTACTAGGAAATGAAATTCCGATTTTCTTATTATAATAGTAGATTCCTAGCAAAATATTTTATTTATATTAATCAGATTATTGAAAAGAAGGTCTAATGAAGTTTTATCTTACGGAAACTTAAGCATAATTTGAAGAATATTTGATTCTCGTTGAAACCACATAAATTTGTGATGTCCCATTTAAAATACCTGTTTTTGTTATAACGTCAGTGGATTCGTAGGAAAATATTTTATTTATATTAATCAGATTATTGAAAAACAGGTTTAATGAAGTTTTATTTTACGGAAACTTAAGCATAATTACTACTACTACGTATTAGCATAATTAATTGTGTACGACCTATAAGTGTCGGAATGTCCCCATGAAATGTCTGTTTATTTTATAGCATTTTATTAGACATTCATAAGGAAGTCTAATAAAGGAAGTAGTCTTAGTTGGTTTTGAAAGTTTTCTCCAGGTTTCAGAGGTATAACCCAAAAGAAACAGTTGATTGTTGCGGAATCAACATCGTTCGATGAAGAACTTCTTAAGGAAGATATGATAGATTATCAGATAATCAATCTGAAACCGCCAGAGAACGGCACAGATACTAGTAGAACGAAGTTTCCTCACTTACGTGAAATCAGCCAAAATTGGCGATATAAATGGGATCAGGGGCAAGGGGTCCGTTGTTGTGGAGGGTTCTGGGGATGGGAAAGTTAGCCACGTGGAAAATAGGGTTACGATGGATCAAAATATTTTTGTGGAATTTTTGGTAGCGGGATCGAATTAATTCATTATCAAATGTTTTGGATGGAAGTAATTTATCTCAGGGCTTTTGATTGGAAGGACTGACGCAACTGCATTGCTCACCTCCGTCCAAAACAGTCGGAGTAATGTCTGTATAGATTTGGTTGTTTTGACGGTCAAAACAGATTTTTTGTACAAGTCTTCTTAGTTATAGTAAAGAGATCAGGGATGAAGCCATGCAGGTGAAAGAACCAACTTGTTTTTCTGCTGTCGAGCTTTCAGCTGTATATAATACAGCAGAAAAACAAGTTGGTTCTTTCATCTGCATGGCTTCATCCCTGATCTCTTTACTTTACTATTTATCATGAAGGCCGATGCTGGACTCAACTTCTTAGTTATCCTGGTCTTCTGATGTCTCTTAAGTCGTGTGTGAAAATTCCACGTTAGCCATTGCCTGAATGGGATTCGGTAGCTCATCCAGATACTTAGCGACATAATCAGCGTCAATTGTAATTTCTTGATCATTGCGTTCACTGGCATCGAAAGAAATATCTTCCATCAACCGTTCAATAACGGTATGTAATCGACGAGCATCAATATTTTATATTTTTTCATTGACTTGCCATGTTGCACCAACCTAGTGTGGCAACGAACGCCAGCCAATGGCTATTCCCCTGTCTGATAATGGTGAAGTCAACCTGCATATGTTCAACTGGTTCGGTCTCAAAAAGGACAACAATAATGGGTTGCTTCATAGGAAAGAGAAAAGCGTTTAGTGAGCTGTTGTTTCTGCTGATGTACCCCTGGTCCCAGACTCCCGTAGCATAGTATAGGAAAGTTAGGAGTATAAATATTATATAGGTTATGAAAGAATGCTGGAAAGTGGGGTTTTGTACTCTCTAAGCACTGCAGTACTTGTACTTTTCCTAGTTCATTAGTTGATTCGATCCTTATCTTAATAAGTATTTGGTCATTGACTGTCATTGCAGCAATTATTTTCCGGGTCTTCTTGGTATCCTAGGTTATGTCGCCTGCTTCACATTCGAAGATATGGATGGCAGTTTCGGTTTTTTTTCAGATGCCAGTGACCGGTAGTATCAAACTCCTGAGTTTTATCATGTCTAAATGTACCTATATGCTTGCCAGTTTTAGTGAGTTTCTTTAAGCATACGTTTACTTTGTTAGATTAGATAGTGATTATATTTTATAAACATTTTTGATTGCTTATTGGTTGAGGCGGCTCAATTTTGAAATGAAGTATATTTATAATTTCACTTTTTGTAAATGATGGTTCTCCTCACATATTTGTCGTTTATAACGATTTCGAGCATTAAACGCTCATAATCAGATTAAAGGAATTAAAACAAGTCTCTCGGTATGAATTGTAGAGAAGTTGTAATTCTTGTCAAGAGACGTCTTTGTAACTCATTCAACCTGATGATGAGCTCTCGAAATCCTGATCATTGTAATCGACTAATCTGTGAATAGAATCATCTGAAAAAAACTGAATCACATACTCACCCCACCTTCCTCATTTCTATTTATATTTTTGTAAGGCATTTTTGTATATTTTTTAAACATTGTTATGGCAATACTGTATACGGTTTAATAAAGGAAAACAGTTCTTTTGAAAAGTAATGAGAACATTTTTATTTGTACAAGTCCGTCGGTTTGATTCCTTTGTAAATAAATTCTGACAGTCGACCTGCCAAAGGGAGGCAGCGAAGATTAAAGTGACCAAATGATGCAAATATAAGGCCCACCTCGCTCGGGTCGTTCTATTTCTCTTTCTCAGAAGCGGTTCATCGGATTTATTTTGGAATGCTTCCCGATTGAGACGGTCGACCGCAGTTTCAATATGTGGGCACATCACATCTTGTACCATTCTGAACTATTTTCAATAAAAAAATACCTCTCGCCATGCAACTGTAGTATGCTCGTGTGCTTAATTAGGGCAAGTGGCATTTTTCGAATAGCTTATGTATAATCGAAGGTAAACGAGTGCAGAAAATATTGGGGTCTTTGGATTTTAATTAGAAAGGTTCATTTGGCAATCGTCTGCTTGAAGTTGCAATAATTACAACTTTGTGTATGTTGATGTCAGATGCGAAAGTTCAAGTACAACTCATTAAACAAAAAAAAGAGAACATAGTCTCATTAGTTTTTGGGCTGATTCATTCGCCTTATTGACGATTCCATAACCAAGCCTAAAGCCAGAATCTTTGTCACCACAACGGATCTGCAACTTCAGGTTGAAAGAGGGAATAAAATAGAAAATCACGTTGTTTTTTCTCTTCATACTATAAGAACTATACAGCCCTAAAAATCCATCTAAGGATTTTAATATTTGACTTCAGAGACTTCTCCTACCGTTGTGTTGTAAATCCTTAAACATCTGCAGCACAGTGTGACTGCAGTATGTTAATAAATGTGTTATTTTTCGTTTTCCTGCTTCTTTGCAAAATCAGCACACAATGTCGAACTTATTCTCTGGGTTCTACCGGTGGTGCAGCGACTTTTCTTGCAAGGGCACTGCTTCTTCATTTCAGTGAAAGCTGACTTGTTTCAGTACCCTCTTCGACTTTATTAAAATCGAGCGATGTTATGGCTGCTTGGTGATGAATTGACTTCGTTTCTCAATTGAATCGGAGAGTGCAACAAGGTTAAGAATCCAACTTTCCAGTTTTGACAAAAACAAAGAAAACTTATTTTCTTCCTGAAAAATATTTTTAGTCAAAATATTTTTATTTTACGTTCATTCTAAGTCTTGAAGGAAATTATGCGAATTGTTGAAAAAAAATTATCATAGCTATATTAAAAAACATCTGTTGGAATTTTATCTTTCTTCCATTAATTGAGAAAAAAGCAAAATATTCATGTATTAAAAAATGTATTTTAAGGAATACCTTTATTTAAAAAATTGCAAAAAGTCATTTTAATTATTGTCGTTGTCGCTCTCAGAATCCTGGTTGGTAGTTGGCCACTCAAAAATCCCTTGGTAGATCGGTTTAAAATCTTCAGGCACATAGTAGCACATAGACATTTTTGATGTCTTCTGCTTTCTTGTAGTTGATTGGTTTTTTCTCTGATAAGCTTTCAGTGAAGGTAACTGCACTGGGGCAGCATTTTAGCCTATTTGAAAGTAACTGGAATTAATCCATCAATGAATTCGCAGGCTTTAACACAATCACGCATAACTATTCGACTACACGAGATTTCTGTACTTGCTTATATTGAACTTAATTCTTTTTTTCTCAATGTCTGTGTTTTTTTTTAATACTGAGGCCACCAACCTTTGACATCCAAAATCAGATCGGTATAAACGGTTCTTACCTCAAAATGGGGAGCTTGTTTCTTGACTGTAGATATTATCTCTTCGTATTGACTGGGGGAGTAAATTCTATCCAAACTTCTAACAACACGTTTAATCACTGAAAAGGTCATATCGCAAGGTAAGAAACTGTGTGAATCTTACCCGTCTTGTTCTCACTAACATTTTTCATAACGTTCTACGACCTAAGTAACGATGTAATCTTAACCGTTTTTGACTCATTCGATAGCACTTAGATACGGCTACAAAATGGTGTTCGTCACTCATTTCAGCCAATTTTGGAATCTCAACCTTGTTACACTCACCGATTCAATTAAACGAACTTGCAAGAAAATAAATGAGCGTGGAAGATACTGGGGCATAAATACTCTAACCTCTGTACCTTTTGTATGTGTATGTAAACGAAATTGTTCCTTCTTTGACAGATCGGGACATCCCAAATATAAATCTTCGCTAAAATCTCGATCAAAAACTATATTTTTTATGTTATTTAATGTGTGCACAAACGTCCGTCTGTATACTTCATTAAAACATCCAACTTTTTCCATTATTTGTAGGACATTGGTACGTTTGTTGTCGCATCTCGGCTTGATGAATACTCCAATGTAAGGTGTCCAAGCATTTCTCTAAGAATAACGGAAAGTCAAGGAACATTTAAAAAGTACGAAGTTTACTTGATCTTATTTTTGGAAAGATGGACATAGTTATGATACGAAAAACTGAGTAATGGGCTAGGAGACTGTAAAGATTCATTATTAAACTGCTCAGTCATATCTTTCAAATTATTATTATTTAAATGATATCCTTTTTATTACACCCATTCGTTTAAGGGAAGTACATAAATTTAAAACTAATCCCTTTGCTCATACTTTCAACATTTTTCGAAATATGAGCTCAAGTATTTTCAAGTCTTTCTATTAATGTCAAGATCCGTCTAATCTCTTTTACGCCAACAGACTCAGTGCGTTGACAAACAACGTGTCTTCAACAAAATGGCATCGAGTGACAAACTTCTTTCAAGATGAGCAACTGAGTAATAGTTGCCAACTAATTACTCAAAACGGTCGCTCAGATAAATTGGAACAGTATCGTGAGTCGGGTTCAAAAGACGTCTGCTTCCCGACGGTTCAACCGCTATAATTTTAGAGTTATAAAAATCGGAACGGACTCATCAGAAACGCCTCCAGAGGAATGAGTAACATTGGCTTATTTATTGCGAATTAGACGTAGATCCAATTTTAGCCTGCATCCCCCGGTCGAGAGCACAGGATGGGGAACTGGTTTGCCAAATGTTACATTTTTCAATATTTCAACAAGAAATGAAAATTCAATTTTTAATAAGAATATCTATACACTTAAATCAAACTCGATGAACCGCCGAGACTTTATAAAAAAGGGTAAACAATTTATTACACTAAACTGACAACATAATTGATAAAACAATTAAGTTAAAACACCTAGTTTGACTGTTCGTAAAATAATACAATTCCTAACCACTCAAATTAGTAGTCAAAATCTTTTTGCTATGTGCAACAACTATGTGCAAATCCATAAGCGAAACAACAGTACTTTTCATAAATAATTCTTAATCTCCTAACTTGCCTTTGCAGCAACTACAGGGTTCATAAACCTCCCAACTTGTTATGTACAAAAATTGCAGGATCCACAGACTTAAACTAAATGCATCAACTACAGAATCCATAAACCTGACTTTGTGGAAACCCTACAGGATCCATAAGCTCAAAATAAGCTGAACAACGACTTCTTATTTTTCTTAAATAATTTTCAATTTCAAATGTTGGCACGGCAATAACTACAGGATCCATAATCCCACATTAAGTGAAACAACTAAGAACTATGGAATCCATAAGTCTAAATTTGGTGAAACAACGACTGAAATTTCGCTAAATATTTCTTAGCCATGCGCAGCAACTGCAAGACCCATAAACCCAAATTTGGTCAAATAACGACTTTGTATTTTTCTTAAATAATTTTAAACCGTCCAACTTGTCAAGTGTAAAAATTACAATATCCATCGGTCCAAATTAATTGCAAGAAATAAGGGACCATAAGACTAAATTTGGTGAAACAAAGATTTTGTAGTTCCGTTAAATAATTCTCAACCAGTCATACAAGACTCTAATTCCAAATTTGGTGAAACACTGAGTTTAAAAGTTACATACAACTAACAACACCAAAAACAATTACCGAAAACCCAAATTTGGTTAAAACACTGACTTTTGATCAATATTTAAATAACTGACAATTTTACAAATACCACGAAACGATTTCGATCGAGTTTTCCATACAATTGGATGAAAAAAAATGTCCAAAAACCGATTTAGTATTTATGCTAAATCATTCTTATCACACAACTAGACGTGTATAACAGTGATTGGTAATAAAAAATTCCTCTTTGGTTAATGAATATTGTCTGCATAATTGTTTGAAATAATTAGTAAACATTGCTAATATTTTTGAAGCTGGAACTCAACAAGCATCTTTCCAAATGTCTATGCCAACTGTAACAATTCATAATTAATAATAATGGTGTAATTGTTTTTGATGTTAGTTGTATGTATCTTTTAAACACTGTGTTTCACCAAATTTGGACTTATTGGACTTTGGAGTCCTGTAGTAGCTGCTGGTTGAGAGGTTGAAAATTATTTAACGGAACTACAAAATCGTTGTTTCACCAAATTTAGACGTAGGGTCTCTGTATTTGGTGCAATATTTGCTGTACATATTCCTATTGTTACTACAAATGAAATGTAAACGTTGACAACAGCAAAGAAAAAAAAGAAAAAAGAAAACCGACTATTGGATGGAATGTTGAACTGCAACGTCTGGAAAAAGGGAACGTTTCTTCGAATTATCGTTGAAAATAGATTTAATATTTCTTGGCGAGTATATATAGCACATCGTATAGGTGTCGGGATCTTCATTTATTTCACAGGGAAGAAAAAATCTGAGTCTAATTGTGTTGAAAACTTTTCAATTTCAATGTAGAAGATCAATCAAACTTCGCTTATGTAATGTATTATATTTCTAGATATGTGATGTCATCATATACTTTTGAATAAAGAGCTAAATGATTAGCTGCGTACGAAATGCAAAAAGTTGCAAAGTTTTATGTGAATCTTTCTAAGGGTCTGTCCAGATTTTTAGCATTTACATTTGTATTTTGTTGTTCATATTTATAATGGTTGAGGAAGGAAATCTATCCTTTAAAAATGTTATATTTATGGCAAACAATAGTTATGTTGTAAATTTGCAAATTTCGAACCATTTCCTTTAGCGAGACAGTTTAAAAAAAACTACTATTCACAGATTTTGTTATTCCGGTTTTTTAATTACTTATTTTTTTACTATTTCACACAATTGACTTACAATTCCGCCAACGACAGTGTACAGTGTGAGAGCCAGGCATAATCCCACATGGCCCAGAATCGACTGTATTTTGGCTTTGAGAGGCGAAGTCTCGGCCTCTTTCAGATCCTCCTCAGAGCCCATCGCTGATCGGACATCCGTTTTTGACAAGGCCCGTTCCCCGACTAGATCCCGAGGGACAGACAATACCTAGAAACTCTCTGCTCAAAAATAGCAGAGGGTTAGTCGACCGACGAGATCTGGGCCAAGAGGGGATGGGATACTCACTCAAAGGGCGCCGGGTTAAGTTGCCAAAATAATTGTTTTTTTACACCTTATTGTTATTTTTTTATTTGGACAGTGTCCATGATTCCACGTTGATTTGTACATAATGACTCATAGCATCGTCAGGAATTGTGGATCAATTTTTGTCTCTTGGCGTTCTTTTCTGAAATCGTATCTTTAATAACGTCAAAATTTAAAGAAAATATTGTATTATTGCGACATATTACTTATAAATTTTAGCATTGCTGGACATGTTGGTTTATGCTTGTTTCAAAATGGCGTTCTCATACTTTGTCAGAGGGGTACACGTTTTCAGTAAAAAGTCGATAACAAAACTTTTACCGTTTATTAAAATAAACTTTTACCAATATCTTGTTAATGTCTGGAATCTTAATAATAAAATTACGAGAAATTTAATTGGCCAATGTCACATAAATAATAAGCGATAGATACGTGAAAATCTACAATTAAGTATACAATTTCTTGTAGATAAGACAAATAAAACATTTTAAAATTTGTATTTGAATAAATATTTTAAATTAATGTTTCTCTCCCTCGATTTTACTAGTAGAAAATAAAAGAAAGTGATTAACTAAAAACTTAAGGAATTGACGATACTTATAATTTCAGTGGTTTCTGGTTTTATTGTTTCACAATGACAAGATAAAAATTTACTTTAAAAAATGGCGGTTTTGTTTTCTATTTTATTTTGCAATCTTGCACGTGACAGTAAAAAATTATCCCCAATGTGCCGAAAACGGGACAAAGCGTATTTTTTATTTCCAATAAAAAAATTTGTTAATATTACAAAATACAAAACAAAAAAGCGCACTTAAATACTATATGTAGATGATAAAAAAAAATGAAACAACTATCTTTACATAGAAATAAGATACATAGATATATTATGATAAATATTGATGAATAGGGGAGAACGAATTGCTGGTAACTTAAATTCTAAGCATTGCCCTATGATCCATAGTTGACACTGAAAGTTGTTGATACTGTGATTAAGTAGGAAAATTATTCTAGTTTCAGTTGCTACAATCAGTTATTTTTTCAGTTGTAAACAAATTTATAAAATTTGTAAAATGTAAAACAAGGGGTTTGACCGGCAATATTTTTTTTTTCTTTTACGAAGGTTCACAACAACAGAGGTCATATAAACCCTCAGGGTGCCGGTGTTTTTGATAAAAGCCCATTTGTCGGGCCTGTTCGATTGCAGGGCCGCTGGACTCGAACCCGGGACCCTTACCTTACAGTGATGAGCGCCGTGCCAACGCCTTTATCAACCGTTGCGGCCACCGACGCCCCAAAATCACCAATATTATCTTATTTTTATAAGCAGGTAGTTGTTTCATTTTTTATCATATACACATTTAAGTGCGCTTTTTTGTTTTGTTTTTGTAATATTAATAAATTCTCTTATTGTAATACAAATTGTCCCGTTTTTGATACATTCGGGATAATTTGTTACTGTCATGTGCAAAATTGCAAAATAAAATAGAAAACAAAACCGCCATTTTTTTAAAGTTAATTTTTGCTTTATCTTGTATCATTATGATATAATAAAACTGGAAATCCCCTGAAATTATAAGTATCGTAAATTTCTTAAGTTGATCATCTTTTAGTTAATCAGTTTCTTTTATTTTTTACTAGTAACATCAGGAGAGAAAATTATTAATACGCATCACACAACTAAATATACAAATAAGATCTTACATTTGAAGATTTTCCCAATTGCATGAAGTGAGCAAGTAAGAGTGTTGAATGTGTGTACGCTTTCTTGATGACAGTAACCCTAATGCCAGGGAGTTTATTGACATATGCTCCATATATGTATATCTTGACCAAAAACAATATTATTTGTTTAAACTTCTATAACTTACAATATATTCTTTGTTTGATTGATTATTATTATTTTAAAATTCTATTACTGAAATGTAATTACTTAATTACCAGACCGCATCTCACGATTTCCGAATAATTGTAATTACTTTGTAATTTTTTAAAATTGATGTTTTTTGTACTGAATTTAGGCCACAAGTTTTGAAAATCAATGCATTTAAGAGTTAGGAATTTTCTGTGCAGGTCTTCTTCTTCATCAGCACTGATGGTCAGCTAGAGCCCAGGTGATGCCTTGCAGAACACACAGATTGCTTTCTCAAAGTTCGGGCAGCCTAAATGCTGGATTGGTGTCTAAACTGTAGACAACTTAAAAGAGAGCACAGACATTAGTATATTCACAGAAGGAAGCCGAATAGAAGTTGGGTGGGATGCGCACTCGAACAGAGGAGCACCATTAACCAAATAAGTAAAAAATTTTCCCATGATGTTCCAATAACCAAGTAGAATTACTTGCTATAAATATGAGTCTAAAATGGTTTCAGTAGCAGCAGGCCGTTAGCAAAATAGCATTGGTTCAAATAAGGTATTGGAAAATCCATTTTCTACTGGTAGAGCAAGTGAGTTTTTACTGGTACGTTTTTGACAGAATTTATTATGTACCTAAACTTATGGACTTTGAACTATTTTGATTTGTTATATTATAAATATTAAAAATTGTAAATTATAACATATTTCATAGTACTTTCATTTTACTGAACATTTCAAAATGATTGTAAGTTGTAAAATAAGCAAAACTTTGTGCCTGTAATCACATGTGGGAACAGGCTGAAGAATAAATTCAATAATTTGGTAACTGCTGGAAAAGTTTCCTCAATGGAAAGGAGTAATTTTGATTTCAAAATTTCATAAAATACACTATTGTCCCAAAGAATTTGGTCCTTCACTGCACCCCAAAATTATTTTCAAGTAGTTCTGAAGTAATGCTTAACGAAATGCTAAATGAATCAAATAGAGATTTCCCAATCACATATTACCTGCATCTAATAAAAATATTATTAAAAATTGAATATATCAAGTTTAATTTTCATGTGGTTTGATTGTAAAGTTCCCATATAATGGAAAAATTTAATACCCACAATATAACCTCTGTTTAAAAAAGCTAAATATGCATAAACATATTTTATGACTAAATATGATATACCAAATAATTAAAAAAATAAAAAGTGCAAAAATGTTTAGCTAATTTTATAAATAAAGAGTAATTAATGATATTGTCAAATTTCCAAAGTTCGTTTCCATGGTAAATTATTTATATTGTTTGAATATAAGCTATTCAAATACTGTTTACCTAAAACTGCTATAATGTTTGGCATTTTAAAGCTTGCTGTTTTAACAGGAGTGGCAGCTATTGTTGCATATGGCTTTCAGTCCTTGATAACTTTACAAGGAGATGGTGGTAAAGTTTTTCTTTCATATATTTAAATGATTTTTATTTTTTTAAATAATAAATTGTACGTAGATGTGAGCGAGTCAGAAAAGCGAGAACGAGAAGCAGAAAATCATGAATTTGAAATGCTGGAAATTGATTCAATTATGGAAAGACGACATTTCGCTTATCGCATTTATAGAAATGGGGATTTCAATTATTTACGAAGTTAGTCATAATTTAAAAGGTAATATCAATTTATCATACTGGTTTTAATTAATAAATCTAAATTATGCCACACCACAAAACTTATACAGCTGCAAGTATCAAATTTTGAAATGACACAAGAAAACTCTATTTTTACACTTGTAAAAATGTAACTATGACGGGTTATAATTTAGATATAAGTTAAGGCGTAATTGCATTAATGGGAAAGTTAATTGTTGATCAATCATAATTTTATATTAATTTTTTTTATAAATAAAAGTCCATGTAATTTACAATCAATTTTGATTTTAGGTAGCACATTATCTTCAAGTAGATGTTGGTTTTAACCTAGCGCTAGAAATTGATTTTTAATTTGGATGCTTCTGTTGTCAAATGTAAATAACTAAATTTAATGTATTATTACAATTTTATAATAAACCAATTTTGAAAAACAACCATCAAATTTATTATTGTTATTTTGTAAATAAGAAGGTATCAACCACAATTGATTCTTGTTCTATTACTAGTGGATCAGGTATGTGGTCATCAGAAACAAAAAGCTTGGCAAGATAACTTGTTTTTTAAATATTTGTTTCCACATACCTGATCCATTAGTAATTAATTAAGGTTTTTAATTGAGATAAAAAAGTCAATGGCACGAGCGGGATTCGAACCCACGATCTTTGGCTAAATATGCCGCTTCTCTACCACTTAAGCTATCGTGACCTCGATCCACTCGGACACTAACTTCCCATCTCAACCCCACCTTTTGAATTTTCCCTCCTTTTTGCCATTTTTCAGTTTATCTCAACTAAAAACCTTAATTAATTGTAATATATTAATTGGTCAAGTGGACCACGAAATTAGTGAATTATCACTATTATTGTAAAATAAGAATAATTTTAACCTATCATCATTAGCTAATTAGTAGCCAAGTGGTTAAGGCGTCAGACTCTCGGCTAGTAGATCCCGTGGTCATAGGTTCGATCCCCACTGTTGCGCTGGACTTTTTTTCTGACACTTAAGGGACCAGTGGCTGCAATTGAAAGAAATTGACACGGCACTCATCAATGGAAGGGGCAGGATCAGATCTCAGCAACCCTGAATTTGGTCCCAAACCCCTTCAAAAATGAGTTTCTTTGATGGAAGAACATCGGCTAATCGAGAACTGGGAGCTCAAATTCACATGCGTGTTGCGAGCTCCCAAAAATGGAGCCAGGGATAAAGTACAGTGAGCTGAACAGCTGCAGTGCTCAGGGAGAAACTCATGTCATCTTTTATGTATTTGTAATTAGTAAAGCTTCAGGTTCATCCCAATATTTTACAGGTTAGATGGAATTACTAATTAATATTTTATCAGAAAATAGTACAAACATTTGAGAAATAAACTTTTAATTCAAAGCTGGTCTGGGAATGTCTCTAGCCCCTTGTAAAACATAATCAGGTGAGTATAGGACTCGAGGGGATTGAAGGAAACAATTAAGAAATAGGCTGAAAAAGAAGCCCTTATACCCTTTGAATTAATCAATACCTTGAAAAAGAAATTAAAGAAAATAATAGGCAGTTATACTGGTCATTGCCCATTCAATTACCACTTCATAAAATGGGGAAAACAAACAGAAATCTGCTGAATCTGTGATAAAAAGGCAGAAATGTCGGAACATATTCTCTGTGACTGCAGTGTTAGCTTGGAATCCATACGGCCTTTTTTGAAAGGCAATATTAACCCCTAAGACTCTAAACAAGTAAAAAAAGTCTAACAATAATTTTTTATTTAGGGGAGGGGGAGAGTGTGAATAAAATTCCAGGGTTGACACTAATCATCTGGATACCGCAGTATTAAAAAATAAACATAAAAAAATGGTGAGTTATAGTGTTTCATAAGTTGAGTGAAAAACTGTCAGACAGCCTCAAATAGTGAAGATAGGCAGACAGGAAAATTGGCTCTGAGTGCTCCTAAATCCAACTACCCATTTTAGGTGTCACTGACCACTTGATGATTATTTTTTTTATCCAAAAATGGTTATTGATGCAAGAATTGGATGCCCTAGAACTAAGTCCGTTTTTTTATGACTACTGAAAAATTGATTTTGTATGTGAAGTTATTGTAATGTTTTTGAGGTGACCTATAATCTGTTTTCCAACTTTCACTTGTATCATCTGTCTATCATCCTTGGTTTAGTCTTTCACAGTTAGGACTGACCTAAAGATCACAGAAGACCAGGATCAAAGTACAGTAAGCTTATTTTAAAAGATCATCCTTTTAGAGAGGAACAAATTAAAAATTAAATCAATAACAAGAATAAAGGGTTGGTTGATAAAGTACACAATAAGTACTGTCTAAACTTTTAATAAAGTTACTGGTTTGCACATTAAGTAGCAAAATATTTTTAATTTTGTACAGTCATACAAGACATAAAAATGACTTTTTTTTAAATTTCATTCATAAACAATTATAAATAAATAGAAAACAGTACAATTTCACATTTTAACTTTCGTCACTAACAATATTAAAAAACAGAAAAGAAAAAGAAACCAATTAACACTTGTACAAAACAAAATAAGATAGGAAAAGCAGTAAGCACCTGCATAAAGGCTAAAAAATTAATCACAGCTTATTTAAAAATTAAAAATACAACTATAACACCATTTGGTTCCGTTTGGTAATTCAATAAGTTATTTTGTAAATTAAACCTACTGAAAATACACAGGGATGACACAAAACAATGGACAAATTAAAAAAAATATTAATAATGGAGGGAGGTGTATTTATTAAAATCAAAATATTTTTTGGTTATTTAATAATTAGGATACATTTGCATCCAATTTTGGACACTTTATTGTCTTATGAGACTCTAGTGAATAATGGACATGGTGCTTTGGAGGACACGGCAAAAACATTTCTGCCCAGCGACCTTAGCGGTGTTACATTCTAGAACCCATTTGCTGTAATACCTAAAAATCAAACAAATGACAGTCTCATACAATGAAAAACAATTATCAATTAGAGTGAATTAATTCTAAATAAGGTGTTTTCATTGTTAGTTTACTTTGGCTCGATCAGTAGGCTCTGCTTCTTTAGAACTGCTGCTTGGCCCGTATTCTCTAGAGACGACGAATAAAAATTCCGCATGATCATCGTTACTGTAGTTATATTGAGATCCAATATTAATCAGCTATAATTTAAACAAAAACAATTAAAATTATTTATAATAATGTTTTGACAAAATGACTATGATTACAGACCTGCTCGAATTTCCATCCGTCTGACATTGTTGAGACCATCTGAGTCAACTCATCTTCGTGACATTGTAGCACCCGATACACGTGTTTTTTGTTGTCTTTTAGAGGTCTGGTATCTCTTTGCATAATCCTTTCCTTCACAAGGCGGATCAATTCAGTTATATTATAAAACTCAGCTTCTTCTAAAACACCTGAAATATTGAACTATTATAAAAACTAAATATGAATTTTAGGAATATATAACTGGCACACATGTCTGATTTAGAAGAATGAAAAACTTACCTTCTTCTTCTAAGTCTTTGTTTATTATAAGCTTCCCATGTCGTAGGTAGTTTAATATAGGGCTAAAATAAGTAGGATCCCTGTCGATCAAATAAGCACCTTTTTCATCCTGAAAGTAAGAAAAAAAAACATTTCAAAAACAAGGCACATTTTAATTTAAAAAAATTGAGTATCAAGATGCTTACCCTATCTGATATAAGGTCAGAGTCATCCTTACATAGCCTGTAAAGGAATGAGTCAGGATACCGAGACAGGGTTGTCTTAGTTGTCAGAAAGCACGTTCCACCGACGTTTAATTTAACCCACTGCTTGCTCCCCCCCTGGCTAATATTGCACGCATTTTCAGATACACTGCTTGTGTTCAGTTCTTCGGCCATACTTATTAATTACTGAACACACAGTTGAAATATTTTAAAAAATCCCACTACAGTCTGAAAAATTGAATAAAATTATCACTTTAGGTTCGAATGATACAACGAACAAATGATATGATTATCACAAAGGACATTTTTGAAGAACAAGTTGATAATAAAAAATATATTTTAATCAGCCATAATTTTACGTTTTATATTTGCATTTCTCTCCATATTTATATAATGTTTTATTTGTTCCAATTTGTTTTTATAAATTGTTATACGTTGTTTTTTTGTTTGTGCTTGCTATTGCTCTTCTTTTATAGATGTAAGGTAGTTTCTTTTATCGATCTTGTATTTTTTGCTACTTGTTTTATTAAAATTACTTATTTACAAAAGGACTGCAATGCATTTCGCAGCTCTGTCTGATTAGACAGGTTTTTCTGTGGAGCAGCTTTTTTGTTGCTCAACATGTTGCAAAAAATACAAGCTAGATAAATGAAACTACTCTACATATGGTGATAGAAATTTTGTTCAAGGATTTGAATTTTGGAAAAAATAATATTGCCAAATGAAGTTTTCATATTTTTGTGTGTGGATATAATGGATGCACGAGTAAACAAATACATCAATATTAGTGTAATTTTCCTTCCTTTTATTATTAATCTACACCTACAACAAGTTATGCAATAACAATGTATGCTGCAGGTAGCTTGTAAAATATGAATGTGAGCCACTCATCAGTGACCAACATTAGGCACCATCTATTAGGTTTGTGGTCTGCTTGACCAAATAAATTCTTTTCAATTAATTACATGTGAAAAATTGCAAAAAGGAGGGCTGAGATGGGAAGTTGTCCGAGTGGATCAAAGTCACGATAGCTCAAGTAGTAGAGCAGCGGCGTTTTTAGCCGAAGGTTGTGGGATTGAATCCCGCTTGTGACACTGACTTGTTTATCTCAACCAAAACCTTAATTAAATATTAATTAATTGATTAGGCAGCATCTTCAATGTATGACATGAACCCTATAAAACGCTTAGGTAACCAGTTGGTCAAGAAACCAGCAATGCTCAACTTTGATTTCCAATACCTCAAATTCTACTTCAAATAATCTTCACTCCAATTTCCATCTTCACTATCCCTGTTAAGTTACTATTCAAGAAATTCTAAATGCAAAACTCTATGCAGCCATACTACATAGCAATTTGTGAAATTATTAAAAAAAATATGTCTACAGTAGCAGACAAATTAGTTATTACTGAAATAATTCTGTATGAGTAACAGAATATTCAAGAATTTTTACTTTCCAATGCAACAGTAATGGCAAACAAAACAAAATAATAATTTTTATTATTATTTTGTTTAAAATGTTATTCAAATATAATTATTATTTGTGAAATTTTGTTTTCAAGAATAAATTCTTTCATCTTTTTTCTTTCTACTTCACTACAATTAAAGCCCTATTCACATGGGATAATCAAGTCTCTAAGCAACTAAGGTACTCGGCCATCTAGAGACCCATTATGCATAAGTAGGTAGTATCACTCAGTAGTTCAGTTGATACTAAAAGACCAACATGTTGGCTCCCAAGTCTCTCAGTCTCTTTTTTAGATTCATACCATAGCGTGTGAAATGAAGGAACGAAGATTCAATTCAAAATTTGTGTCAGAATTGGATTATTATATCATCACACTAGAAATTGTATAAGAAGTTTTTTTTTCATTATATCTTTAATATCTTGCCACTGTACAAGATGTAGAGTACATAAGAATGACGAGATGCTGATTCCCACGACCAAAAGTACCAGGCGAACACCAAACAAAATGCGGACAGCAAAAACTTTACCTGAGGGAGGAGATACATTAGTAAAACCAGAGCCCCTTTTGGGGATATGCATGTACTGCCATCATCTACACCCCTGCGAGCCTTGAGGTATAAAAGATACCCAAACTTTCAAACTGCTCCCCCCAGTACCCCTGCCACCAAGGACCCTTCCATGCAGAAGCATGACTACCCCCCTGGATGCACTATAAGTTACAGGTAACTTTAAATATTTAAATTATATTTTTTAATAAATTTAAATATCAATTTGTAGACCAACAAATATTCTGAAGCTATCATTATTTCAAGGATAAAGGGACTGTCAATGACATTACTTTCAAAAACTTCTGCCAAGAAATTTTCTCTGGTTTTCTGGAATTCCTCACAATCAAAAAGTAAATGTTTTAAATCTTTGAGAACTTGACAAGTGGAACAATTGGGGGATTGTCTCAGTTTTATTTTGTAAAGATAGGCACCGCTTATTCCATGACCAGTTTGAATTGGAGTCAACGGTAAAGAGACCCTTACTACCGACTACATTTAATACCAGGGTATTTTATGAACTTTTGGGAATAAAGCCCCGTAGAAAGACCCCTTTTCAGCTCTGCCATAAATTAATTTATTTAATCCAGAGTTTATTAAGAAACTTTAGCACATCAAGTTTCAGAATATTCATATCTTGAAAGCAACCAAATTGAGTAGCATGCTTGGTCAATTTGTCTACTGCGTTATTACTTTCACTAATTTCGTGGTCCGCTTAACCAATTAATATATTACAATTAATTAAGGTTTTTAGTTGAGATAAAAATTGCGTTATTCCTCTTTATGCCACTGTGGCTTTATGGCCTCGTACTCAACAGAAACCATGTTCTTGCTTGGTTGGCTGAGATCAAAAGTTGTTTTAATAATTTCACAAAGCAAATAATCCGGCTTGAGTTGTTGCTAAAATTTTGAATATTCTGTATAAGGAGTTGAGTATGTAATGAATGCTTTCAAGACTGTGTGACTTTTTTTGGGAGTGTGAGTCTTGGCAACATTGGGACCGAGTCGGTCTTCAAAGAAATTTGAGACTATCTATTAAAAACTTAATTAAGCAATTTGTAGACATAATTAAGATTGTTTGGCATTGATAATGACCTTAGAATAGGTTGAATGCTTGGCAGTAACAATTAAATTTGTTTATTTAGAAATCGTGAGATGTGGTCTGGTGTGATGTAGGTTTCAGAAAAATATTTTCTTTATCGTGCCAACGTTTCGATCTTTATTGAGATCATCTTCGCGGCCTGAGATTTACAAACATTGTTTAAACCAACTCACGATCTCTAAATAATTATAATTGTAAAGTTTATATGTTTCATTCCCAATATAAGTTGTGCTGCTCAAACGTGCTGAACAAATGAAAGAATTTTTTACTCTTTTGTCTTCAAACCCTCTTAAGGTACAAACTATAAAGGAATTTTTAAAATTGTATACACATGATTTTTGAACTTAAACAAACCGATTAGAGTAGAAATTTAATTTACACAGGACAATGGTACGTTTGTTTTGGTTCAATTATCAACCCTTGACAATCTGAATGATCTTAGCAGCCAGGGGAAAAACTACATTTTAAAATTGACACTTACCCTTTAAAAAAATGTACAATGGGATGGCTTTTCTTTTTAAACGCTAAATTGAAAAACTTGTCGTTACACCCTTCCGCCTTTCAACAGATTTTGTTAAATGCATAACTAGTCAAACGGACTCCGAATTTGGAGGTAGACAGTTTGAAAACAATAAATATAAAAATTAATTAAAAATCACATCAAAGAAACGCACACAAACTGGGCATAAATAAAACTCAACGAAAACAGAAAACGCCATAGTGATGCTATGTCAAATCGATTATGAAATTTCCAACTGGGCCTGTTTCGATTTCTATTGAACCACACTAACAAAACCCCAAAACTGGCCTTAACACAATTATATTAATTAAAAAATATTTGAACGATTATAAATATAGTTGATAATAGTTTTAAATTGACTAACAGAGCTTATCTGAGAATCTAACGGATATTTTCAATCGATTAGTAATTTTAGTCAATTCAATAATTGTATATAGTATATCAGTATACCCCATTTCTGCTTCCTTTGACTAAATCTGTGCCTCGTCACCTTTTCATTGATTTCAGTTTTCCTTTTAAAAAGAAACAATTTTCTGAAAATAAATACCGAATAGGGATATATTGATGATTAATTTATTTAAATAAATTACCATTTTAATAATACAATATGAGGGTAATATTGCTTTACACAAGATACATCATGCTTAATGCAATTTCAAAATGTTTCAACTTGGTTCAGCTCCTTCCTCCCGCTCGGGTAGAGAAAAACAATTTATAAAAAAATAATAATAATTAAAAAAAGGCATACATAAAAACAACGTATAAAACTAACACCAACCAAAATAATAATGTTAAAAAATCAAAAAGTCATATGGCAATATTTCCAAAGGAAAAAACTTGGTACAACCAAGATTTAAATTTCTTCCTCTTATAAGGGGATAGGGATAGGCTTAAAAGAGACCTCGACCTGAATAGATCTATTGTGCTCCCTTGTACATAACCTGAAGCTATAACTCACTGGCCAGCTTCGGTTATTAATCAGCCTCCACAGCTTTGCCAGCAGCTCCTTGGTGTAGGATCTTGCTTGTGGTTTTTCTTGTCCTAGTTGTAAGAACCTGCACCTACATAGACCTTCACAGAAACTTAGAATGTGTTCTGCGGTCTCCTCTTCCTGGCAGTATCTGCACAGTAGTTCTGTCTGTACTCCTATCCGGTGCACGTGCTTTCTTAAGTGGCAGTGCTCTGTCAGGAGTTCAACCAGAATCCTGGTTCAGTTGCGGTTGCCTTTCAGAAATTCTTTGGTAAGTTTTGCGGATGGTCCTTCTATGAATCTCTTCATGTGCCTCATACCAGGTTTTGGATTCATTAAGGATCCATTTTAAAATGTATCCTCTTTTATGGCAGGCTGCTAAACAACAATAGAGTTCTGGGACCAGTGTCCATGTTGGCCCCGTTTTTGGCCAACTTGTCAACATTTGTTGTCTTAATGCCCCGAATGTCCAGGGGCCCATGCCAGGGTCAGCTCATAAGGGGGATCAAATACAAATATTTTTATCAAGAGCAGAATGAAGAGACATGTAAAAATAAGGAGACAAAACTATGAATTTCAGTCCCAGTGATTCGTGGCTTTTCTAGCTTAGTTCTGTTTCATATTAAGTTTTCATTAACAACAAAAACAGCAAATGCCATACAATCCCATCATCTAAGTTTTAATAAATCCTGAAGATATAAAGTCTGCTTTCAAACTTAAATTAATTGACAATTGGGAAAATCAGTGGAAACAAACCACTTCCTACAAATTAAGAAACATAAAAGAAACTTTAAACCTTGAGAAACATCCTTCCAAACTTCCAGGCGTGATGGGGTCGTACTATGCCGATTATAAATAGGGCATACAAATTTGACCCACAAGCACCCCATGGAAAAAATCTATACCACCAACATGCCTTTGTGTCTTGTGGTGATAAATGTATTACACATAATTACTTTTGTCTGAGGTGGGCCCCAAATTACCCCAAAATCCCCTGGACTATAAAGGAAATGTACTTCTAAAGTTTAAAAATGAGATATTTCTGTAACCTTATATAAATTTCCATAATTTCCAATAAACCACTGGTAGTACAAAGGCGATGATAACCTTTAATGTTAAAAAAAAATTAACAAACTATCCATTTAGTTTAGTTTAAATGTTTAGTTCTTCTGTGTTTTATCTTTCCTTTCTAATACATTCTAATATGTACATACACAAAATACTGATAAACTTGCTCCAGGCCTTCGCCTAGGGGCATTCTTTTTGTATTATTATTTTTTGTTTTTGTTTGATGAAATAGGTAATAAACATTTTCTTTTTAAATGTCTTATTTTTACAACCAAACCTATTTTTTGTTATGCAAAATATGAATAAACCTAAATACATTAAAATTTAAGTGAGGTGCGTTAATTTTGTCCATCAGATGGTAACATAAAAATAAAATATAATGGATTTTGGATTCGGATTTACATAATGTCAAATCTGCATGTGCATATCAACTCATGTACAGGCTTGAGCTTATCACGTCTCGCAATTCCAGCTTTTGTAATTTACAATAAATACTGGCAAGCTTCAAAAATCACCCACGTCGGGTGTTTGCAGTCCCGGACCATATCTCAGTCTTATCCGTCCAGCCAGCGAGGTTGGGTTCCAAAAAATGTGCATATAACAAATAATGAGCATGAGGATTTACAAAAAAGAGAGATAACACTTTTCACTATCTCTCTGGCAATGCAGGGTTATGAAGCAAGAATTCATAAAAGTGGGTTGAATATGATATAAAAAATTTTAGAACAATACTGCTGTTTATTAAATATATGATATGTAATGATAAGCATTTGTTAATTTTTACTATATTTTTAACAAAAATATATCACAATAAATGTTAAAAATAAATTATATAACCAATAGATATAAAAATTAGAATTTTTCCAAACTTAACAACATCAACTAGAGTAAAAAATTCACATGTCAACAGAGATTTTCCTTTGGAAGGAAAGACAAAATGTTTGGTCAAGAAAAAAGCTAGTAAATAGCACCTAAAAATCAAAACTGAAGAGTTGTAAAAATAATTTTTACCCAGTTTTTAACATTAAAACTATTTAATTATACATCACGGTTTAAATAACCCTGTAGTAAACAACATCAAATTTGGACAAGAGGGGAATTTAATTTTCCTGCTTTTAAACAGTGAATTGAATTTGATAGTGCAATTGCAAAATTATCAATGAATATTTTCAACCAACTATAAACAGTTAATGGCAGGATGTCCTTGTTTAACATTTGATCTTCTTCTCCATTCCAAAATTTGCCCTGAGTTGCTCCATAAAAAGGAATGTTAGGATTGTTTGCGGTGCCAAGCGTACAAATGCAGGAACAAAACCCTATTAAAAAAAGAAATAAAATAATTGCATATAGAAATGATTATAATTAATGAATTAAACTCCTTACTTTGAAAAAACCTAGGGGTCCAAGTTTGGCTGTATAAAAAAATAAATCTGCCATGTTTTTGAATTCCCCTGCTTTGGCATTCATTGCTCTAGTCTTCATAACATCCAATGGTTGGGTCATTATAGTAGCTACACCTCCCTACCAAAGAGAAAACCCCCCCCAAGCAATTAACAGGATTGTCTTAAGATTGAGGAAAAAAAAAAAACTCACAGCTCCTAAACTGGCTAGGAAGTGTGTTGTGGGTGTGTCTCCAAAAGTAGTGAAGCTTAGAATAAAGGACTTGAATAAGTCATAGAATGCCAATTGTCCTATTGTCATAAATATTGCTCTCGAAGTCGCCATACTTGCACCTGAGAAACACCGTCTTGGCCCCTCTTCAGTCAAAACTCGATACAGGCCATCTACAGCATTTTTATAGCTGTCAACAACAAAAATAAAAAATAAAATAATTACTTAAGAGCTTTTGAAAAATTACATTCTTTTTGAAGAAATATTTGTTTTTATTAATAAAATTGCCAAGATCAAAAAGTTTATTAAGATGCATTAATGCATTAATTTAAAATAGTTCATTTTCAATTTCCTCCCAAAAGCAAGAAAAAGAGCCCATTTTAAGCTGAACAGTAACAGTGTAAACTGAAGTTGCCCATGCACTATTAAAATTAAATGAAGGCAAAACAAACACAAATAATTTTTATTAATTATTTCACGTCTAAAGTTTTGGTTGAAATTAACTGAAATAATTAATAGGTCAATTACGACTGTTAAACATACATATATGGATTAATATAATTTTTGTTAAGTTGATTTATAATAAAAACTAACTCAGGAAACATATTTTTTAGTTGTTTCTTCTTTCCTGTTTATTCTACAGGAAATTATTTATACATTTAGATACATTATTTGGAAAAATAGCATCACAGAGACTGAGAGTGTTAGGATATCCAATACTTTAATTTGTCACATAAAAATTCTGGGCCTGACATCTGAGATTGCTCTTTTAATTTTATTCAAAAATTTGAAAAAATAAAATAATTTCAGAATTTTGATACAGGAGATCTAACTGATCAAAAGTGTGATTAGGATAGGAATTACCAATCATATTACAGATTAATCACCCCATAGACCACATGGAGAGATCTGATCACAAAGGTCAGAATTATTCAATCATTATGTAATTTGGAAAAAGACAATAATTAACTGGATAATATTTTGACCCTGTCATAAAAAATGCAATTTGAGATCAGTTATAAAAATTATAAATAATTAACAACTAAATCCTACAAACTATAAAAATTTACTTAGGAATTTCTCTTCATTATCAAAAAATGTCTATATGATCAAAAACAGCATACTTTAATTACATATTTAATGTTTAAACTAATAAAATATTCTAATAATCTATACTAAATAATTGTCAGTTTAAAAATATAGTCAAAATATATTTATTTCTATATTAGCTTTGTGATCTATCGTAATCCTATAAGCTAATTTATGTGACAGTAATCTAATTTGAGAACAATGATGAAATAGATAAAATAAATATTGTAAGATACAGAAAATGGTTCAGACAATTATAATTACAGTATAGAAAAAATCATTCCCATGCTCGTTTAAAAACATCATTGTGAAATGAATTGTACATTTATTTTATAATAATTATAAAGGAAGAAGGAACATTTGTGCAAAATCGGAACATGTATCTTACTGAGATTCGTTTTCCCTAGTTGTAAACTGCAGAAGCAAAGAGGGAGCTGAAAAATTGGAAGTACACAAAAATCAAATGAGTTGCTGAAAGTAACCAAGTTTACAGTAAGAACTAAAACTTGGTTTAATTTATACAAATGGTTATAAATTATCTTTATATTCAGAGAAAGATTAATATGAACTTACACAGTTTAAAAAGAAGAAGAAAAAAACATGCAAAATTCCAATTTGAAAAATACTCACTTTCGCCTCTGTTCTGGAGCTAGTTTGATATCATTCTGCATTCGGACATTAACAAGGTCTGCCGGTGATCCAACGACACCGCCTGCGGCACCAGCCAACCCGGCAATTACGACCTTCTTGTAGAAAGGTACAGGACCGTCACCATTGTGCGACTGATTAAGTACCTTTAATAGATTATATCTTTTAAACATTGTTCCAAAATATCAAAGATACGAAAATACAATAAAGTCATTTACAATTTCAAAGAAATGTTGTATGGTTTATTAACAAAGGACAATTACTTATTTATGTATTAGTTTTGTTAATATACAAATAAATTGTATTACTGAAACAAAGAAAATGACACTCTCTTCTGTTGATGAAAATATTATATAAGTTAAATTACAAGCAAAGCTTCAAACGACATTAATTAAAGGAAAGTTTATTGGTTGTTACAAGTGACTTTATTTAAAGATAAGTCTGTTGTGTGTTGAAGTATGACTAATCATCACCATCATCATAATAATTATTAAAAAATGGTTGTTAATTTAAAGTGTGTAAAATAATGTATAATGTCATTTTGTTTATTTATTATTTTATTATTTATACAAGATTTTGTTTAAAACAACTTGACTTTAGGTAGGTTAATGAGAACCAATCCTACTAAAGTATTATTTTAAAAATGATTTTTTAATATGCATGAAGGAAATGGATAAAGGATTTTTTTAAAAATTTGATTACAATGGTAAAAAGGTAATTTAAAAATTAATTCAAGCTTATAATGAAAAAATATTTTATCACATATGTATTTTGCAACTTAATTTTTATTTTGCACGGTTCCCAGTATTCTAATGTTGATATGAAGTTTGCACTCAGATAAGGAGAGTAGATTGTGGCTCTAGTTTTAGGATAAAGACATAAATAAATCAACTACTGACATTCACTGATAATGTTAGAGAGTTTAAATATGATACTGTCGTTAAAGTATAACAGTAAAGTTTGGCAAGCCTGCTGTAGAAACTTGACACATTTAATCTCTGGTTCTGTTCATAATTAATTGATAAACAAGAAGAAAATTATTTTGTTTAGGGAATTTCCCTAACCATCCCTATTTTGTTAATAACGATTGAAATTTTACAATAATTCAAAGAAGAGAAGAAAAGTAGTATAGTATTAATTTACATTTATAATATTTTTTAAACAAAAAAACAACGACAAACTCTACAAAACATTTTATCACCTTGCTTTAATTAACCAAAAATATCCCTTTAGTTGTCTTGTCATCATGCAACCTGAAACGTCACCCTTGAGAACAGCCTAGATTTATAACGTAACAAATGTGGATGAATAGAACACAACACAATGTGGGAAGTATGCTTTCAGCGTTTACCTCATATATGCCAAACCGTGCAGTGGAATAGGTGAGCTGTCTGAGGAGAGAAGCCGAAATTCCATTGTACAACGACAAGATGCCATCTTGTTTGATGATGTTCGTCGTGAGTTTGATGACACCTAGTTTCGTCTCCTGCTGAGTCTGTAGTTGTACCTGATCAAAGATTATTGAGATTACACAACCATTCAAAATGTTATAATGAGTGCTTAATTATAATAAATTGAAGTTGAATTAATTGATTTATTAATCGAATTAATAAATTGAATTATCATAATTTTCCCTTGAAATATGCAATTTTTGGAAGAGATTTATTAAGCTTATATAAATCCAAATCCAAAATCCATTGTATTAAGGGAAAATTTCTCCTAGAGCATAATAAACAAGTTTTCTTTCCTCGTACAGAACATAAAAAATGTTAACATGGTAACATTTTTTTTTCATATTTATTTTTATATAATGGATACCAGGAAATAGAGGAGTTCCCCCTCTATTCTACAGCTTATTGTACTTCCTTCCTGGCTCCATTTTTTGGGGGCTCGCAAAATGCGGGGATGAATTTGAGCCTCTGGTGTGCCAGTGTTTTTCCATTGAAGAAACTCATTTTTGAAGGGGTTGTGACCAAATTCAGGGTTGCTGAGATCCAATCCCGTCCCAGACCTTCCATTGATGAGTGCCGTGTCAATTTTTTCAATTATGGCCACCGGTCCCCTTAGGCTTCAGAAAAAAAGTCCATAGGTGACAGTTGTTATTGAACTCACAACTTTGGGATCTACTAGCCAAGAGTCTGACACCTTAACCGCTCGACTACTAAATAATTAAACACTTCACAATCAGAGGCTATATGGAATGATGATGCTTCTGTGTAATTTCAAACTTGGATTTATAAATTTACTGAACTGGATGCAGTGTGTAAGAATATAGTTCAAAGAGTATAATGACCCGGTCTAAAATAATTAAGAGTAAATGTTAATGTTTAAATAATTAGAAATTTTCCAACAAGAGGCATTACAGAATGATAATGATTCTATGTAATTTCAAAGTTGGATATAAAACTTGTAACATGTATTTTAAACATCTTTTTACACTTTTACCCTCATGACAAAATATTTGACCTTTTTCTTTATCAGTTGTTTATGCATCTCATTCCTGATAGGAAATGTTACTAAAAAATTGATGCATATTGTTAATTTTTAAAATTACCAATTGTCAAAATGTTTAAGTCTTAAAGTTGTACTGTGTTTGCTCTGTCATACAAATAAATTTGTAAATTGGGATATAAACATTTGTTTTCCTCGATAAAAGAACCCCATTCACCTGACAATAAGGATGTCTGAACGTATTTTAGAATAACTAACAATGGTTTATGCATTATAAAATGCTTGCATTATTTTTTTTTTTCAGACAATCTTTACAAAACGAATTCCATGTAATTTGCATCCTTACACTTACGCTCCCAGACAACATAATGTCGGAATTGTCCAAACAGGTTCATTTTCATTTTTAGCCTGCAATTGTACCTGGTTAGAAGTATTTATTGTTGTATGATAATATTTACATTAGAAAAACAATGTCTGACAATGAAAATCAGCGGTTTGGTAAAAAGAAAAAAAAGAAAGAAAAAGGTAAAAATAAAAGATAAACATTTGGAAAGGATAGGACTATAAATTAACAAACCGAGAACTATTATTCACTCTAGTTTACTCATACCCAGACTGCCTGGCCAGGTTGATTACATAACAATCATCGTTCAGCTGGCAGAGCCCATTCAGCCCTGATAAACTGTGTTATGTAATTTTTTGGTCATTGAACTTGAATTTCAAAGAGTAACTTGTCTTTTTAGCATAATGAACCAGTTAAACAGTTAAAAGAAAATGTAAAGGTCACTTGCATTACTTAAAAAAAAAAGAAAAGAATATTGTGGAAATCAATGTTGCAGACTTGAGTATAGAATAAAATAGTAATATTTATTGGGTTGTTTGGAAAATAATGCAGGTTTTCATGTTTTCTTTCAATTACCCCTCTATTAATATTGTTTATGTTTGATGGATTATTCTTTTGGATGAATGTCAACACTTTTTAGTCCTCTTCCAAACAAAAATATGTAGCATTTCATTATTTGGGAATAATTCAGTCTTTAATAAGATGACAACACGTGATTTTCACATAATTTTGTTTTACGAGTTTATACTCTGCTGGACTGGTGCCAAAATGGTCAGATACATTAATAAAGGGTAATGGCAGTGTGAGTAAGAGCACTTTAGAGATGGTTTAAAAAATTTCGAGAGAGAGACTTTAGCATTGAATAGCAAAGCTTTGGATGAAAAAATCCCAGAAGAACTGTTCGAGAATTTGCAGAGAATCTTTCAGTTAGTCAATCGACCATCGCTGACCACCGTAAGTCAATTGGAAAGATGAAAAAGCTGGAAATTTGGGTTTCTCATGCATTAAACGAATGCAAAAAAAATCATCGTTATCAAGTTTGAGCAACACTTCTATGATGAAATAGAAACAAACATTTTCTGGGTAGAATTGTTACTTGTGAGGAAAAGTGGATTCTCTATGATAAGAGCAGACATTCGGGACAATGGCTCGTTAAAGGAGAAGCAGTACCAATTTTCCTCCTACTTATTTAAAAAAGGTGATGGAGACTTTGGTGGGCTTTATTTGGGCTGATTTACTTCAGCTTGTTGAATCTCAGTGAAACAATGAAGCAATCCACTAGAAATTGGCAACCAGACAAGGCCGATTCTGTTATATGCTCGACCCCATGTCTCACATGTGACAACACGAAAGCTGTTGGATCTTGGCTATGAGCTTCTGTTTCACCCTCCCTGTTCTCCAGACCTCTCGCCTACCAACTACCATTTTTCATATACCTGGACATTTTATAACATAAAAAATTTATTGATCAAAAGTCGTTAAAAATGTGTTTAAAGAATTTGTTAATAATAAAGACTCAAAATTCTATTCAGAGGGTATAGAAAAGTTGCCATCATGTTGGGAGAAATGTATTGAGTGTGATGGAGAGTATTTTAATTATTGACAATTTTTTAAAATAATTTATTTAACTGTTTATTAATTTATAACCATAACTACATTATTTTCCAGACAACCTAATATTTAATAATTTTTTTTAATTGCTTAGAAAACTTGGATAATTAACAGTTTTCTCAACCTGATTACTTTTCCAGCATAATATTCAACTTGACCAAAATCAGTCTATACATGTCATTTCTAATATGCGGTCACAAGTTATATAAGGATATTTAATTTTTTTAAAAATCACCTTGAGTAGATCCAGGGGGTGCGTAAAGCAGGCAGCTCCTGCTGAGGAGAGCCCTCCGAAGTACCACCGGGCAACTTTCCCTTCGCCTTTCTTCGTCATCTCACCTAAAAAAGGAAAAAAAAATCCTTGCTTAATCCTGCTTACGTGCGACGGGACAATGAAAACGGACTGAAGAGAGCAAGTTTTCCTCTTCTATTCGCTCACAAACGTATTGATGACTAGTTAGAAAACTCATGTTCAAAAACTCATGACACAGCAGTAATAGTGCACGGTCATTTCATTAAGATAATTCACTTTATGTTAAGTTAAAACTCGAACAAGAATCTATCTTACATCTGAACAGATTTCAAAAGAAAAATGTAATAATACATTTAAATTAAATCAAATTATGGAGCACTGGTTCTTCTTTTTTCCCCCATTTTTTGCGAGTGATAAAGAAACAATGATTAGATAATAGGATAACAGGATCAATTGAACATTACCTCCTACAAGTGCTGATAAGATAAAAGTCTCGTAAGTGAGATTTTTGGCAAATTCTACGGAAATATTTAAAAGGATTTTTGCTAAAACTTCTTACCTGGATCGAGGGAACTTGCCTACTGGCCTTGTTTTGTCCATTTCAGATAAGTTGTTAACCCAAGGACTCGTTACATCATTGCCCGACGGGTTGACGGGAGGCCGGCTCGTTTCTCATTCATGAAAGTTTTGGGAAATTTTCCGAAAGTTTCTTGGAACTGAATAAATACAACGGTTGATTTCGACACAGGGTGGAAAAATTAAAAAGCGTGCTTTACGTTTATTTTATTTTATTTTTTTTTCGAAACCGGCACTCTAACGTGTATTCCGGACGAGTTCGTCACGACGATCGTCCGAACGCGCAGGCTCCCGCGTCCTGATTTATTCTTGGCCCATGTCGAGTGGAAAGATTTATTTTGTCTTATCTAGCACTTTAAATTTAGAAACCAACTTTTACTATATCCTAAAAATATCTGAAGTAGCGATTCATTACACAAAAATAGTTTGATTTAAAATATATTGGGCACACATCATTGAGTTAGGTAACACAGGGAACAACAACTACAAATATAATTAAACCATTCACATTTCAATGCCAAAATATGACAATAATGACTCAATTATGCATAAAAATTTGAAAAACACAATGGGATACTAATTAAATTTGAAGTTTTTGTAAAAAAACATCTTGTTCGCAGAAAGTGATTCTAAAGTAGGTCACTTTCATCCCGCAGAGGACAAATAAATCTTATTTTCCTCCATAAAATCCTCCATAGTACCATCGACGGTCCAGACCTCCTTCATTCTATTTCCTTCAATGTCCCAAATTATACCACTAGATCCTGCCAAACTTTCCACATTCCTTTCCTAAAAGCCGATTTTCTTAAGTTCACTGGAATTAACAGAATATTGAAAGATGATAATAATTCACAAATAGATTTTTTCAACTGCTCAATCTCCGATATTAAAAGACGATTTCTAAAATTAATCGCCAGCAACTCTTTCTTTTTTTATATTTTTATTATTACATATTATTATTATTATTTATTTTTTTAGTATTTTTGTTTTCTAAATTTTACATATTTCTATTACTTACTATATTATATTTAATTTAGTTTTCAATAATGCTAAGTTTAACCAGTTCTCATTTCAGGATGGGTAGGAAAGTCAACAGTATACGTTGAATAAAAACTCGGTCCGAGGATAATACCCTGTGGGACTCCGGCCATACCAGGATAGTAGAAGAGCAAGATGTTCCTGGCTGACCTGAAAGAAGCAGCCAGTCAAATATGAGCAAACCCAATGCCAGACCCTATCAAAGGCTTGAGCCACAACAAAGAAAGCACCCGAGCAGTACTGTTTCAGCTCAAGAGAGGAAGGAATAGCGTCTACAACACGGTGGAATTGCTGGATTGTGGAGTGATGTTTACGGAAGCCAAACTGGTGAAATGGAACAGTTTTGTTCTTCAAAGATGGGAAGGATTCTTGGAATAATGTTTGTTCTTCGAAGATGGGAAGGATTTTTTTCAGAAGAATCAAACTTGATCACTCTAAACGTCAAAGAATTAAATATCCCAATTAGGTCTATTGATAAAACGTTAAAAAAAATAACAACGTTCTTCTTTTAAAAGTCAATAAAGGAGATAGTATGGTAATCACTGAACTCCAAAAATACATTTCTACGGAAGAAATCCTAAACAATAACGAATGTAGGGGCGTCGGTGGCCGCAACGGTTTAGGCGTTGACACGGCGCTCATCACTGTAAGGTAAAGGTCCCGGGTTCGAATCCAGGGCCAATGGATTCGAACCCGACATACTTACAAATGTGCTTTTTTCAAAAACACCGGCACCCCCTGGGTTTATGTAACCTTTGCTGTTGCGAACCCTCGTTAAAAAAATTATTTTAGTGTCATTTGATGTTAATAATTTATTTAAAAATATCCCTGTTGAAAAATGTACTAAACTCTTAAAACAAAGACCTCTATTAACGAATTTGTAAAAAATGATATAAGAGACCTCTTAAATATATGCCTACTAACTAATTATTGTAAATGTAATAATAAATTTTATGAAATGGATCCACTATCTCCAATTTGTGCCGAAATATTCATGGATAAGTTTGAAAAATTTCTTTTCAAATCAAATAACAAATTAATTAAATCTCCAAATCTCCCCTTTTTTTGGAAACGCTATGTAGACGATATTTTATGTATTTGGTCGGGAGTATTGAGGATCTGAAAGAATGAAGGAGGAAATGAAAGAATTCCTCCAATTAATTAATTTTTTTTTACCTCGGAAATGAATAAAGATGATTGTTTAAACTTTTCACTTAAGACTCCATAATAAATTAACAAAACCGATATTCATTTAGTTCAAGTATAGTATGTATCTCTAAGTAATAGGTGAAGTTTTAAACAGGTACTTAATACTCAGGTACTCAAGCAAATATGTAAACTGCAAATATGTAAATATTGTACGTGGAATTAAAATAAATAAAATAATTACTGCATGATTATTGTCCATATTAATCTATATTTGCTTAGTGGTCATAATTGATTTGATTGATATTTATTATTACAATTAATTATTCTTTTTATCTAAGGGTTTGGTTGAGATAAAAAGAATAATTAATTGTCCATAATAAATAACCTAATTGAAATAGACGTATATAGAAAAACTACAGACACCACGATAGAAGCAGATTCGTTGCCATAAAATTTTAGTAGTACACCGGTTTGGGTTTATTGATTTATCTTTTATATTTGTTATACAGAATATAATAAAAAGAAACAGTATAATCTTATTAAACCGCATAGTAATTTGGAATTTCATTTTGGAATTTTATGTATTAAAGCTTTTTTTAAAATTGGATTTGAATTATTTTTTTAAATAAGCAAGTTAATTGAAACAATTATAATTTTGGCAAGAATGTTAAATAACAATTGGAAGAAGTGCCGTAATCTTGTACATTTCGAAACTTCTGATAAGGTCGTGTTGAAACTAAAATTTTTGAATGTGATGAAATCTGTATTAATCTGATAAGATGGTAAACGTTAAATATTGTTGAATTATGTTATTTAATAAACTTTTAAAACTCTTTATATCTTACGTTCACTTAAGTATTATTTTTTGGTCTTGACCTCTAAGAATTACAATTTAATTAATTTCCCATCAATCACGGAGCAGTTTGGCTAAGATAGAATAAGATTTTATGTAAATATTAATAATTATTAAATAGTCCAAACTGCATTGGGAGGGAGGCTAAAACGACAGTCTAAGAAGTTTTTTATTCAAGTTGTGAGTGTTTAAAAAATTCTTCTTTGACTCATCTCTTCTCCCAAAACGCAAGTTTTATTGTTAGTCTGATTACAATTCAAGAGATCTCTCGTTGGAGATACAAAGTTTTCTCCCTCTCACACTCTCGTCTTGTCTAACTTCGCCCTGACAGGACGTCAAATGTCGGATTTTCTGTTCAAACTAAGTCCTTGTCATATACAATCCTATTTATCTCTTTCGAACAAACGGGAGTAATAGGCTGAAGTGATTTAAATTTAATTTGTGTTACCCAGTCAGTCATTTGTTATCGAGGAACATAATTAATTTCATCCATCATGTAGGTAGTAGACGGTTTGGATTTATTGATTTATCTTTTATATTTGTTGTACAGAATATAATAAAAAGAAACAGTATAATTTTATTACCTGCTTACTTCTTTAGGAGCACTAGCTTCTTCAGAATATTATGTACAGAATTCTATTAGGGAAATAAATTCAGAAAATGTACTGGGCGAAATAAATTACATCATCATATTTTTTTAACGATCACTATCTAAAGAAGAATAAATGAACCTTTTAAAATCCGTATGGACAGTGAACTATACCAGGACGCCAGGGATATAAGCAGGGAGAGGCAAGACGCTGACCCTTTTCAATGTTTTACTACATGTCATTTGGATGGTATAAAAGAGATTTTGGAATTAGCATAAATGATTAAAAATTCTGATTCAGTTTGTTTGTTTTATAGATGGTAAAAGTCTTTCGGTCATAATAAAGTTGAATTAATAATTATCAATATTGGCCTACATGAAGTTTACCACCGAACACAAATCCATTATTTTCCGTTGGTTTTACCCATATTTCGTCCAGAATATGAATTTGGTAACGATACATCTCTTTCTGGATTAAAATCCTAGTATTGTAGCAAGATAGCACGATGCCAGGGAAATAAGCAGGGAGAGGCATGACGCTATTTCCAACAGCAACATTTTGTTATATTTAAGATTGGTATAGAAGGAAGCTCTGTATCACCTATGGAAAATAGAATTCTTACAGTTTTTTGTTCATAGGTGAAGACTTAAGTCATAATAAAGTACATAAAACGAGATGATAATGATTGGTATAAAAGGTAAATGATTGGTATAAAAGGCAGCTTTGTGTCACCTATGAAAGATAGAATTCTTAGAGTTTTTTGTTCACAGGTGCAGACTTAAGTCGTGATAAATTACATAAAACGAAATGATAATGACTGGTATAGAAAGTAAATGATGAGGTCTATAAGGTAAATGATTGGTATAGAAGGAAGCTTTGTATCATCTATGGAAGATAGAAATCTTACAGTTTTTTTTTGTTCACAGGTGCAGACTTAAGTCGTAATAAACTATATAAAACGAAATTTGTTTTTTATCATTTTACTCACATTTCACCCAGCATTTTAGTTTGCCGATACAGCTCTTTCGTACAAAAAAAAAGTTCCAGGAAATTAGTGGAATCAGGACTAAAAGCAGCGAGAGGCATAACGATGACTCAGTCCAATTACCTACCATTCAGGCAGAATAGAAGGACGATTTGCATCCAGTTTGAATTGCGATCGGGTTTTGTGCACAGGTGGTTAGGAAAATATTGATCATAACATTTTTTTTCTAAAGTCACTATTGACTTACATGCAATGAACTATATGAAACAAATGCAATTGGTTTGGCAAGTATTTGAATTTGGCGACGAAATAACTAGTTCGAGAATAAAATTCTTGGATATTAGTTTTGGTTACTAAATTGGTTTTAGTAAATTTTTATTTCAAAATCAATATAAAACGCAAATGAGTGATTTCATAAAAGCCAAATCCATTATTTATCACACTTTTACTTACAGTAACATTCTGTAAACAGCATTTGAATTTGGCGACGATATCACAGTTCCTCCCTATCAAAAGTACTTACTTTGGCATCCGCAGTCTTACCGCAGTAAGATTTTATTCTGCTCCATTTTGATGATCATCGACTGACCGAACTTTTGAAATTTATTAAGATGTCCGGCATTGACCACTGATTGTAAGTTTTTTTTAGATTATTTCAGTATCATTTTCATTAATAAAATTATTGAATTGTTAGTTTAGTTCTTTATTTAGTTTTGAATTGTTAGTTTAGTTTGTCACCGAGACGTTAAAGGTCAATAGCAAGGGCATGTTTACTTGGAAATAAAAGATTGAAAAGGAAAAATCAATGACAAAGTCAGGTGTATTAGAAAGCTATAAATAAGTGCAAATATCGTCACGTCTCTTTATTACGCCGTAAAGCAGTCTGATCATTGTTTTCCCAAAAGGTCACGATCTATATCATTAACAAATCGTTCGCGCATACACGACTGATTAAACGTTGTTTTTCCTGACCGAGCGTCGTTGCTCTGGAAATGCTAATGTTTGAACTGAATACAAAAGTTGGTTAATTGCGTTGCAGATAACTTTTAATTTTGAATAAAGTTTGTTGTTGTATATTTTAAGTGGAGAACTTTTGAGAAACTTTGATTGAAGAAACTGTATTGCAGAAAGACTTTCTTGCTTGTTTTATTATTAAGGAACCAAGTTGACGGACACTCAAAACGACCTGAATCGTTTAGATTCTACATCTTGAATTCATGAAACAGATATTAACTAGGACTTGTATATTTGTCTTTGGTCTATATTAGGCCTATAGGTGGGTTATACAGTGGGTGATTATCGTCTACTTATTGAGTCAATTATTCAATCTTTGGCTTCAATCTTTATTTCTGCTTAAGACTGCTTTTTCTTTCATTTTTGTGTTTACTTTATGAAATCCAGAGTGGTTTGTAGACATGGGAAATACCTTTACTCTATTTGCTAGTGGAAGAATGTACCTTCTTGAGGTAATTTTATTTGCAAATGATACAAGATTTTTTTTGCAGTCTTTTATTTTGCACTGGTTTAGACCAGATGCAAGTTTGTGCATCTCGGTAATGTGTAATATTTAAGTATTTTTACAACAACTGCCATATTGCAGAACAATGAAAACAGGTTACATAAAAAATAGAACAAAATTATATTCAATTAATTAATCTTTAATTAAGGTTTTGGTTGAGATAAAAAAGTCAGTGTCACAAGCGGGATTCGAACCCACGACCTTCGGCTAAATACGCCGCTGCTCTACCACTTGAGCTATCGTGACTTCGATCGGACACTAACTTCCTATCTCACCTTTTTGAATTTTCCCTCCTTTTTGCCATTTTTCATTTTTTATTTGGTCAAGCGAACCACGAAACCTAATAAAAATGATTATAGTTGCTGTTCTTTTATATATCTCAGTAGTTTTCAGAGATATTCTGCTGCCAGTCTACCACTTTAACATCGGAAAATAATTGTAGTTGTGGTGAAACACCCCGTCAATGATTATTGATGTCAATGATTATAACAGCCTACACTATCTTTTGTTTAGAGCCAATTAAGTATTCAAAGCTTTATACTGGTTAGTTGTAGAATGGATTAATGGACGTTAACGTTTTGAAAGGTAAACTTGGCTAACTTTGATGAGATTTTGAAAATAACTGGTATTATATGTAGGGTTCCAATCTTCGTAGAGGTCATTAGACAGGTGAAAAAAAGACTGAATGCTGGGTTCACCGAGCTTTCGGCACCTTAGTGCCATTTTATAGGCCCTGATGATGGCACTATAAGGTGAAGAAAGCTCGGTGATCTCAGCATTTAGTGTTTTCTTCACATGTCTAATCAACTGTACGAAGATTGGAACCCTACATAGATTATCTGCAGGTTGATCAACGAACATCATAACTGGTATTATTGCATTGGCAATTGAGTATAGTCAAAAGAATTCCGTAGTTCTCTCTAATACTCACACAATATTCTTCTTTAAAAATCTACTGATTTTTTACGGTTTCTTACCCTCTCTCATTCCCTTGTTTTATGTCCGAGGCTGTGAAGGTGGCAAGAGGTATGAGGTCAATCGCGTACCGAGTCATCATTTCGTCAACGCCAAAGTACCTTGTCACTTTCTTGAGAATAGGATGTCGCCTCAGTAGATTTCATGATTCCGACTCCGAAAGGTCTATTTAAGATCGTCCTAACTGCTGTTTCTCTTAGGTATCTTTCGTTTTTAATTAAAACGATATTCCTGCTAATAGGTGTTAAATGACAACTCTGGTTTAGGTAGTTTTGGTGCGGAGGCTGAGATTCCTATCCCTAGGAGAGAAAAAACCAAGGCGTGAAGGACACATACGGTAGCTTTTAATATTTAGGCTTTTTACCTAGATAAAATGGAGATTGTACAGTAGACCAAAACTGGTCGTGGTGCGGAAAGTTGTAAAGAGACTAAAAGGTTTTTAGTTAGAATATGAATTTGAAGAGTTTAAATCTTAAATCTTTAATTAAACATATCAAAAATATTCTGCATCAGTTTTATGTATACATTAAAGTTTTATTGTATGGCCCATAAACTATACTGAACTCGTAATAAAGGACAAATTTCCAGCTTAATGCATTAATTTACCCACTTCAAGCAGCCGTAGAAAATATTCACAACGCATTTTTTAAACTTAATTATTATTATAAAAATTAAAAGAACGACAACTATTTTTACCATTTTTAAAATTATATTTGATATATTGGTTTTAAATAATCAGCAGGCAACGAATAAATATTAAAAAAAGGAAATTTTGTTTTTATTGTAAAAAATAAATAATTCATTGGCAAACCATAACAGAAATAATCGATATTCAGGCGCATTTATCATGTGATTCTGACTTGAATAATAATGTCTGAACGTTCAAGGCTCCAAATTATTGTTACACATTGTAAATAAATTGTCACACAACAAATTACGGAAATGTCTTCACCTCGGAGGTCCTACTGCGAACCTCGGTGCATACGCGTCAATTGTGTTCCACATTGTCCGACATGCCAGCCTCACTATACTTACGGATATGTGCTGAGAAGCAACCTGAAGTCACTCGGTTTGGTCATAATCATTGCCGTTCTAGGTAAGTTCCTCGATAGGGAAAAATCATTTTAAGCATTAATGTTGTTTCATTCAGTTGATAATCACTGTCCGGTAAAACAAAACTAACACTACATTTTGACTTTTATTCTAACGTTGCATTGTAATTTTGTTTAATAAAAGTCAATATTTATGAAAAAAACTACTTTCCTAGAATAATAAAAACCTACTTTTGATGTCGACAGTAAACAGCTCTATTTTATTTAACCGTTTTGTGAATAATGCTATAACTATATTTAGATGATTATAGGATTTGGTTGCTCATGTTTTCAGTAGAACTAAAAGAAATTTATTTTTGTAAAGTAAAAAAGCTGCATAAAGATGAAAGAAAAACATCGTATAGGCCGATTCTGAACATGTGATACAAAATAGACTCGTTTTACTTTGCTCGCAGAATTTGCCCTAAACCAGACACTACCAACCACAAAATAGCAAGCTTCGAAATATAAAAACTTTCTAAAATATGTACTCTGAATATGTATTGAAGCTTTGGGAAGTAGGAGTCACCCATTTTTTAGGTAGCATGAGACAACATGGTTCCTCAAGGACTCAAAAAGGGCAAAAGTCCTCAGACGTAATTGAATGTGGGATGAAAGAAGATATCTTAGGGTATATGAAGACAAACAGCCATAAGTGCTGAGAATGAATGTGGTTCGGCTAATTTAGAAGATGCGGCAGTCAGAACTGTCTTATTTTATTTATTTTTATTTTTTTTACGAGGGTTCGCAACATCAGAGGTCATATAAAACCACAGGGTGCCGGTGTTTTTGAAAAAAAAAGCCCATTTTTAGTGTGTCGGGTTCGAATGTAGGGCCGCTGGATTCGAACCCGGGACCTTTACCTTACAGTGATGAGCTACGTGTCAACTCCTAAATCGTTACGGCCACCGACGCCCCTCTTACTTTATTCAAGGGTTTGGGGCTCAACATTGCTCAACATGCCATATCCCTAAGCTCTCAAAGTTAAACATAGTCTTGGCAAATAGTGTACCGATGTGATGGTTTTGATGGTTCAGAATAAGTGGTACATCTCCCGTTTCATTAGCTTGATGGTTATGCTTATGTACATGCCAGAAACTGCAATATTTTAAACTGGTAATTCTTTAAGAGTAGTACCTACCGAAGTTACCAGCTATCAATTATAAACACAGTCCGGGTTATTACAGAAAGTGGGTATCATCCCCATTTTACATTTAACGTGCATTTAGTGACGGCTGAAAACAATTTGGCTCTGTACTTAACCAGGAATGGAAAATTCAAGCAATTGGAGCATATCAACCTCGAAGAAAACAGAGAATGAATGTGGCCATTTGCCCGAAGATTTTGATATACATTGCGAAAGCACCAACTTTCAAATTTAAACAGTGTTCAGAGTATTTTTATTCTTGGAAGGACATCAGCCAAACAAATGATGAAGAATCCAGAACTAAAGTAAGATACAAATTAGTAACTAGTCCGCCGATCTGTCTGCCTGTATTGCTTAGGTTGAAGGATAGTAAAGATAGGAAGTATTAATCACCTTGGACGGTCTGGAGAATTTGGCACTTTGGTCCGGTTGAAGGCAATCTTTAATATTCATGAGTAAATCTATCATCTAAGTTACAAGGATTTTTTTTTAAATTTACGTATGATTTATTTTTAATTTTACGTTTTTTCACTTGTCATTTACACGGTGTTTCAGCTGCTTACGTGGTGCACTGCTGGGAAACCAATGAAAACAGAAAGGCCTTTCACGATGTCCAGGATAATATCAATGGTGTCCACGGTTCATTGTACCAAAAACTCGAAAAATTGGTAATAAAATATATGAATATAAAAAAGAATAAAATAAATGAAAATAACAAAATTTTTTTTACTGTGAATAGGAGGGTTCTGATAGCATTGAAACCCTTGTGAGAAAAGTGAATTCTCTTCAAGCGGATGTTGCAGGAATCCACAGGACGTTGTCTGGTTGTCGAATAATAATTATAAAAAATAATTATTATTTAATCTAAAATTTCATATTAGTTTTAGGCAAAGATGAGTGTGGTAATAACTTGGATTTAATGGCACTAAAAGAAGAGATAAAGTTATTCGATTTAGATAGAACAGGCAGGCCAGATTTTGCCCTGGAAAATTCAGGTATGCACATGCATTAAATCGTTATATAAATCTTTGGGCATAATAACATTAATACAATAATTACTTTCCCATATTTAAATCTTTGGTTTATGATATAGATTATATTCTGACACCATAAGTTTTATATTAATTTAGGAATATTGTTTTTATGACCAAGGAAATTTGAAATCTCTCTTATAAAACATGCAAAAGGATTAATCAAAATTGATAATTTGTTTCCAAAGGTGGTTGCATTTTAACAATAAGAGATACAGTGACTTATGCTGAAGGTTCTGGGAAGGTGTCTCTTCTTGGTATTCCTTTGATCAACTACAAGCCCGATCCTAGATCGATTATCCAAGTATGCAACATTCTTAGTCGGACATTGTCTTTATTTATTGTCCTATTTATTTTTTGTTTTCTTTTGCCTCTAGAAAAATGTCTCCCCCGGAGAGTGTTGGGCTTTTCAGGGTGAGAAAGGCACGGCGGTCATTCAGCTGATCGACTTCATCTACGTCACCCACGTCACTCTGGAGCACATTCCGAAGCAGTTGTCGCCGAACGGCAGGATAGATTCCGCTACAAAGACCTTCTCCCTTTCGGTGTGTAATTTATTGTAGTCAAACATTTTTTAAATTATGTATTTTGCCTCAAACTGCTCTATTAGATATAATGACAAAGAACACAACACTACCAAAACCTACACGAGCCAGGAAGTTGATAGCACTAACTTTAACGATAAATGTCATGTAATGTCATGATAAATGTAAAAGGAGGGGAAAATTCGAAAGGTTGTACGTTGAGATGTGGGATGGTGTCCGAGTGGATCGAAATAGCCAAGGGGTAGAGCAGCGGCGTATTTAGCCGATAGTCGTGGTTCGAATCCCGCTCGTGACACTAGCTTTTTCATTTCAACCAAAACCTTACATAAAAAAATAAATTAATTGAAAGAAGTAATTTGGTCAATAGACCACGAAATATAATGGATTTAACGATAAAGTTGTTATTCGCTCTCTGAGAGCAGGACGCTGGGCATTTTCAGATGTGGGAACATTTTTAGGAAGCGACTGAACATTTTGGTGATATTTTTTTATAACATATCTCACGTCTTTTTGAAAAGGATATTTAAGTAATGCATGTGCTGTTGGAGACATAAAATGGTGTGTTATTATAAATCTTCGTATGATTGCAAGATGGGGATTCGATTGAGGTTGGAAGGTTTAGTTGAACCCCACATTTCAATGCAGTAAATTCATATAGGTTTTAGTATACAACTATAGTTGAGTCTTTTGTTTCACGTAGAGGTTTGATTAGTCGGTAGCGTCGGTTCAGTTCTGTTCATTTGTACGTTTAGGTTTCCAAATGAGTCGTCGTCTATGTACAGCCCAAGGTAACAGATTTTCGAATTGGAGAGGAATAAAGTCATAATTAACTGGAAGGAAAGTGTTGCGGTGGAGAGTAAAGTTTATGCTTTTCGGTTTAGAGGCGTTTAGGTTGATGCGCCATGGTGTTCTAAGGCCTAGAGGTAAGTCTGTAGGAATGAACTATGACGGAATCAGGATTTGATGATATGTGTTACCAGTAGACGTGAGAACTTAGTCAGAATGAGAAGGTATATTGGCAGTGTATACTGAGTATACAACAGACCAAGGACGCTACCCTGAGGGACTTTGCATCGACCAGAAGGGCCCAATCTCTGAAGTGTCAATCAGTCAGAAAGGATTTAAAGATTAAAAAGTTGGTAAAGGGTAGGATGACCTTCAAAATAAACCGCGACTACAAACAAGTGAAAGCTTGTTCCACATAATAAAGGCCCCCGAGCAGTTTTCTTATCGAAAGAAGATGTAATAGTATTCACAAGATGATACTGGATGTATTGGAATGACTTAGCCTGACTTATACAATCTAAAATTTAATTTTAATAAGAATCGCTCACAAGGATTGTTTAACATTTATTTTCAGGGTCTGGAAAATGTAAGTGACGAGTCACCTCATATGTTTGGACAGTTCGAATACAGATTGAGCGGCCCTGCTATTCAGACATTTGAAGTGACAGTGAGATGTTTTTCTATGCACTGATTTTATTTAGTATTAATTTTAATCGATTATTTACAATTTTTTTTACATTTGCAGAATTACAGTGAAAGGGCGTATAAAGTTGTAGAATTCACTGTCCATTCAAATCATGGCAATCCCAATTTCACCTGCGTTTATCGAATAAGAGTCCACGGCCAATTGGAGACCTAAAAATGGGTGTTCATTGTTTTATTACTCGAGTAATAAAAGTTGAAACAATTTTATTAATTATTTTTTCTTTTTTTTGTCTGGTTACAGAGGGGACAAAACACACAATTCGTTTTAATTCAGTGTATAATTGCTGCAATATTAATTTACAATACTGTATTATTGCGATTCGTCATAGAATTTCACATATTTTATTTGTGTTTATAATAGATATTTTCTTTCATTGCTTTTAACAACGTCATAATATTTACACGATCAAAATTTAATGCCTTCATTTTATTAAAGTACATAAAATATAATCTACAAACTATATTTATAATTATTATCGTGCGTTAATTACGATTATATCCAATAATGTGTGAAAATCAAATAGGACAATTATAAAAATTTAAACCTTCTCTTTAATTACCAATGTACAAAGTTTTTACATGATTTTATTGCAAGAAAATCTTTTTAAAGACATTTTGTAAAATATATGCATCTTACCTTTTTCTTTGGTAACACAGAATCTTTGACGACTTGGTTTTTTTCTTTTCTAAATCTAAAATAACTATGTATTCAATCATAATAAGAAATTAATAGCTGAGAAATGGTACAATCATCTATATAATTTTTAATATATTTTAATATGTTTAAAATAGGAAATTGTTAGCAAATGAGAGAGTAAATGAAAATTTTCTTTAAAAAAAAAAGAAGCTTCTAGGTAACTATATAATGCAAGTCCCTTTCAGTCTATGATAGTCCCCTATATTACATTTAAAAAAATCCACCTTAAATTTATGCGAGTCCTTTAATCCTGTCGTTTTTTTAAAAATATTGTGCCCAATTTTTCTTTTGGTTTGTGATTTGAAAAAGTAGTTGAACGCTATCTTTCGCTGAGCCAACAATAAGCGACATATTGGACGGACTTCTAAAAAGAAGAAAAAAAACCTTGCCGGAACAATAAATAAAAAAATGTTAATGTTGGAAAATTTATACGAAAAGAATTGCCTTCTAAATCACGCTTTCGAAACGTACTACTCAATTTGCCCTGGAAAAACTGGCCGATGTGACATATTTCGATCGTTTTGACACTACAGAAAACAGATAAACTAACATTATTGCGACAAAAGTTCTTAGATAAAATACTTCTATTTACATAACGACAAAAAACGTGTATTTAAAAGTTAAACTTGTTGAATTATTTTTATTATATATGTAATACTCATTTTTTAACTATTTAATTATATTTTATCATTATTTTTTTGTCCGAGCCCTTTTTTACGCTTTTAGGTCATTGATGCTTATGATCAAAATATTTGGACTTAACATTCACAAAACTTTGTAAACTTGAAGCTTATTGACTTTGGAAAAAAGCCGTCCTGTTTTAAGGAAGCTTTATCTCGTTTAAATTCCCCCCAAATTAATTCTTTAAATTTCCAACGAGGTACATACGTGACAAAGAAATTTATTAAACATTTTTAAATAGAAATATTAGAAAACAGTACGGGAATGGTGATTTCAATTTTAAAAGTTAATCACAGTAAACAGACTTTTTAAAAACCACTCACTACCTTCTAATATTGACATTTTAAAATAGCAATTTTCACCTTGCGACAGAGTTGAGCGATCTGCGTCAAAACTCAATTCACCACTCAATTGACCGTAAGTTCATAATAATCGATCATATGTTTCAGTCTGCTAAATTAAACAAATCTACTTTTGTGAGTCATATTAAAAACCAGAAGTTTATGGCACTATAATTCTGATCAGATTTGTGAAACATTAATTTGCACTTCTAAGGCCTTCATTTAGCCGAGTAACTGACTGCAAATTGTTTCTTGCGGTTTTAATCATAGTGGGTCCGCCTGTTGGCGCTTTTACCGGGCAGGAGGGATAATCTACTTGACGGCGTTAACGCCAAGTCGATGACGTTCTGATTAATCGGGTGACAAATCCGCCGGCTATTTAAATATATTGTCTAATTCCAGTTGATCGATGGCGATCTCATATTCAAAACGAATTAACATAAATTTTTCCTTTATATTTTATTAATCTCTGACCTATCTGCTTCGTGCAATTTTCAAAAATAATACCACACCTTCTTTATTTTTATTGTAGGCCCTAAAAATAAGTAACGTTTCAACTTTTAAATCTTACTTTACGGATTTTGATCCCCTTTTTTAATGGTGGTGAATTACATAGCTATATAATTTTGTTTATATATAGTTAAAAAATTTATTATTTGCCCTTTTCGAGCTGAAAGATGCAATATGAATTAAAAATATAACTTTAAAAATGTTTTTAGAGAATAAAAAAATTAGAGAGGCATTTTTTTATATACCTTTTCAAGAGGTATATAATACTACGGTTTAAATTTAAAAGAATTTACCCAAATACTATCAATCTATATGAAACATCTCGACTAACCCGGTCTACGACTAACTAAAATATCTCATCAAAATATATTGAAAGTGTCATTTGTCAAAGAGACGACTAGTTGGAACGTATACAGAAAATATTTTTATCCTGGTGACGAAGAAGACTGCTATGGCTCGATGGTGTCGCCGTTTTCCTGGAGTCCGGCGAGCAGAGACCAATGTTTTATATTCTCCAAGGCACCTTCAGTCATGACGTTCAGCTTCGGATTCATCTGGCCAAGGGACTGTGAAAATAAAAACAAAGTAGAAATAATTGATTTCAGTTCTTTTGTGTCCTTGCCATGTGGAAACTCTCTTTTGTACACAATTATCACAAAAATGGTATGCTATAAACATCTTATACATAAATTAATGCCTGTTGAGATTATTTAAAATAAATCTCAGGAAAAGGGTTAATGATCAAAACAATCGAGGTAGTATTGTACACTGACAGGCAAAAAATTCTATCCAATTGATTTTTTTTAGTTTCTNAAACCGGCACCTTACTGTTGTTCAAGCGATTCATCAGCTCCAGGAAGTTCGAGGTGTCCAAATTTCTGAACGCACTGCTCGAAGAAGATTAAATCAGAATGGACTTTTGCTTTTTGCGCCCCGTAAGAGGACCAGAATTGACCTGAACACACAGAGTTGCACGGCTCCCATTTGCTCGAGAACACAGCCATTGGTCTTCAGACAATTGGTCTGCGGTACTTTTTACGAATGTAGATCTGCTTTACCGCCTCCAGAGAGGCGTGAAAGAGTATGGAGCAGGCGAAATGAAAGGTACGAAGCTTGTAATTTTTCTCAGATTTAACCTTTTCAACGTAGCTCAGTGATGGTGTGGGTGGAATTTCAATGTTGAGTCTCACAGAGTTGGTTGTTCTTCGTGGAGGGTCCCTATGTGGATGAAATTTTCGAACATTATGCGTTGCCTATTCTCGATGAAATCAGCGATAATGCCCGTCCACATGTCGCTCGCATAGTAGAAACGTAACTTCAGCAGCATAACATCAGGGTCTTAGCCTGGCCAGCCCGTTCTCCAGACTTGAACCCCATCCAACATTTATGGGTTAACCTCAAAAGACGAATAAGAGCACGTCCATCACTTCCTGATACACTCCACGATTTTGAAAAGACTTTTCGTGAAGAATGGGTCAACCACCAGCAAAGAGATATTTCCAGACTGGTAGAAAGTATGCTGAGGCGTCTTCGAGATGGATTAAGGCAAGAGGAGGAAATACGCGATATTGAAATGATAATTAAAAATTTAAAACAAAATTAATACCAATTTTATCTGTCCGACTTTTTTATTTTTATTTTCCTTACCAATTTACATTTTTTTTTTTTAAAAGAAGTTTTTTTTAGACAAAGACTCAATTATTAAATGTTAAATAAACGTGAAACTTTAATTAATATATAAAAATATATACAAATCAAGTTATATTACATGTGAGTGGAATTTTTTGCCTGTCAGTGTTTAATCATGCTAGTTCTAAGCGATGTTAAAATAGATATAATAGTACATATTTGAGTGAAACATTCTGACACTTTCCATCTTTCAAGTAAATAAAAAAAAAAGATAAAACAAGGAAAAAACTATTTCAAAATTTCAATAAATTATTAGTTATTTATATCATTTAATATTTTATGTATTACAATCACAAGAGAAATGATCAATAATCCACATCTACTCCCTGTAATGTGTTAAAAAAATAATGGACCGGCTATGGGTCACACTATTGGTCTACACTCGCTAGTTTTTGACGTTACTCAAACGCGTTTTGCTTTGCACTATCTTTAGTGATGTAGAAAGAAAGTTAAGAAGGTGATAAACCAGACAGGACCAAGCAGCGGCGACATCAGACCAAAATATTTCTAAAAGACCAAATCTTTATATTTTCTGTTCAAAACTGTAAAACCGATTTTCAACCAGTGCACATTAATTTTTAATGATATATCTCTTTAAAATACCTAAACTTGTCGCTTTATAAGATAGACTTTTATTTTTCAACGGATGAATTATTGAAAACTGTATCTCACTGTGAAACCTGAATTCGAAATGATGTAACTCATCAAACTCCGGCGTGATAGGGCATAACTGAATTCTAAACAAGCCCCTGGTTCTTTCATTATTCTTCTTTCCTCAAGTCTGGCAGGGGTGCTCTCATAGCCGTGTTGAATATCAAACAACGAGCCGAGCTGAAGCCATATTTACCAACTTGATGAAGGAGTTTAATTAACATTTATTCAAAGGTATCAAACTTGAACACACACACACATAGTTGGGATTAAACAACTGGCTCACATATACAAAAAAGCCTTAGACAATTATTTAATTAATCATCAATAGATCCGCTTGAAAAATATTGCGCCTTGGGTTCTCGAAGTGGATCAATAGCAATTGAATAAATTAAAAAAACTTTATAATCAATATGATAAATTTAACTTGGATAACAAATAAAAATAGAATAACCACTTTTGGTTGCTGGTGGCGGTGAACGGAATCGCAGACTCCCCCGCAGATCAAGACAAGTTATACGTCGACGACCTTTTATCCTTTCTTGTAAGGATTTGGCAAAGATGGTGGGATGGAGGGGTGATGCAATCGGTAATCAACGGTGTGACAGTTAGGGCCAAGGAAGCCGGCTTTACCTTATTCTCGACAAAGACAGTGTGCTTCATTTTGCAGATTGAGGAGGGCTCATAACTAACCCCAATTCTGCTTGGGGGACGCGCCGGCATGTTTTTCGGCCTCTTATTCGGTGAAAAGTTAAGGTGGTAGTCACATATTTACCTCCACCGTGATGCGTCCTAGATCGGTGTTCATCATTTTTCCCGTTTATAAAATACGGACGGGTCTAGAACCGGCGAGGTTTTGGCTTGCGGAGTCTCGTCCACTTCATGGCACCGCAGAATGTACTCGGCGAAGTTGTATGCGATTTGGCAAGAGCTCGGGGCTATTCGAGACGAAGGCGGCTCTGCCGATCGTGACAGTTTCTCGGTGGACCCTCTCGTCGAGCTCTTGTTAGATGGATATGCTGAGTTGGAGTGCATCGGAAAAACGGTGGTAATCGTCTGAGTACTCGGAACATTGGGCCGGAGGGTAACGAACATGTAGACAGTCTCGCCTTCCAGACAGAACAACCGCAATCCGGACCGTTGACTTTATACGAGTAATAAAGAATGTAATAAAATTATAGAATATCTTGAGTGTCAAGAGCACGAATGAGCGATAACCCACTGAAACGCCTGAAACGGATCATGCTCACCCATTTGACGATAGACCATATCCGATTGACACACGGACATTTGCTTTTAAGACAAACCCAACATAGGTGTCCCACTTGCTAGAAAGCATGCTCAGTAGTGTTTCACATTTGGTCGTGGAGTACCACGAGGGGCAGTATAAAGACAGTCCTTGGTAATGAAAATGGTTGTTGGGTCCCCCGTTTAGATATTTAAGGGAAACTGGGATATATCTGTAAATATCGTATATAATTATTGTGTACATTATGTATGTATATGTATATATAATTGTTTTTTTTTTGTGTGAATAAGTAAGTGAGAGGACCGATGGCGGAATATCGAGTACTCTAACGTGAATGAAGTTTAACTTTTGGTTCTCCTAGTTCCAAAGTTGCCGAGGAAACTTCAAGTTATACTTAAACAGATTCAGCATATCGACCTCTGCAGTATGCGGAAGGTGCGACACCAACTACAACAAATCGGGGACCGCGGTAGCCGAGTGGTTAGCATGAGAGACTCTCACGCCGCGGTCGTGGGTTCGATTCCCACCGTCGCCTCTGGCCCTTTTTTCCCGATAACCCCCAATTTGAACACACAAGAATTCGTACTATGGCTAATATGCAAGATCATAAGGGAAAAAAAAACTACAACAATGCAATCCAGCACACATGGCTGTAGCAGTTTTAAAAGAAGTTGAGATTAGGATATGGATTTACGACAAAGAAAAAAAATTAGCAAAATATTTAACGTAGTTAATGAAACATTTGCGTGATTAATGTATTTCGCAAAATTAAATCTGAATTTAATTCAAGAAACTAAAGAAATAAATATCTCAAAATTTTGCGTTTATACGAAAGAAACTATTTTAAGTTGATTCTGACATTAATAATAAACCATTTTTAAACTATCTTTGTTAATTTTTTGCTAATTATTTTTTCATTTATTAAAGTTCAGTTATCTTTTTCTCTCTACACTGTGGCAAAGGTAAAATATATCTTCAGTGCTTGATCTTAATTCAGCTAGTAAAATTTTTTTTTTTATTCAACAGGCTCAAGGCTTTGTCGAAAATAATTCACGGTGAACTCCAGAGATCGCGGACAGGTTCACTTTCAAGGAGATGTGTCCAGGAATTTCGGACATAACGCGTTAAAAAACGAACGGCTAAACGATACGTTTCTCTGAAAAGAAAAGAGAGGAGGAAAACTGTATACAATGATGTTTGGCATTTATGGGGATAAGGGTATAAACCTCGAATACCACTTCTAAGGGCCGGTTTACCAAAAAAAGAAAGGTCGCACCGTGCACTTCGCGGGATTATAGCGGAAAAAGCGTCTTCTGTTTTCCAAGGAAAATCCTATCAAGTACTGTTGCCTTTCTTGACCAGATAAATGCACATATGGCGTATAAAAAGGACTGTATATGTGAATAGAAATGTAGCCATTTTCCTTTTCCATAAAGCTTTATACTACCACAACCGCAATTTCCGCCGGGCACAGCTTTTATATTACTACTGTTTCTGTCATTTTTTTAAACTTATTTTGGTCATGGAAAAAGCATGCAAACACTGTCATGAACGTTTATTCAGGTTTCCTGACCTTTCAGAAATTGAATTGTACCTCTATGTAGTCATAGTAATTTTGGATCACCCGGTATATAATATATTAAATATATTAGGCTTATATATTCGTGAGAGATCCGGGCCGATATTGAATTAAATAGGAATTCAGACGGAGAAACTAAGGAATTAGACGACCCGGTTATTAACAGCCGGCTCATAGTATATGCAATACCTCATTCCCTAACTGTCACGCTGGTTTAGCATGCTAATTCTAAGTAATAACAAGGAAGCTTATTCCTTGTGATCACTTTTCTTCACGGTAAATTTACAAAAAAGACGTGTTTTTTAAATTTAAACCTATTTTTATTTTTATCAAGAAAAAAAAGAAAATTTGAAAAATATTATTCAACAAGACGTGAGTCTTCGTGGCTGTGATCCTATTAAGATTCCTTATGAAATTTCTCAAAGTTTCTAGCCGTGATGAAAGCGGGAATTAGACCCTCGAGTGTGGGTGTGGACTTATCCTTTCTCGACGGATTTGTTATTTTGTTCCAAAGTTGTGAGAGGTGTATTTAAATGCAGAGTCCTTTGATTGTTTATTTCGCTTTTCATCTTGGTAATCACCAATCGGGCGAAATTCCTTGAATTTGAAATTTAATTAAGAATATATTCAATTTTACTACCAATTTATTGCGCCATTTCTTTTTAGGTTCATTGCAGAAAATTATAATGCAGTTTATATTACTATGTATAACATATTGTATGAATATATTCATATTTTTTGTGTTAGTAATTGGATATCTTACAAATGAAATGTTTTATAGGTGGTTCGTTAAATTTGAAAAAACTTAACAACTTCTACTACAGCGTTTGGCCCTATTAAAAATAAAAGAAGGACATAAATAAATAGTTTGAAGAAGCGAGGCAGGGCTTTGAGCAGGATGATCTTCCGTTGTTATCCCACCAATCTGTATAGTTTTTAACCAGAAAAGCTCAAATCAAGTGATGAATATTATATAAAATATATATACAAAAAAAATGTTTTTTTGAGAAATTTTGGTTCAAAAAGAGACTAGTCGCCCAAGCAATGCATATATTTACAAAAATGCAGGTTTGTCAATGCAATTTTTTTCCTCATTAAAACCAATTTGACGAATCGCAATCGCAAGCAATAATACAGATTTCTTCATCAGTACTTAGGACTTATTCCAATGCTTCACAAGAGTCGCTTTTCTGCCAGAAACTTATAATCTGCCGACAAGTTTCCAGAAACCATAGTTCTAGTAACAGCGGGCTCCATTGTTCTCGAAACATCTCTATCGAGAGATCATGCCTGGATCTAACTTTATTTCATTTAAAAAAAATTGTTTAAACTATTTTAAAACAGCATGTGGCATATAATTTTCACTCTTTTCAACGCTTATTTCCCAAGTGGAATTGTGCTTTTAATAATTATTTTTATATTTTGTTATTTAAATCACGTATTTCAATAATTTTATCAAAAGACGAAATATAGTCTAGAAAAATATTTCTTTAAATGAAGTAAAAAGATACACATTTTTGAAGCACCCTTGTAATTTAGATAAATAGCTTAGGTTCTTTCTACAATTGTTACCATTGTCAACCCAAGTGCGATTATGTTTGTTGTGAAAAGGAATTTATTTAACCTAAAGCCGCAGAAGAAAGTGATTAATGCTTTTGTTGCCTTGAAAACACGTTGTTACAATTACATAAATAAAACAGGTTTTTTTTGCTTTTACCATTTATATTAGATGATCATTTGTAATTAAACGAAAAAATATAATAGAAAGTAAGAATAAATGAATAACATTAGCAATAAAGAATAAATGGGGTTTGGTCAGCATAAAAATATATATAATTGATTTCTAAAAACGAATGAATAAAAACAATATAAACAATATGTATGTTGTTTATAGGTTAAACAACAAATCACGATAGCTCATGTGGTCAGAGCAGCGGCGTATTGAGCCGAAGGTCCGGGGGTTCGAATCCCGTTAGTGATCCAAATTTTTTCATCTTAATCAAGACTTTAGATAAAAAGTATAATTAATTAAAAATGTGTTCATATACATTTTAATAGATAAAAAGTGCCAACCAACCACTTTTTTAAGACTGACAAGTTTTATTAACAGAAACCATCCAGATTCGGCGGATCAGATATGATAAGTTAAATTTTGATGTTTATTACCAACAAATAATTATTGATTTTATATTTTCTGTGTTAATAACACTTATTAACAAGAATGTTTAATTTCTTTTGCTTACATTTGAGATCACCAATATAGGCCGAAAAATATTAGAAATGTATCTGAGCGTTCTTGCCCATCGGCCCTAGAAAAAACAAAGATGATAATAGTTTTTCTTTACCCCGAAAACCCCCGAATATATTAAATATAATTATATATAAATATTCAATACAATATAAATATTTTCAATTTTTTGACTTCCGACGCTTCCGAATTTTTGGAAAATAACAAAAATAGTTTAGAGGTCTTAATTGACCAATTTAAATATTTCGATTAATAATACTTTTTATCTAAAGTCTTGGTTGAGATGAAAAAGTTAGTGTCACGTGCGAGATTCGAACCCACCATCTTCGGCTCAATGCGTCGCTGCTCTAACTACTTGAGTCGATAAACTTCGAAATCACGATAGCTCAAGTGGTCAGAGCAGCGGCGTATTGAGCCGAAGGTCCGGGGGTCCGAATCCCGCTCGTGACCCAAATTTTGTCATCTCAACCAAGACCTCAGATAAAAAGTATAATTAATTGAAATAGTGATAACACTTAAACGACACTGCGGATCTACAGGAAACATTTCAAAGGTGTGCAACTATATAACAGAAACTTAATGTCACATACCTGGCCTTCATAAATAAACAGAATAAGGGTTATAAAATAAAACGTTTGATGAATTTTTCTTGATGTTATCTAATTATTCTTTCTTATGATGAAATAAAATCAAAACTTGTAGACTGATACTAAAAGAAGAGAATGCCGTTGAATGTGCATAACACCCAGAGGTGTTATGAATTTTTAAGTGGAACATATAGGTAAAAAAAAGTTTTTGAATCCCTGCCTTGAAAGTTTTATTTATTAAATTTTTTTAAGTCTTTGTATATAAGTGCTTTTAAGGCTGCTTAAAGCAAGTAGGAATCGTGTTTTTCAAAACCAATTTTTTGCATACTTTACTGGGATCGTCTTTTCTTGTCTGTAACTTTTATACATCTAATCTCATTAAAAGTTATTCGGCAAATTATTTCCTTATCTTAGGTTACAAAAATTGAATTATTATATATATAATCAGTCGATATAATAACCTTGTACCTTGTATTCCCTAAAAATATCATATCTGTAGCATCCTGTTTTTAGTTACAAAGTATGTTACATGTATTTCGACTTAAAAATTTATAACTTTACAAATCTAAAATATTTTGTTATCTATGAATAATGGAAAAATAAAATAAAAATAAAAACTATAGATAAAATAAAATAAATATAATACAGATCTGAACATTGTAAGATTTGGTAAAAAGTTTTAAAAGGATGTTTGTGTTTTTATTATTTACGAATTAACACCAAAAACCACATAATTGATACATACGGTGTTTAATTTATAATTTATAGAAGATATGTAGTTTCGTGCACTTTATTTATATATTATATTTTGTTTGCCTTTTTGGCGATATTACACGAGTAGAAACAAGAAGAAATAAGGTTAGAATATTTGCAGGTATAAACGTAAGTAAAGTTAAAAATGTAAAGGTAAACCAATCAATTAAATTAAAAAAAATGATTATAATTACCTGATAAAGCGGAAGGCAAATATCTGCAATCCACTTGAACTGCAGTTTCGGCAGCTCATGTGCCCGTTCCCTGTCCATCAGTGGGGTCGGCTGGAGGTTTAGCTCTGCTCTTTCTTTGTCACCTTGCGAGATGAATTCAGCAGCGATGAGAGATGCGGCCGCCTGTTGAACAGACCACGGTTTGCAGGACGCACCGAGGTCCGACGCCGTCATCAGCATTGACCGCAGGAGCTCCCGGTGTTCTTCCAAACCCCACGAGTATTCTCTTGACTCGACGAGCTTGAAGAATTTTAACCTGTTCCTGTTATGTAATGAAAACCAATTACTTACTTTATACCAACCATTCTTAGTTTACTTATACTTTTTTTATTACGTAGGGAGGAAAATAAGTAAAACGGTTTTACATTTTTGGATGTTTCTTGAGAAATGAGTAAATAAAGCACCCCAACCAGAAAGTAAAGAGAAGGGATTGAGAAAAAGAAACGTAGGAGTAGATAGATATATAAATAGATAGATAGATAGGTAGATAGATAGATAGATAGATAGATAGATATAGAGAGAGTGAGAGANGAGAGAGAGAGAGAGAGAGAGAGAGAGAGAGAGAGAGAGAGAGAGAGAAAGTTTTCGCAAAATATTACATAATAAACGTATTTTTTCACTAAGACGCTTTTTCTATATAAAGCTACTACTACTTTCACTATTTTAAACTACTAATATGGATTCAGCAGTCAATCTTACTGGAAATACGTCGAGAGATCAGTCGCCAGTATACTGTTTTTCAATACGTTCATGACGATCGAGTAATGCTCAGCAGATAGATTCTTAAATATATTTAAATTCTGAAAGAAAACCCTGTTTATATTCTTTGATTTTAAACTTATTTTTTAAAAATATAGGTTTATATACCTCACTGCTTAGAATCATGACAGCATGATTGAAATGATGATGTTCCATCGTATTCGCAGTTCCGTAAAGTAGCACTAACGCCGATCCAGCTCTAAACAGTTACAATTTTTTTTTATAAAGTAGAATTTCCACGAACATCCTAAATGTATGGAAACATTTCAAAATAGTAATGTTGCAGAAATTACTATAAATTTTATGTTGATGTTTCGTAATCTTTCAAAATGATTTGAAATTACGCAATCAAAAGAGAGCTAAAACTTTCACGTAATTACAAAATACTGTGTACACAGGAGTTACGTACATAATTAATTAGTAATTAGCTAATTGGTACATATTTTTAGCGTTAAAGTAGCTTAGGAGGATCACGTAAATAGAAGTGTTGGCGTGTGAAAAATAATTTGAAACATGGCACAACATTACAGTGTTTTATAAAGGTTTTGAAATAATCCTTAAGCAGCTTATAAAAGGAAAACTTACTTTTGTTGATACGCATTATTTGTACCTCGGTGGTCCAAATCATGGCACAGACATCCGACGAACATTCCTAGCACCTCTAAATCACTAAAAGTCCCTTTCATTTCACAGCCCTAAAACACGGTTTTGTTAACATAGGTTTTTATAGACATATTAATTTTTTTTAACTATTTACCATAAGTATTGCAAACATGACTTGTGCGACGTTGAAAGCATGTTTCCAATTGTGGTATGGAACGTCCCTGTAATTCCGTTTGACGGTCAGCAAAAACCTGTACAACGTCTGAAAAAGCATCAAAATTAATTTCTCAGATGTCATGAGATTAAACTACAACTTACCTCCCTGTCTATGTTGAACTTTTTGACGAGTCCCAGCTCGATAAACATGCTAACCGAGGCCAGGAGCATTTCGTTATCCGACAGGGAGAAGTCGTCGAAAGAGAGCGAGTAGAGGTTAAGTTCATCGGCTGCAGGTACAGGTAGTTCCTGTTGTTAAGTTAATTATTCAGTATTCAAAAATGAGAAAAAATACATCTAAAATTAGGTAGATGAGAACACAAACAAGGTCATTTCTTGGACTTCAAATACTTCGTTTTAACAGTCAAATGATTATGAAATTGATCGTTGTGCTTATTTTAAACATTTACCCTTTTATAACTTTGTAAAATGTAAGTCCTGGGTGGTTTAAGAATGTCAAATAATTGTTATATTGTAAACACTTTGCAGTAAATAATAACTTGCAAATAAGAGTAAGTAGAGAATGAAGACAAACCAACAGAGAAAACACGAAAGTTTATTCCACTTGCACCAATTTTAAAACAATTTTTTTTGTTACCTTACTTTGTCAATACCACATCCTTTCAGCGCAATCTCAAGAAAAATATTTCAAGTTTATTTAGATTCCTATCAATGTGTTTTCAAACGAGGAAAACTTACTATTTTCCAAGGCAAAATCTCAAGATAAATATTTCTAGTTTATTTAGATTCCTATCAATGTGTTTTCAAACGAGGAAAACTTACTTTTTCCAGGGCAAAATTTCAAGATAAATATTTCACGCTTATTTAGATTCCTACCAATATGTTTTGAAACGAGGAAAACTTACTATTTTCCAAGGCAAAATTTCAAGATAAATATTTCACGCTTATTTGCATTACTAAATTATTTTGACGTGAGGAAAACCATCGCTATTTTCTGTCAAATTAACTCCTTTTAATTTGAAATTAACACTTTTTTTGTATCAAATTAACCATTTCTAATTTCAAATTAACTTTTTCTACCTTCAAAGAGTTAGTTACTTTTTCCAATTACACCCTTTTAATTTAAGTTAATCCTTTTTAATTTCAAATTAATCCTTTTCTTAAACATAAAAACGAATCGTCTTTTAATTTGAGATTTTTAAATATAAATTAATTGGGCTCTTAAGGACTCAAATTTCTCACATATCTCAATTTCTGATAAGAATTCTTGGTTTTTGCATAGTGTATTTTATATTGATTGAAAATTTTTAATGTAGGGTTGAGATGCAAAATTAGTGTCACTAACGAGACACTAACGGGGGACCAAAGCTCAAGTGGTTAGGTCGTGTGTTCGAATCCCGCTCTTGACAGTAGCTTATTCCCTCACCGAGACCTTAGATTTAAACTATAGTTAATTAAAATGTTAAATTTAAATAAAAAATATAATTTAAAGTAAAAAAAGCGTTCATTTGGTAAGAGGAAAAAGGGTAATTTGACTGAAAATATTTATATATACATAGGATATTATTTTCAAGAGGAGGCAGCACAATATATTGATTGATTAATTAACAAAATTGGTAAAGAGAAAAAGATACTGCATGTTTTATATGTTCAGCATATAATCATAAAGACACCTATGACTAATGGATAAGTATTAAAACGACGGCAGTCGGTTGGTTTATGCAATCGTATAAACTTTGTTAGTGAAAAAACCTTATCCCTCTAAAATTGTAAGGATTATCCAAGACTTACAAAACAAAGTTTTAAGGCAGTTTTCAGACACGTGCAGTTTCAAACAAGTTTTGAGGTTTGAGAGTATGTAATAATGTATGATTAAAGTGTTTAAGCATTGAGGGACAAAACTGACTCTTACAATCTGGGTTAATGATTTGTAAATTTTTGTCGAAATTCAATATTACTACAAAATCTTTTTTTTAACGAATTCATCATTCATCATTTATTAGTCATTCCTTTCTTAAAAACTAAATGAAGTGAATAAAGAAAACGTTAAATATCCTTTTTAACTTTCTTTTTAGAAAGATAGTTCCTACCCACAGGAAGTTTTTTTATATAATTCATTATTTGATATGGTTTTTGGCATTTACGTTAGAGCAAATAGAGTTGAACAGTTCTTAATATTTAATTTAGCGAGAAAGAATTTTGGGGTTAGATTTAATTTCAAACATTGGGAATTGAACCTGATTGATTTGTTGATTTTTGAGCATCAAAGTCTTAATTTATAATAAAGATTTAAAAGCTTTTGTTTAGTGGCAGATTTTTTTAAATAAGTGGAGGTAGTGTTAATAATTGTGTTATACTCCATTACTGCTTTGTCTAGCAAATTAATTACTTACTGTGAGTAGGAACTATCTTTTTAAAAAGATTGAACAACACACTCACTTCACCATTCATCATTTATATTTTTTAAACTTGTTTCTACATCAGTAGTTCAACTAAATTTGGTTTTTTAGAGATAGACCTACCATAAAGAAAGGAAACAGATCATTTTTTCTACTATTGTAGAAAAATGTTCAAAATAGACTATAAACAGATAAGGAAGAAGAAAAGACCTAAAGGGTTTTTTCAATAAAATTCAGTACATCGCTATAGAGCATTAAATTAAAACACAGTCAAATCCAAGACTGTGGGTTAAGATGGTTTGTAATTATGAAATTAAATTATAAACCTTGGAAAAGCAAAACAGAAGAAACGTGAAATTATAACAAGTTTCGTGGCAGAACACAACATTTGTCTGGAAAAGGTTGACATTGAGCAATGATTATATTATGCAGATATAAAAAAAACCTATAAAAACCTTGCTAATCAGCCCGACGGAATGAAATATTTTGGAAAGTACTGAAAATATATTTTTTAGGCTTTGTTAGAAAACATTTTCATTTGCTTTCTTTTGATTAAAATACGTTTATTTGGACGCTTCAAAAATTTATGCCCAAAATTTTGAAAATATTTTTGAAAAAAAAATCCTAATGATAAAAATAATAAAAATACACTAAAACATTATATTCCTAAATTAAAAAAAAATCGTTTAACCTAACTGTGATTTTAAAAAACAATAGGTAAACTTCTTCCATCCTGGCCAAGAGACTTGTTGGCAAGTAATAGTTTCTTTATTTAAATATTACTTACCAATGATACAAAATTTTTATATAAATAAACTTAAATTACAGATGAAAAATGTCATATTTTTAAATTAAAATTTAGATAATAAAAATTATAAATTTAACAAAATAAAAGGTAAGCTTTTTAATAAAATGTTGTAAAATATTAATAATCTTGTTATACTTATGTATTTTAAAAATATAGAAGCTGATGATACGTGTTTTAAAAATCACCTTTATAAAAATAATACATTGGTCTTAAAAGTAGGAATGATCTTTGAAATCTACAGTTCACAATTTACATAAATGAAGATGTGATAATATTAGTAAAAAACAGTCTACACTTTAATTTTTTTTGAGTGTGTTTAGTATTGAAAAATGTTTCCTATTCAGCATGCTAATGAATAGATAGAATTTAAAGGAAACCAAGCTCTTTCTTTTCAGAAAAAAGCCGAAAAGTCTGTGCAAGTAACTTTATGACTCTACCGAGATAGTGACTGCCTGTTCATGACAGCCAGACTAACGCTGTAAGGATTATATGCTAATACAAGGCTGGTTTAAGCCAATAATCATTTCTTGAAACCTGACAAAACAATCATTATAAACAGTTACTGTCAAAAGTTGTGCATTTATTAAAAAGGGGAAAATTGTTGTTCTTATTAAAAGCGAATGTCAGACAGTCTGTGTAATTGGTTTTAACAATTTAGCTTCCTTTTCTTTCATGCTAAATTTGTTTTCCTTTAATCCTGAAACTTCAGCTTTTCGGCGTTGATGAAAATTCATTTATGATCAGAAAAAAAAAGAGTTGGCATTATGTAAACAGTATCGTTTTAGTCATGGTAATACTATAACATGAGGGGTGATAACAATACGCCAGCTTATCGATTGTAACGATCAATTAATATCAAAAGTTGGTTTACGTTTTAGTAATCAAATTTAAGTAGAAAATGCGGTAGGTTTAATGGGCTTTTAATGTGCCATGCAGTTTTAAAAATGTTTTAATGCATTTACGTCGAGGATGTAATTATAATTAACTTCTTTATTGTTTTTTGAAGAAAGGGAGGAAAACGGTCGTTAACCTTTTGTTAAAAGTCTTCACAGGGCCAGCATGCCACAGAAACCGGAACGTGTTATTAGCCTGAGGTGGATAAAAGGAGCCACTTTAATCTCGACTCCTGCGGAATATAATTATGGAAAAGATGTCCCCGCAGTGGGGTGGATACTAAAGTTTTAAACCCAATTAACCCCCAACCCGGCTTACCCTTCTATAAATAGACTTCATTTTGACGTCATGACTATCTCGCAAATCGAATACCCTTGAGTGAAAACAAAACGCAGAAACCAAAATTGGTGAGTTTCATTATGATAGTTGAAAGATTTGTTTGATGGAGAAGTTTGATTGTTTTGGTTTGTATAAGTTGGGATAACGATACACTCGGGCACGAGGAGAAAAGGAAAGAAAAGTCGCAGGAAAAGTTTTAAAACATATTCGACTCTCTATTTTTAGAAATACCTGTTGACTTAGATTCCCTTATTATAAAAACGGGGTGGGTTCAGGGTGAGTCGAGCGAATTTCAATGAGATCGATTATTAAGAAAATATACTATTCTGCCCTTGAACATGTTCAGTCTTATTTGTAATCTTTCAGTTTTTCTGCTTTAGGTATTTGCTTTTTAATTAATTAATTTCATCATGTTCAGCTTACAGCACCATAAATGTTTCATTTGAATAGACATAATAACAAATATAAATAATAGCCCAAATTAACATACCAACAATCACTAATCTGGTGGAACAATGCTCAACAAAAACTAGCTACCCAAACATTAGCCAGCATACAAAGACTAGCAAACCTATGTATCACAGGGACAATGAGAACAACCCCTACAAATGCATTAGAAACTCTGCTAAACCTACCTCCATTGGAAATATTCATACAAGGAGAGTCTAGAAAAAGCTCACTTAGGCTCCAGAAACAATTAAATAGGAAAGGAACTAAACAATTCGGGCATACAACCATAATCAACAAAATCAGACACCCATTATTAGAAATTACTGATTATATGATCCCGGAAATTTTCTTCATAACTTCCTATAAAGTCTCAACGGACTACAAAGAAGAGGAAGAACACAGGAGACCGTCAGATACAATGATTTAATATACACATGGCTCCAAAACAAACGAAGGAACCGGATCAGGCGTTTTCTGTACAAGCCCAAAACATGAGCAATCAAACTCATTAGTTAGTATACTTCGGTCTTTAAGCAGAAATACATGCCATCAATCCTTGTGCCCTGGAAAATCTTAGAAGAGGTAACACTGGCAAAAAAATCCTCATAAGATCTGATAGCCAAGCAGCCATTAAAGCATTAGCATGTAAAAGAATCACATCAAAATTAGTCAGTGAATGTATCCAAAATCTCCAAAACCTGGGGAAACACAACAACCTGATGATATCTTGGGTGCCAGGTCACAGAGGAATTTTGGGTAATGACAAAGCATACAATCTGGCCAGAGGAGGATCTGCAAGACCATACATAGGCGCTGAACTTATACTTGGGATAACAAAAACAAATATAGAATCCTCCATTGCAGAATGGAACCAAACAAAACAAAAGGAGAAGTGGATAAACTCTAGCAGTGCTAGACATAAGAAACTTATGGTGAAACAACCCTCACCAAGACTGGCAAAAGCATTGCTGCGATTAGAGAGGGCCAAACTCAGAGGAGTGGTAGGACTACTAACCGGTCACTGACATCTGAAAAAACATCTACACAACATGGGTATATACAACGATGATCCCGTTTGCAGTTTATGTAATGAGGAGGAAGAAACAGCCACTCATATCTTCGAATGCGAAGCAACAGCTTAATGGAGATTTAACCTAACGTACGGAAAAAAATTTAGGGAATCAAATTGCAGCAGCGACAGTCAATGACCTGATACTTGTAAGGAGAAGGATTGAGTCTATTGCACTGAACTAAGGAACTAGGAAGGTACAATAAGCCAGAAGGCTGCAGTGCCTGGGGAGCGCAATCCCCACTTCCTAGTATCCTTTTTTACCATACCAACAATCAGGATATGATGGTGATGAAGATAATGGAATACTAGGATGCGGGTTTTTGAATTCTCCAAGCCCTGCTGTCTCTTGCTTATTGTACTTCTCCATGCTCCTTTGTTCAGTTCAATTGACTCTACCTTTTTCTTAAGAATATTAGGTCATTGCTGCAATTCTTTCCCTGTGCTTCTTGATAGCCTAGATTATGTCTCCATTAAGCAGTTGCTTCAAATTTGAAAATAATATATGTGGCAGTTTCTTCCTTTTGATTGTATAAGTTATAAAAGGGTCATCATTGAGTATACCCATGTTTTGTAGGGGTTGTCTCCGGTGCCAGTTTTCTAACAATCGTGATTAGCCGTTTAAACATCTTTCCAATATAAAAGTTTTGAATTGTTGGACATTTTCTGGCCTTATTAAAGTTGAACATGCTGGAGACTGCTGGGTACCTTGAGTCATTTCATGTTTCAGTAGATGTTTCACCGGGAAGGGGCTGCCCTGGGTATTGGACTTTTTCCGATGCACACTTCACTTTACTAGGCTAAAAGCCTGCATCTTCATTTCGCTAGTACGTCTTCCAATTTATTTCCACAGATACCAATTTGAGCCCTTATCTACAAAAAAGGAGATGCAATAATCAGGCCGGAATGAGACAAGTGTCCTCCTTTTCTATCAAATGAAGATTTACACCGGAATTTACGAGCGATATATTCATTATATGGCTGTATTTAGGTATTTTAACTTTTCGGCACACGTGTCAAAGTTTTGATTGAAGATACCCAATTGCGCCGCTGGTTGTTTGAGTAATTACTGTTCAGCCTAAATTTCTGTTTGGACCACATTGCTTTCATCTTTGTATATCACAAAATGGAATCCCATCCACGTTCTCATTACAGCAAATCATCTATAAAGACCTTCAACCCAGGGAAAAGGATGTTACAAGTGGCTATCGTATATAACTGTTAATAATCTGGCCCGAAGGACAATCCCCGAGGCACTGAAGATGGTGAAATGCCTAAATGCGTCTGACAGATCAACCTCAGAGGATAGACAGACGAAACTGATCGGTAACTGTGGTGATCCGATAATTTGATCATTATCTTGGTCTGCCTATGACATCAATGAAATTCCAAAATCTGTCCTGACTCGACGTTATAAAAACATGTAAATTGTTGCTAACTAATTTTATCTAGCAAACTATATTTTTGATCTGATTTTTTGTTTATTTTTGCGGCAGTTATTGGATGCGTTAAGTTGTTTGGGCTGAAAGGTGATGGTTCTTCAAATATTGTTGCGGTTAAATGGTTGCCAATTACTGGATCATTATTTTAAAATACAAGTAAAAAGTTGTCCCTGCATATGTTGTCATTTTTTGAAAACTGGAATTCGTCGTTTATTTTAAGGGCACAGTTGTTTTCTCATGAATGCTACATCGGTTTTTACTTTTGAAAACATTTCAGTTTTGTTTCTAAACTTTGTTTTGCTGATTTCAAGTAAGTTTCTTTCGTAAATTGTACGCTTTGTGTTTGAAGTACGCTTAATTACGTATTGATTTTTAGTGTTTTGTACACGCTGTTATCAACTAATTTAAACTGTTAAAACCTTGCTTATTCCAAAGGCTAGTATCTACGGAAAATACGTCTAACTGTTAAATATCTGAGAGTTATCGTCTGCCAGAAAAACTTTACAGTAACTTTGTTGAAACGCGAGTTACGCTTTTACTTTTATGCAAAAATATTCCCCGAGTTTTTACACACACACACACACACACACACGCACGCACGCACGCACGCACACAAACACACGCGCGCGGGTGTGTATATATATACACGGTGTCCCAGTTCCTTCAGACGAAACTCAGGGAATCGATTCTACTCTTCGTTTGGAGCATAAAATGCTCAGGAGAAAATTTTCGGGAAGTTCACTATTTTGAAGATATTCGTCATGTTTTTCAACTTTTCACTACCTTACCACATAAAAACGCTTACAACTTCCAAAGTTTTGAGACTACAACAAATCCAATTACACCATTTGAAAGAACGCTAAATTAGCTGTAAGATACTTCTACTTGCAATAATCTGAATGACATAAAATGTTAGCCAATATCAGTTGACATGTCAAAATTACAAAATTTAAAATTTTGGTCATGATTGCACGTTCTACTGAGGTTACAAAAAAATAACTACAACTTGTCAAATTTCACAAAAACTTCTTCATCTGATATGCTTTACGTTGATATCCAGGTTTTTAAATAACGTTCTAGTAGAGTTGAAAAATCAACGTAAAGCATATTAGATGAAAAAGTTTTTGTGAAATTTGACAAGTTGTAGGTATTTTTTTGTAACCTCAGTAGAACGTGCAATCATGACCAAAATTTTAAATTTTGTAATTTTGACATGTTATATACATATACATACACATATAAAGTGTTTAGGTGATTATTATGTCGAAATACCTATCAGATGTAGTGAATCATCAGACTACATTATCACATATTTTTACTCACATTAATCAAATTTCACGTTCAATGCAAGGAATTGAACCCAGAACCACTAAGCTATGCTCGTTCTTAAATGTATTAAGAAAATATTATAATATAGATTTATAAGCGCATATACGTACAGACACACACACAAATATATCGGTTCTATGGCTTGTAAAACCACATACAGCTTAGGTTCGATTTAATTTGCCATCTAAAATTTTAAGGAGGCATGTTACCCAGATTATCAAATTTCTCTCAAAGTCTTAAACCTATAGTCGTATATAAATGTACCTAAAATGTCATTAAAATGATTGAGAATTTATAAGATTTCTGACGATAAATTTTATTTTGACGATTGATCTTTGTTTGGTTCTATCGCAAAATCTATAATAAATCTATAAAATCAGTTCTTCATTGACGTATAAAAGGGCAAAATGGAAATTTAACAATATATATATGAACACTTCGCCGATGATATTACGGTTTTTACAGTCGAATATTAAATATAAACCTCGTCCTTTCAATCGTTTTGTACAAGAGAACAGAAAAACGATGATCAAAGTGTTGTCAGAAAATTTACCTCCTATTCTAAAAGGATTCCAAAAAAGTTATTTTTTATTCTATTTTATACTGTCACGTACCCATGACTTTTATATTTTTGTTTATTGCTATATCTTGTACTGAAATTGTACAAACATTTCAACTTTGCAGTACGTACAGTGTCGTTATTTTTAAAAGTGTGCTTTGTGTTGACTGACGTTTTGTTAGTTTTAGAATATTAAATTTTAAATTGTGCGAAAATTGATTTTGAAGTCGAGTATAGTCTTACTATTATTACTTTGATGATGTTTTACCTTTTTACTTTAAGAAGCGAGTAAATTAAAAAACGATACTTTTAAAGTGAATATATCGAAAAAGAGAACTGTGAAGTTTCTTTGATATTTCGACTATTTTATTATCTCCATGCCCTAAATGTGTAAAACTTTCATTAACAAATATATTACTTCTCAGTCTAAATTAAATTGACTACTACTTCATTTTGCCAAGTTAGCTTAAACCTAGTTTTTAAAAGATTATCTTATGAATACTTAAGATTTATGTAATTTATTATTTTGTTTTTAAAATCGATCATGGAGTAATGAAGGATTTGTTTAGATTTTTTGTCTGTGATAAAAACTTTCCAAAGGATATTCCAAAATTGAACACCAACATTGAAAATTGTATCTATTATTTAATATTATTGTACTTCTCATATCGGAATGATACTTACCATGAGTGCTTCAACTTCTTTGTTGGACGCGGTCGCGTGGTAGGAAAGGACCTGAAAAGAAAATTCAAGAATTAATAACGTCATTTCCACAATGAAGGTGTTTGGCATTCCTATGCCGTCAGGAATCTGTACTGGGACATTCTTCGATTCAATCGCCCAAAAGGGGAGACGTCATATTTAATAAAGCTTCCAAGTTCTATTTTCAGTCGGGACCTCATACTTAATATATTTTTAGTATTTGCAGAAGAATTTATGTAGCAAAAAGCACATTAACCCAACAACGGGGTTTGAGTTTTATTTAACGAAACACGATATTCTCCATATTTTCAATTTTTAACCTCCACAATGAAAGCCGAGTATCAAATAGACTAAAATCTAATAATGTAATACATTAAAAGTGGCAGTTTTACATAAAACTGAAATTCTGAAAATGTATACATGTGATATCCGTTTTTACTACATAAAGATAAACATTTCAGGTGGTAATAATATTAGCAGAATTAAAATATAAATAGTTATTATTATTTTATAGTAGTAATATTTAATATAGTTTTATAGGTTATCTATCGGTTTTAGCACTTTTGTCGAGCAGCAAGTGAGAGGATTTTGTACAGTTTCATCAGTTCTTGTCGTTTAAACGAGTGAACTCCCAAGTCAGTTATTTGTCTATGTACATCCTGAGATATGGCATCCGCTATTGAAAGGGAGAACGTTATTGAAGTATAATGGCCGTCTAATTTTCTAACGAAAGGTCAAATGAAAAATTTTTCCACCAAGATTCGACTTGGCTGAGAGGATGTTGTAGGTTTTCCAAGATGAAAGAATAGGGATGGGGTTATTCGACAGAATTGTCGTATCGTTTGCAAAGAAAAGGATGATTGAATATGATATATACGATGGAATGTTAGCTGTGTATGTTTGGTACAGTAAGGAGGCCAATAAGCTGTCCTGAGGAACTCCTGCATGGATAAGATAATAGCAGAGCAGGAACTATATTCAACCGCAGACTTCCAGCCCCCGTAAGTCCACCTCAGATTAAATAAGGTGTTACAAAATAGTCTTATGTTTGTAAGCGGTGGATGAGAGCATTTGTCAAGAAGTCGTGAGAGAGCTTTCAATCCTCTTGGTTATATACCGGACCTTTTTCACAGTTGGGAGGTGGATATGATGGAAAGGGATTTTTTCGCAGCGCGGCAGGTTATGGGGTGGATTTATCTGGATTGAATACCTTATCTTCTCGCACCAATAACCCAGAAGTGTGAGGTGTTGTTGAAGGTTTCGATTCTGAGAGAGTATATTGAGAAGACCACCGTATTACCTGATAGGTTGTGGGATGGTATGTTAGCTATGTACACCTGCTAAAGTGTGGGAGTCAGAACGCAACCCTGACTCCGCTAGCACGAATTAGGTAGTTTACGGAGGACACCGCCCCTTCAATGACTCGAAAGTGATGTAGGTGTGAGGTATGAGGTTCAAACTCGATCAAAAGCTTGGCTTATGTCAAGAAAGACCCCCGAAAAATACTAACCCAACTAAAGGAAGTAGAAATAAGATTCCCAATACGGTGCTGCATTGCTAGACATTGTCCCAATTCATCGCAAAAACCGGTCAGTGAGGTGGGAGAGTAGTTGGAATGAAGGAATCTCTTGACCATGAACAAAAGCCCAGGGGCCAAATTTGATCAAAAGTTTACGCAAAGAAAAGCCGTAGAGAATACTGCCCCAACTCAAGAGAAGAAGAGATTTTGATTCAAGCTTTGGATTAACAAGTAAATTTTTAATTGATTAAGATATATATGCTCACGAAAATCCTATGTAATTAGTCTTGAGAAATGTTTCTCTCTTTCAGTTTTAAAAATAAGTTTTTCTCTTCACTAAAAACGTTAAAACAAAAAATTTCCCAGGCTGTATAAAGGTACAAACCGTCCGGGGCAAAAAAAGGGCGAGGAAGCAATTAGGACGAGACAAAAAAAGGTGGAATTAATTGGGGAAATTGTACACAGGGAATCGGTCTTGTCTACAGGCGAAAATATATATATTCTGTCGAGACAAAGCCGTGTAGTCGTGTTATTGATCGGATAAATTAAGCATCGTCTGTTTTTGTTGGTCAAACATCGTCGTCTGTGTGGTACAAAGCTTTTGAGGCCGACAACCTACTCGACCACTACGCTACCAATTCCATGCCGTTGGACAACAAAGGAAAAATATAAATAAATAGCGTTTAAGTGTTTTTTTCGTGCCATTTTTGCAATGTAAACGACGAGAAATGGTAAAATCAATTATGCGTGGACTCAACTAATATTTACGGGGCAAATTTTGGGCGGTTGCCTGAGAAAAGTATATTAGACGAGGTTAGGCGGTTCGACAATTATAAATCTTTTATCTGTCGGGTTTGATCGTTAGAAAACTCTACTTTGTTGAACTTGACATTCCAAGTGAGTCCAATGAGCCAATGAGAACAGAAGGACTTAATTTTGTTGGATCTTACGTGGATCAATTCATGTGCGATTTTTCCTTGGGGTCTACAGGGTGGTGACCTAGTTTGGTCGTTCGCAATCATTTTCACATATCTATGTGTGTTCTCATTGCAGCAGCCCAGAAATTTAATCGTGTCTGAAAAGCAAAAATATACGGATCCAGTACAGTGATCAGTATCGAAGTTCAATCACTTGCAGAACAACCAATTTTATGCACTTTGTGTTTTTCCGGGATTCTATATCGATGCGGCAAGATTGACAAGTATATCCCAAACCAATAACAAATTGGCATACTGATTTGCTAATCTTTGTTAACGTATTTTGCTTAAATATCAGACAAAAAAGAATATAATAAAGCTTAAATAAATTTAATAATAAAAAATAGTCATTTTTGATCTTTTATCTATAGTGAGATGTCTCGCAATAAAGGCTATGAAGTAACCCGTTGGATCTCTATTAACGACCAGCGTGTATGAAATATACTGTGAAGAAATAACCGCGTGACATGATCAACACCCGTCAATTTAACAAATTAGACATGTTAATTAAAAAAGGTTTGTGTACAAGAAGAGATCGATGTTCAGGTATGACAAGGACTGATATGATAAGATAAGGCCGATTGAACGGGCCGAGTCCACCAACGTGGTCCGCCTGTAACTGGGGCGGCTCTTCATTAGGGAAACAACTAAGTGAAAGCGACTAATCAAGGCAATTAGTACCGTCCAATCTTCCACCTTTCCCTCCCAAATGGCCGCTCATTACTCTTCTTCCCTCTGATGACCGATCTGCAAGTTCGATGTCAAGTTACGCCATGGGTGAATAACCCCCACTAGTCAAAATATATCAATAATAAGAGAAATTCTACCTATCGGACTAAAAATATACCAATGGAATGTATTTTTATTATTTTATTTAATAGGTTGGTTATATTTTTTATTACAGGAAATTTCTAGGAAAAAAGTAATAGATAGATAGGTACTTAGAGATAGATAGAAAGATAGGAAGAAAGAGAGAGAGAAAGAGAGAGAGAAAGAGAGAGAGAAAGAGAGAGAGAAAGAGAGAGAGAAAGAGAGAGAGAGAGAGAAGAGAGATGAGTGCGAGCGTAAGGAAATGAGTGAGTGAGAGTGAGAAAGAGAGAGGGAGAGAGAAAGAGAAAAAGAGTGAGGGAGAGGGAGTCAGTGAGTGGGAGTGAGAAAGCGTGAGTGAATGAGTGAGAGTGAGAGGGAGTGAGTGAATGAGTGAGAGAGAAAGGGAGAGAAAGAGGAGAGTGAGAGTGAGGGAGTGTATGAGTGAAAGTGAGAGAGAGAGAGAGGAGGAGAGAAAGAGAAAGAGAAAAATAGAGAGAAAGAAAGAAAGAGAGAGAGAGAGTGAGAAGGAATGAGTGAATGAGTGAAAGTGAGAGAGAGAGAGAGGAGGAGAGAAAGAGAAAGAGAAAAATAGAGAGAAAGAAAGAAAGAGAGAGAGAGAGTGAGAAGGAATGAGTGAATGAGTGAAAGTGAGAGAGAGAGAGAGGAGGAGAGAAAGAGAAAGAGAAAAATAGAGAGATAGAAAGAAAGGAAGAAAGAGAGAGTGAGAGGGAGTGAGTGAGAGAGAGTGAGAGAGAGAAAGAGAGAGAAGAGAGGAGAGTGAGAGAGAGTGAGTGAGTGAGAGTAAGTGAGTGAGAGAGAGAGAAAGTGAGGGAGTGAGTGAGAGTGAGAGGGAGTAAGAGAGAGTGAGAGTGAGTGAGTGAATGAGTGAGTGTAAGAGGGCGTTAGTGAATGAGTGGGAGTGAGTGGGAGTGAGTGAATGAGTGTGAGAGAGAAAGAGAAAGAAGAGAGGAGAGTGAGAGAGGTGAGAGAGAGAGAGAGTGAGTGGGTGAGAGAGAGTAAGGCAGTGAGTGAGGGGTGAGTGAGTGAGAGTGAGAGTGAAAGAGAGAGAGTACTGGAGAATGTATGTCGTAAAATGGCTTCGAAGTTGGATTAACGACTTCGATTTGGGTTTTAATCTTAAATTTAAATAACTTCGTTGGTTGTACCAGAGTCTATTTCAGTTTTGCTTTACGACTTTATTCCTTTTATGAAGTGAATGCAATGTAAAAATTGTATATCTGTTTATATGATATAAAATATAACTTACCTCGATCGTCACCTTTTGTCTCGCCATAGCTTTTTCGACTTCGTTGTACATGATGGTGTTGTGAATGCCAAGCCCGCAGAAAATGGTGAAAGCCTTTAACATAAAACAAAACTCTTTTTTTAAGCGTAAAGATAAGACAATATATATAAAATATTTATTGGCATTAAAATGAAATGGCTAGGACAATAGGGAATTTATTTATTAATTTTTTGAAGTTTGAAAGTTTTGAAACTGTTAATTTGAAGTTTCCTTTTCCGTGGATATACGTATCTTTACCATCATATATTTTTCACTTTTATTAAATCCAGTAGATATTTTTTCTTAACTTTAAGGAATGGGTAACGACTTAATCCAAATTTCTTTCCCATGAGTTAGAAAGAGAACAAAGAAAAGGGCACAGACTCAAGACGATCGAAAAATGATTAAACCGTCAATATGTTCATATCTAACTCATTTTGTTTTTTTCAATATTAAAAGGATCGACCACTTTTTTACTTATGAACACTTTGGTTCAACTGTCTATCAAGGTATGCTACCAATTAAGGTCATCATCAGGCCTCTATTAATTTTACATTATGAAAAACATTGTTGTACAATTGATTTAACAATCAATATAACTATACACAACTTACAAAACAATCTTAAATATGTCTACAGATTGACATATTTAATTTTTTACAGGCGATCTCAACTTTCCTTGAAGACCGACTCAGTCTCAGTCCAAGGCAGTATTGCAAGCTTATCCCGGAGGTTCTCGTTTCGTTATCAAATAATTTTTTAAAATTAATAAGATCTTCATCAATTGAAATTAAGTCCCTAATATCTGTTTGAATGTAAGAATTATTATTTTCTATTTTATTTTGGATATTCAATACACGAGAACCTAGATGCAACATTCGATAAATTCACTTTTCTTCCTTATCCTTGAGTTTAGTTTTCAAAGGACTCATTTCATTCTTGTATTTGTAACATAAATTGATATCGCGTATGTATTTCTTTATGAAATATTTTAATTTGGGCGAGATCACTGGGTCTTACGTTATAATCTTGATCGTAAAAGGATGGTTCATATTTCTATCTATTTTTTCACCATTTGTTAACTTCCTTGAATTAATATCTAACAATCTATTAACCAATGTCTTTGGGTAGTTGTTATTTCTTAAAATTCGGAAAGCTCGCTCTTTAAATTCATTCCGTAAACATTTGCTGCTTAGTGACAAACTCTATGCATACATCAATGTGTCCGCTTGTCTTCTGATCACTACCACGTCTAGATAGGGAATACAGCCACTATTTTCACCTTCCTACGTTACCATGATATCATGATCACTATCAGCTATCAGCTATCATGTTATCATGATAACTATTAAAAAGATTAAGGGAATTGTCTCTTGATTTTTCTAAGGGATAATTTAGACAATCTTTCACAAAAAATTGGAGATCGCTTGTAAAAACTTATGTATGTCAATCTGTAGACATATTTAAGGTTGTTTGTTCTTTATAGTTATATTGATTGCTAAATCAATTGTACAAATATGCTTTTCATAATGTGGAATTAATATAGGCCCTGATGATGACCTTAAAATAGGCCGAAAGCTTGGCAATAGCAACTAAATTTGCTTTCTTCTTGAAGATTTTTAATACGAAATTTCTTTCCAGAGTATTCGTTATTTTGTTTTGTTAGAAAAGTATCTTTGAAATATTTTCAAATGCGTGACCTAACGTCATTTATCACGTACAAAATCAATTTTTCAGATAATAAACCAACGTACATCAACAATCATTAATTATTGTTGAAGAAAACAGTGGAAATATGACCAATATGCGAGCTAAAAAGGATGAAAAACGTTTGGTATTCAGTTCGTCGTTTTCAATTTATCGGAATATTCCATCATGTTATTCATATTGATACATTGTTTGCGACCGTATTTCGGATTCTTCTTAAGGGCGAGAACTGTATTTTTTTCATCTTTGCGCAGGGATGTCCTTTCGTTCTAAAGGGAATTGGATCAGACTTTGCTTAAAAGGGTTCGGCAGGATCCGCAAAAGGGCAAGGTCATCATATTTTATTTGAGCTACCAGTTGAGACCGGGCGAAATAGCGCTGGTTATTTATTGGAAACTCTCACCGTAAATAATATTTTCAAGACCACGAAAAACCATTATTATTATTTTTTAAAAATTTTCTTGCAGTAAATTATGCATATAAATTATAGCAATTTTGAAAGGAGAAAAGTCGATTGTTGGCTGTGGGTTTTAAGCTTCTTTCTACCACTCGTATTCCTTTTGGCGAAGAAACAATATATACATTTTCTTTTGCTATCAAGATCCCCTTAAAAGCTTGATTAATATTTTTATTTGGGGAAACTTCTAGAAATGGAAGGAATACTTTTTACCCACTCAGCCAGTGCCAACAATGCTCTTTTTGGTCTGCTTCCGGATTACGCCTCTCTCTTCTTTCAAAATACCTTAAATCTTTATGGGTATATGAATGTTTTTTAAAATCTATGCAAAATACTCTGTAAATGAAGTAGTATATTTCAAAATTTTGTACAAGCATTTGGTCAAATTATGACATTATAAATTATTTTGATTCTATTTTATATATGTTTGTACTTTTCATATACAATTATATTTTTTGTCTCTAAGAAACAATGGAGTATTCATTTAACAGTGGTTACAAAGGTTTTTTAGCCGACCATTTGCATTGAATTGGCTTTTCTTCCTTAAGGAAATTAGTTCATTTAAAGTCGATTATGTAAAAATGGCTTTCAATTTGATTCTACCTTTTCCTGCGGTTGTGTAAATTCTTCCAGCTTGTGTCCAAATGTGTAAAAGCTATCCTTAATACACAACATTTTATTATAATTGGAAAAGCGAATAGAACAATTGGTTAATCTTATAATGTCTTTAAGTAGGGCTGTAGTTGAGAAGAACCAAGCCCAATATATATTTAACAACCCAATATATTTTGAACATACCTTAAATTATATTATATTATATTTTATTAAAATATTTTATATTTTTATATAGTCCATTTGTTTATCTAGTTTTATTAACATTTTCTACATAATAAATCAATATTTTGAGACAAAAAATTAAAAATATTATTCATTGCACATTAAACCGTGCACATGTTTGGGTAACAAATTAAACCGTGTTTTTGTAGGATAACAAGCATTGTACACAAAATTACCTTTCATGTCAACTTAACCCTTGAATTATGCAGACTCGGAATTATGCAAATAAACATTGTTAAACTTAAAAGCTGTTGCGTTCGAAGTTGTGTGCATAATCTTGAATTTTGGGAAGAAGAGAGGTAATTAATAATTAGCGTAAAATTTATGATATGGTTTATTATGACAACCTTATTCACCCCACTACATTCTTACGAGAAATATTTTTAATTAATGTTTGAAAGACGTTTAGATAAGGACGTGAATTCTCTTAGCAAGGCTGATGATAAACTTAAAATTTGCGAAGACCTTACTAATTTTAACTTACAAATTACTATGACTGACTTAAATCAAATGTATTTATTATTATTTATTTTATATGTATTCTTTTTTATTATTAAATTTTTAATATAATATGTATTCTATCGGGGGGATAGAACTTTGAAAAGAAAGTATATTTTGTACGGTAAAAACGAATTTAATTATTTTTTAATAATCATGTTGAACTCTCTTTTAAATTAATTTTTTCTAATTAACTCCTCAATAAGACTAGTATCTGAACGCATGTATGTCGGTCCATAAACCATATATAAATTTTTATGACAAACAGCTAGAGGTCATCGCCGGCCCTCAGCGTATTTTCCGACTTTTCCTGGTCTTTCACGCGTATTTTGTTTTAAACTGCGATCGAGCGCCTTGATTTGGTTACTGAATCTCTGCTTTTATATGTATACTACGTCGATATCCTAAAATACTAGCTTCTCGTTTGTTCGTCAGGGTGTCAATTACAGAATAGACGAAAAACATACAATACCTATACAGGATGTTACTTGATTTAATGTCAATACTACCATGCTGGATTCACTAAATAAAACGCAGTTCAGTGCCACCAGAATGAGATTTCAATCTTGTCTCTATCTTGAGATATTTCCATTTTTGTGATTTTAGTCATGAAATCAGATTTTTATATACATAAATTCGTAATTTCTCAACTTTAGCCTCATTTAAATACAAATCTGACATTTATTTCGCAAACTACATTAAATTTTCCACAAGATAACAAAATTGCCGTTGAAAAATTCACGCTTCCGAATACACAGTAATCGCTCATAGAAAAACAGATGGCAAAACCCGTGGTTTTTTTTGGAAATACTCATTTGTGGCTCGTGCAATGATTTGTTCATGCAAAAATTTTCGGGGATTTCACCAAAGTTGCCTTATTTTATAATTATTCCAAGGATTTACTCACTTTTACATTTTTTAGAACTTGTCTTAGTGAAATTTCCATTGCAAGGTTGAAAAACATGATATCAAACCCAAGGGGAGCAGAAACACAAGAACATCTACATGATATATTTTTAATAAAAACACTTGTTAGTCGGTAACAAAAATCAACCTTCTACAATTGAAATCGTGCTCGACTGTTATTCTATCCTTGCATAATGGTCACCTAAGCGGGCGCTTTTCAGCCAGAAGGCATTATTCTTGTATGACTTAGGGGTAGTCTTGTCAGTATGGCCTTTTCCCAAATAATATAGTAATTCAACAAAACTAGTTTGGTTTGTCGTATAAACATGCATTTTTAGAGCGGAGGGTGTTTTTAAGCGTAAATTTAATAATTTCAAGTCCCTTACCCAACAATGTTCTTTTACAATTTTAGTTATGAGATAATTTGTTACGCTATATAATAATATTCTATATAGAATTATATTCTATAATCTATTCTTTTCTATAATCTATAATTATCCTATTATTCTGTACTATATAATAGTATTCTGGTAAATTTTGCCGTTATGAATTAAATGAAAAAGTCAATTTAAGATCTAGATCTATGTAAAACTAGATCCGGCGAAGATAAGAGCAACATAATAGACAACATAATAGAACATAAACATAAAAAAAAGTTATGTTTTGCCACTTCTAAAATCGGGAGATAGTAAATTAATTATAAATTATAGGTCTATATCTAAACTCTGTCATATTGTTAAAGTATTTGAAAGTATAATCTGTGATATGTTAACACCTAAATTAAATTCAGTTGTTGTCAATGATCAGAATGGTTTTATGGCTAGACGTTCTACCACTACGAATCTCCGTTGCTTTCAACAAGACGTTTTGACAGCTTTTGATAAAAATGAACAGGTGGATACGATCTACACCGATTTTTCACAAGCCTTTGTCAATGTGGATCACTCAATTTTGCTGAAACAGCTATGCGACTTTGACTTTGACATGGACATTGTTCAGTGTATCGAGTAGTATCTAAAGGGCCGCACGCAAATTGTAAAATGTGTTAATTTTATGTCAAAGGCGATAAGTGCAACTTCAGGGGTACAACAAGGAGGACATCTGTCCCCTTTATTGTTCAAAATATTTATTAACGATCTGCATGCATTTACTAGTATGTACTAGTATTTAAGTAACATAGTAACTTAAAAATGTTTGCTGACAACGTCAAAATTTATAAAACCATAGACATGATCATTGACTGCAACCTCTTACAGAGGGACCTAAACTCTTTAGAGCAATGGTGTTCAAATAATAAAATGTATTTAATTTGTGAGAAATGTAAAACTGTTACTATAGTAGAAAAATGATTGATTTAGGGTACTATTATATGATCAATGGCTGTGTTCTAGAAAGACTTGATGTGATTGAAGACTTAGGTGTTTGCCATGATAAGAAATTAACATTTAATAACCACATAAACAAAATTCAAACTAATGGTATGAAAATGTTGGGATTTGTTGCAAGGAAGTCAGTGGACTTTAACAGCAAGGCAGCCTTGAAAGTGTTATATTATTCATATGTGAGCCTCATCCTTGAATATGGTAGTGAAGTTTGGGCCTTTATGTACAATAAGCCTACTTTGTTTCTGGAAAGAGTAAAAAAAAGTTCTTATGAATTGCAGCATTTAAATTAAAAATTAAAAGAGAACCTCATAAGTATGGTCCACATTTGAATGAAATTGGTATCCTCTCTTTGGAAGATAGATAATTTCTCATTGACTTGTTGTTCCTCGATAACTTCTTCATTCTAAAATGCATAGTCCCAAGCTACTTGAATGTGTAAGAATTCATGTATCTCAATTTAATTCGAGGAGAATTAAGACTTTTTGTTCTACTCTTACTCAAACCAATTATATGAAATACATGGCAATAAACAGACTAATAAAGGGAATGAACTTAATATTGATTGGTTTTTCTCCAGCTTACATCAAATTAAAAACACTATAATAAGTGAGAAAATAAAGCTTTATGCTAGTCACGAATGTTAGTCACAAAAATACTCTACGGGATTCTCCTGAAAATAAAATAAAAATAATTTGACGAGGTTGTAGTCATTGCCACCGTGATGAATACATTTGTCAACTGCACACTGCATAATTACGGGTAGCTTATTTTTGTTGAGCTTTAGTCTTCTAGTTTGATGAACCATAGCCTAACATTAGTCATTTTGCATGTTGTTTAACTTACACTAACACTACTAGGCCTAAATATAACAATTACAACAAAGATCTTTTGGTGTTGATGATTCTATCTTCGAATCATTTGGTGCCTCTGGAAATTTGGTTTGAAAGAGCTTTTACCAAAACTTCTTTTATATATATCGACCTGGCAAAACCGCAATTCCATTTTTTATGCCTTAAATTAAAATTACACTCCTTTAAATAATTTTACTTAATAATCTTTATTTCTCTTCCTTTGTCATTATTCTTCAGAAGGGGAGAGGTTATTAAAAGTAAATTTTCTTGTATTTTTTTCATGCACGATATAGTATGTCATAAAGTCAAATCCTAAATATTATTTTTTTATTCAAACATTGGTATCAAAATTGTACTGTATGTCACTATTTTATTATTGTCAATTTTTAAGAATTCATTGTTTTTTCAGGTTTATATATTCTTTGTATTACATGTTCGTATTCTAATAATATGGGCTATTGCCGTAAATAAATAAATAAATAATCACTAAATAATGCTTGAATCTGAATTAGAAAGTGGGATTAATTATCGTCTAAGAAACCAAAACAATACCGTACCGGATATTTGCTCATATATAGACGTATATATTAAATGCAATATAATTCAAAAATAAATGGAATCCATCAAAAGAGAGAACGTTACTCCAAGGTGTTGAAATTGCAAATACCATATTGAGAAAAGAACTAATGAAAACTCAGCGATATATTCAACAAAAAAGACTGTCACATCGTGAATATTTTTCAAGAATGGGCTTAAAGTTTTGATAGTTGACAAAGAGGATGTCGAATTTGTTTTAACAAATTCGTAGAGACTTGGAAACTTGCGTTTAGAAAATTAATGTGCAGAAAATTGTTCAATTTGATCTTACAATTAGATTAACAAAAACCACGCTTTTGTTTAGGACTATATCCAAACTGAAGATGAATTCACAAGTCTTAAAAAACAATCGCATAACAAAAGAACTAATACGAGATTTGGACTGTGAAAAATTTACGAAGATTTACGGAATTCTGTTTTGACAGGCAAAATTCAACTAACTTTATACAAGACAGTACTGCAACCACGTTGGACGTGGAACTATGGGATTCAGCTAAACCATCCGATATTCAGTGCATCCAATCCTTCCAAATAGCCCTCAGACAAATGCCAAAGCTCCTTACTACGCCACCAACCTCACTATCCACAACAATTAATATTAGTGCCTTAATATTCCTTTTGCCAACGAAACTGATCGGATCCGTCTCATAAAATGCCTACTCCCAGCTTTCTATCCATCCTGACCTAACTGCCCAGGTACACAATCTACACTTTCCCATTCTGAGAACGTCAGGTGCCTTAAGTGTCGACGGCCTCGAGACCTTATCCCATTAATTCCCTCATATTAAATGTCAGATGGTTGGTTTCTCTAAACACGTGTCCTCAGGGTGCAGTGCGCACATATTTGTAATGTTGATGTACATGCTAAAAAAATTAATATATAAAATAAATAATCGACAAATACACAATAATTTTCGTTACACAAACATCAAATGGTGACCTCATCGGTTGGTTGGTCTAGCGCGAGGACGACATTGACGGTGAGCTACAATGCACAATGTTTAGTTTTCATGTGCAAGATACTTTAAGTCAGATAATTTTTAAGTAGTTTATCTACTCGCCTTTTTATTTGTATAAATACACAACAATTTCTATTTGAAAATCAATATGGAAATCAGAAGAGGATTTGCTTGGAAAAAGAAGATTTGATTACAGAACTGTCGTCTGCTTTTAGTGTATAAACAGACGATAAGTTATTTCGCAGGAGGAAATATAAATTTGGCCCAGGGGCTGCAAATGTGGCCATCTACGAGATGAGAAGCCGGGTCGTTCACCCCCAGAGCCTTGATATACATTCAGGTTCGTGCTGGAGTGTCAACCGTGGTCTATCTCAAATAAGATTACCTAACAAAAAGGTGCCTCTTATGAGAAAAGGAGGGTTGAGAGGGCAAAAAACCGTTGCCATTTCAAATAAGTGTCCTTCAGTTTTTCAGCTGAAAGTGCAGAATTTTATTGGAGAAATGGACATGTTTCCCCAATGGAACATTCTCCTGGGAACGTTTTCACCAGGTCTTTTATATCCTTTATGACAAAATTATATATTTTACCCGGTAAACGATTTGCTAAAAATCCAACCCATGTTAAATAGAACATATGCAAAATTTTAAATTTGTGTCAGAAAAAAAAACAATAAAAAATCCCTAGCGTTTAAGAGGTAAGCCAAATGAATTTTCCCTTGAATAACTAATTTTAAGGGTTACAATTAACCCAAAGATTACATGGTGCCTGTGGATTAGCCTGAAAATGAAAACTGGCTGGCATCACGGATTAAAAATTGCATAGCAAACAATTTTTGCATTTAGCTTAAATCTAGCTAATTCAACATTAATGCGATTCTATTAATACCATAAAAATTTTTAAGATAATTATCATAAATCAATAATCAGTGAACTGTAGTTGTATGATCATAACATAGTTGGAAAGTTGACAGGTATTACATGGATAATTTTACTTTAAATTATTTAACACTCTTAAAAGAATATTTATTTGATGCTCTTTTATTCTCTGGGACAAGGATAAAAATAATAGGTTTTAAATTTTTTATTTTTGGTATTTCTGGGATAAGATAATGAGCAATTGCATTTTCTTTTAAAATCTGCAATGAGCGAGCATCATTTAATGAAATGCAAAAAAATAAAATAATAATATATTAACTATTAACATTTCTGTTCATTGTATTTTGGTTGAGTTTTTTACGGGGGTTTGCAAGAGTCATACACCTCTGGGCTTGCAGTGTTTTAAAAAGGTTTAGAATTTCACCAATTTTTTCTCATATATTACATTTTTTGGGTATTTAATATTATATAATGTAATGATAAATTATTATTACATTATATAATAAATACATTATTTACTTAATTAAGTAAGATGGAGTTATTCCTGCCATCCATGAATGGTTAACGACGCAGAACACTTTTTCACATTGTTCTTTATTGAAATACGAGTCAGGTCTTTAACGACTCAGCCACCGTGCGTGGTCCATTAATTGAAATCCTGATAATTTCTGTGCTGATGTTATTTTACCGTAGTTCGAAATTTTAAAATTTATTTAAAAAACCTTTTTATTATTTGGGAAGTTTATTCACAGATATAAGTTTATAGTATAAGACCAATAAATAAAATTAATATTATTTGATAGTGTAAAGTTTTCAGTAGGTTAATCCTGGTTAAACTATTATTTAACTAAAGCCCTTAAATGTTTTATTGTCTTGAGTACGAAATTATGGGAAAACTTTTACAAATTTGCGATATGGTTGTATCAAAATAAATTATGTTTATATTGCCGAGTTTTAGAGATAAACACATTTTTGTTTTGAGGTAAATAAATAAAGAGATAAAAATCGACCCGGATAAAATTATTTTTACCTAAGAAATCTGGCCGACCTTTTAAAACGATTGTTCAAGATTATACAGGCTCTGTTCGGAGATAAGAAATCTTTTTTCATGCTCAGCGATATAGCACACAACTGATTGATGTTTTACCAATTGGTTTTGTAAACTTATGAAACAAAAGTGTTCAAGAAAAAACTTTTTCTGCACGGAAAAATAAATTTAAATATAGCATGGATATACACATTAATAAATCACCAACCTATCATAGCTTTTTGAAATATAATACAAATTAGTTAAGAACTGTTTGTTTAATATTTTGATACCCTACTCAGAAATCGATTATGAAGTTTTATGTGCATGTTTGCTCAATGATTTTTCTCAACGCGCCAAGTAAAATATGATTGTTTAATATATAATCGTCATTTCACTAAAAAAAAGAAAGACTTTTAGGAAGTCGCAGAAAACTATTTGCATTGCTTGTAATCCTCGAGGTATAAGTCCAATTTTCTTTTATAACTTTCGAAACGTAAATGCTTTTTTGGAATGAGAGATTTTTACAAGTTACAACTTTAAAGTATGCTCTTAGTAATCTTACAATTAGTAAAAAAGTTCTTTATGTTTACAGAGGAAGGAAAATTGTTTTTCCTTAATGGCGAATGTACATATGGATATGAGCATCGGTCCAAATATATTTTATTATTTCTAATTATATTTATATTATATTTATTATTGTATTTATATTTCTACTTTGGAATAATGCAAACATTTATTTTTAACATCTATTTATAACTGTTAAAATTATTTGATAAAAAAATATAGTCTGTTATGATATACAGATATTTTGTGTAGATCCCTCAATTAATTATTTTTTTCATCTCAACCAAGACCATATATAACAAGAATAATTAGTTGAAATAATTAATATGGTCAATTATGACCGTAAACATATACGGATTTATATAAATATATTTGATTTAAAAATATGACTTCCAAAATGTTCTGTTAATTTTTTTACTAGATTACGTTACGGAAGCATTAATCCAAGTGTGGCACCTCGTTCTTCTTTTCAAGCTAAAACATACTGTACTTACTGTGTGAATATACATCCTGAAATCCTTCCTCTCGGATCGCTGTTTTAACGGGACAATGGGCTACAATTCAGCCAATCAAAGCGTCCGCAAGGAAGTATCATAGGTCCCATCCTACCTCTACACTACTGACATACCAAACATGCTCCACACAAACTACTCGGTCGATAAAGCGATCCAATCCACAATTTCTAATCTTATCCTAGTAGCAGAACCAATCCTAGAACATCCTGGAACTCAGTGCTCACGAGCTCAGCACAATCCTCCAATATCTAAGAATTCCAATACATTCAATCCAAAGTCGACCGCTGAAAACTCAACACTCCTTTCTACGTCATCAATCTGACGATTTACATATACCTAGACATTCCATTTGTAGAGGATCTGATCCGAAAATGTTTTCCACAAAATCTACTCTGATATATCCCGCCACTATCCCAAGCTGTTTTCTCGATGCCTACCACCGAAAAAGGCGATGGCTTTATCCTATCCCTATCTTGATTTATCCTAGTCCTAAGTATATTCTAGCACTGGCTTCACAATCAATAAATTAAAGAAAAATCCAATGTCTCAACTGTTAAATACTATGATTAATTCGCAATCTTAGTTGTACCAAACAGCACCTAACATTATTAACTTTACAATTTGATTTAGAGACAAAAGGGAATATTTATTCAAGGTTTTGTAGCTTGTTAAATATCGTGACCACGATTTTAATAATTTATAAAGAATATTAATTTTCAAGCGGTGGGAATCGGAGATGTGTGCCTCGATGTGGAAACATAAACATGGAAAACACATTGCGAAGCAATATTTCATACATTTTCGTTGTTTTTATGCAATTCGCTCAGTCAAACTTTTTTTGGTGCTTTCGGCTCTTTTGTATTTATGTATTTAATATTGTACGAAGAAATTTTTTGTCATTAATAAAAGGCAAATTTGTTGTCAAAATTTAACGAGTTCTTGTTAACATAAATCAGCTAGACGTTTTGAACAGCACACATTCTCATAAAGGACGGCAGGAAAAGACATGGATTAATGTAAGGTTTGAACTGATGTTTAATGATTGCTTTTTGGAAAAAACCTTTTAAGAATAATGAGAAATCGATGAATACTCGAGATTTCAGGTTGGCCAATTACGGTGAAATGTATGCTAGAATAGCGAATATCTCAATAAGCAATGAGCTGGAACCGAGAGCCTGGTTTCATCTGCTTAGGCGTTCTCTTTGAAGCCTATCTACCACCTACACTTCGATATATATCACATAATATTTTCTCCTTTGACTTCGTTACACGATATATTTACGTAAAAGGATAAAGTTCTAATGGAATTTATTTAATGTCTGTTTGTCGAATATAAAATCTGAGCTTAACAGATTATCAGTCTGAACGTATTAACAGTTTTAATTTACATGTAAATATTGTTTCATTTTTTAAATTTAGCTATATAATTCGAAATATGACGGGAAAATAATTAACGGATCAGATATCTGATAAATGTTAAACACTTCATTGACACTTAAACTATAAAAATTTGAAGTTTTGTTTTTCATGGTAATATTTAATTATTTTATAAGACGTACAGTATCGTAATAAACATTATAGTGTTGTTATTATTGAGTGGGTTTTTATATTTTATTTTCAATTTCTTTTAGCCATTAAATATATTTAAAATTCGATCAAATACTTTTTAATTACTAATTGTCCCAAGTTATTGTTTTGGATTATACACTAAAAAATGGACACATGTATTTTGTTATTTATTTAAAACTACATATTTGAATTTTTATCGTTATAATAATTAAAACATGTATATTTTAATGTAAACCTAATTAAACGATATATGAAATTCACCAAAACACAGAAACATTATTCAGTGATTAATTAAAATTTAACTAACAATTTATTCTGACAATAAATGATTTTCTGGTATTTTAGTGAATTTTCGTTCAAACCATTATAATTAAATAATTTTTACTCAATCTCATGAATTCCTGATCTCGTCTAATATGGTATACAATAAAAAAATATATTTGCTGAAATAAACAACAAAATACGTCTGGTGTTGTCTTTATGTACATATAACTATTGAAATTTGAAATTTCATATTTTATTACAAAAATGATGTCATAGTGTATAAAAATATTGTAGTTTTGTAGGATATGCTTCGATTGTTAAATTTTTGTTTTTAGTTGATCATCTCTAATCCTGAAAGGTTCGCGTTAATCTCTTTGTACTAGGTTGCTGAACCGGCATTGGGTCGTTTATTGGGTCAGTTTTTGTGTTTCGTTTTTAAAAAAATAGTATCTGGTTGGTACTTGTTTTATATCCATTTTTTACTGAAAATGTCTTTATTGTTTGTAGTTTGTAATTCTCAGGGTTGAGTGGGATTGTTGATAGTTTGTGGTTCATGTGTAGTTGTGCTGCAATTTTGTGTTGGTGTAGATGGTGGATTTTGCGTTTATGATGACGGTTGCAGTGGGTTTTCTGTATATTTGGACTTTTCTTTTATTGTTGGTTTTGGTAAGTATCAAGAAGTTGATGCTGTTGTTATTTTCAGTTTCTTTGGTAAATTCTAAGTACGTGTTTTGAGGAGTTGTCTGGCAAGTATGTCGTCAACTCATTTTCAGTTATTATTTTTGAGAAGTTTTCATCGAGGTTTTTTTCTTTGCAAGAATGTCCGATATTGGGTTGAAAGTATTCCTTTACTCAGTAGTGTTACCAAACCGTCTTTCAATAATATGTGCTGTTATAAATTGCATCGAGACTGCTCAAAAACAAAAAAATCTTGATACATCATCTTCCGAGATAGATAAGCATAAATGATGCTGGAGAGAAACGTACTGCAAGGCAAAATGTTCAATTGAAATACTAGGACTAGATAATGCAATATACGGATTGGTTAAAATTCTTTATGGCAATAGGTCTCAATGTAGGCAATTTCTTTGAAAAAATCTTCAAGATGATGAAGAAGATTCATTTATAGAAACAAAAATTTGGAAATTCTCATCGTAAACTGTACATCGGAAAAAGAAGTTATCAAAGAAAGTTTTTCGACGCTTGTGTGCTTTTATCTTGGCTACAAGGTTATATACGATATTTTTCAACAGCTTGAAAGAGTAATCATAGTTTTCCAATCATCTTACATTAGCAAAAGAAGGAATCAGGATTGCCCATGTTCACGCTATATTCCGATCTTCTTGGTTAAAAATCAGCTAAACCGCACGATTACATAGCTTTTTTGTTAAATAACATATAAAAGCAAGCATATGTATTATTGCATATTAAAAATATGTGCATATATATGCTTATTTTCTTCTGGGCTCATAACTAACGTAATGATCAGCACTTCAGGACGACACCTTTCACGAGAACCAACGAGAACAAGTTGAGAGGCGAGGAGGGCTTAAGAACATCGTCGTTTAAAGCGACGTGACGGGTTCTCGGGATGAAAGAGTAAATAGGGCTTGGGCAGTAGGGTTAGGATGAATCGAGAACTTTGCTGTGGAACTTCTGGAAGTGGGATTCTATCAATTCATTGACAGAAGGAATGGTGACGTTGTGGATAGTGAGGTTACTGATGTAGTAATGAGCTTTGACAATTTGTCTGCAGACTTTGATAGCAAGGATGGATGCTCAATATTGGACGACTTGGCGAAACCCCACAGTTCATCTCCGTATGCTCAAATTAATCGCAACGTCTTGCATAGAGTCAGTCGAAATGGAACATCTAAAAAACATTTCGGTTTTTTAAAAAACCCGTAAAAGGCTTCTGTTATGTTATTGTCTCTTAAGTCTTGTGGGGTTATTTCATGTCAATTTGATGTCTAGGTCTAATCTTAAATATCTGGCTTAAATGGATGTGGTAGCTTCTTCTTGTTGATGTAAATTGATGTACAGTGGAGAATATCAAGGAAATTTATGTGTACACTTTTCCTCATTCAATGAACATTAACTGATTCCATCCGATGTTGAAGTTCGCTTGGATAGGATTCGGGTTAGGAAATGAAATTGTGGTTCATCCGTGTAGTTGGTAATGTTGGTATTGAGATCTATACGGAAGTCAGCAATTTGAAGGGTAGAAAAGATGGGCCTGAGAATACCCCCTTGTGGAACGTCGGGTTCTGTTCGTATTATTTCTGAAAACTCGCTGCCGCACCTCACTCTCGCACCCACACATTGCCAAATCAAATTTTAGGCTAGAGTTGTTTGTTGTGACAAGACTGAAAATTCGTAGTATTTTATTCAATAGTTTTAATGGAATAATTGCAGTTGTCAAATTCACATATGTTAATGGAACTTACATCTTGCCTCACCTCGCTTTTATTACTGACTTGACTTTCTAACTAAGGTATTTTAAGATACATGGCATGTTGTTAACTTAGACCTTGTTTATTTTTGCTCCTCCAGAATTCATTTTTATTTCATTATCAGAATTTGCGACGGTTTAAATTTAGATTGTATTTAAAGGTTGTAATTTGATAAATTGTTTAGCCCAAAGAACATGACCTTTAAGTTTATAAATAGAAATAATTAAATCTGTCTGTTGTATTTGTAGGAATAATTTATGCAAGTACAAAAAGAAGAATTGTTAGTTATAATAAATTCTCTCGTAAGATAAAAATTAAATGTAAATTAAAACCCGACAGATAAATATATTTAATTTTGGACTATATCCTGAGATAATTTCCAATAAATAATTCATTTGTTATTTTTGTTTTAAGTTGTGAAAGTTCTTTTTATCTAATAAATTGTAATAATGTACAATAATATAACAATAATTGTTTTCTAGTGACGAAATGTGTTTTTTTTCACTCCAAATATTTTTTAGGTCGATCAGCCTAGTCACCGGTAAATTTAGCCCGTAATTTACTAGTTAGCAATTAAGCCAAAAATATTAGTTTATTATGCATTAATGTACACAATCTATTAATATTGCAATGCTACAATCATGAGTGAAATAATATTTGCATGCATGGGGATTTAGTAAGAATTTTTTACATTATCAATCTTCAAATATTTTTAACTCGTTCTACCGTTTTGAACAACAATATTTTATTTTTCAGTCTTATACCTTATTCCCGGAAGTGAAATATGAGTTTAACGATATTTATCGAATAGTTTGTGTCAGATATGTGATAAAAATCACTAAAAGTTTCGCTATGGGCCAAAGCTCGATTGACTGGAAAGAACTGAAATGGCCGGGATTGAAAGTGTTAAGGGACGATCCATCTGGAAAGGAATAAAATTATCCAGCTCATATATTGTCATAGGCAGAAAATTTATTTTTAACTCGAGGAATAAAGTTGTATCAAAGGGCCTAGGATCGATAAAGTTTGCGTCATATTATCCAATGCCTCTTGTGATGGTTGGAACCATTCCAAGTATCGTAAATCTTCCTTCCCTTGCTTTATCTCTACGAATCCACCCGGTGGGCAGAAAATACCAAGTCACTCGGCTAGTGGATAACCAGGACTGTTTTTTCATTTTCAATTTTGTTTTCATTTTTCCGCATTTATCGTCTAAGATTCATGGTAGAAACTCACCTCAAAAAGCTGTTCGTCGTTCTCGTCGAATGGGTCCCCAGTCAGCTTATTGATTATCGTCGCGACACCTGGAAAAGAAATGATTTCAAGTTAATAAAACGAGGGCGTGAGTAGACTATATATAAACTCAGCGTGAATCCGGGTGGTTCAATGCCCTCGTTTGCCCTTCATTCAGAACCATCCTTCCATTCACTTCCTACTCGGCGCGTGTGTACGAATTGACAAAATAAATAACAAAATTCGGCCAAAAGACAGTTGATTAGCATAAAAAATATTACCATTAGTAATATCTCTGTAGTATTTAGTGCCCGTTAATTAAATCCTCGTAGAAAAATGAATTTCTATCCCTAAATCCTTTCCCATTCCTTCAAAATCAAACATATATGAACAAAAAACATTAACACTCAACACGACACACAACCGTGACACATCTACACAGAAAACACACACTTTGAGTGAACACAAATAACTTGATTAAACTTTAAAAAAAATTAAAAAATTTGGACAGATAAAATTTGTTTTAATTTTGTTTTAGATTTTTAATTAACATTTCATTATCGCATATTTCCTCATATTCCCTTAATTACATCTCGAAGACGCCTCAGTATACTTTTTATCAGTATGGAAATGAAGACCCTGATGTTATGCTGTTGAAGGTACGTTTCTATTATGCGAGCGACATGTGGACGAGCATTATCGTGCTTTAGAGTAGGATTGTCGCTGATTTAATGTTAGACAAAAATTCGTCTTTTGTTGAAGTTTTAAAGGTTTATCCTATCTATGATTTACAAGATCATTATTTTGTTTAAACTATTAAAACTAATTTTTGTTTTTTTGTTATTGATGTATTGGATCTTCTTCAGGTCATTTTACAGGTGAATAAAAAACATAACTATTGGGTTTCACCAAGCTTTCGGCGAATGTTCCGCCATCTTCAGGGCCTAACTTATTGGAAACAAATTTACATTAACAGAATTACATAAAACATCATATACTCATACATTATAAGAATAAAATTACGGACTTCACCCAGTTTTTTAAGACAATTAAATTTATTGCACATGTTTGTTGTTATTTTAAAATGAAGGTGGAAATGAATCTACATACTGAAAAAAAAAAAAAATCTTGTTTAAAATCTAGTGACACTCATCGGTCCATCCTTTGGTCCCACCTCTTTATAAGTTAATACTCAATCTCAGGTACATGTATTTCTTTATCACAGATACGTTATATGTATATCAACTTTTAAACTGTTTTTTAACTTAGAATTATAATTTAATTATTTACAATAAGTACAAGGAACTTTAAGAAAATTGAGACACATCGGACGGTTACAACACGGTAAGGGACCCATCCCTGTTATCAATCCCGGTGTGATCAGACACACCAACGTCACTATGCGCTTTATTACGATTCATGAACTGTTGTAGGATTCCCGAATATGCCATGATGTTTTTTATTCACCTGTAAGACCTCAAGAAGATCCAATACATCAATTTAAACTACGGATGTCGATCAATATCAACTAGAATTTTTTTGTTATATTTATTTGTAGCTGGTTTGTTTGCTTATTCAACGCTTGATGTTTCAAAGACCGTCCACGAACACAACCAACTCTGTGCCACTCTCCATTGAAATTCCCGCCCACACCATCACTGAGCTACGTTGAAAAGGTTGGCTCTGGGAAAAATTACAGGCTTCGTACCTTTTATTTCGCCTTATCCACACTCTTTCCAGCCCATTTGGAGATCGTAGAGCAAATCGACACTCATCTGCAAAAAGTACAGCAGACCAATCTTCCAAAGACGCTGTGTTATACGAGAGCCCTACAACTCTGTGTGTTCTGGTCAATTCAACATTGAAAAATCCTTTATCCTTGTTTTGGATTAAGGATTAAATGTATTTACCTCTAATTGATATTCCCAATTTAAAACAGAGCATAAACAAATGTTTATTGATAAAACAATAAGACAAATTAAGGGCAGAATTTTCTTTTACCGAGGGAATGAAAAAAATCAGTTGGGTGGAATATTGTGTATAAATTCATTTTCACATCTTACATGTATTTGTATAATTTAAACAATGTTCATTAAACCCAGGCCCAGAAGAAGATCTCAATAAAGATCGAAACGTTGACACGATAAAGAAAATATTTTTATACACCTACATCACACCAGACCGCATCTCCCGATCTCTAAATAGCCATTAATAATATACAATAATTTGTCATTCCAAAATTTATCATGATTGTTCAACCACATTGGTGATTTCTCAAGTGGCACACTATCTTTTATATTGTCTCGTTAATCAACCAGTTTAACGCAATGTAGAACGCGGGAAAGCATCCTGTATTCGTTCTCTTTGACACTTATAAACTTCGCAAATATGTTGTAAGCCTTGCTTCAACCAGCTTATAACCTTGATCTTTATTTTGTTTTCCAATGCACGAAAAGTTTGTCTAGAAACGAGTTAGTTACATACAGGTAGTTACATAGGTATGTACAAGGGCTTGTTGAAAAACTATGGAAATTGTTTTGTTAACAAACTTATAATATTTTGTAAAACCATCCATGCTAATGAACTTTAAATGTAAAACATTTTAAACAGTCTTGTTTCAAAATGGATAATTCTAATGTAGACCTGTTTTCTTTAATTCATTCTAAAACACTCTCTTTCTTTTGTTTTATTAAGAAAAAAATTGTATTGAACAAGTTTCTAAAAAATGCGTTTATTTGTTAGAATCCTACATTGAACAAGCAAAATCTACATGAACTCGCACAAATTGAAATTACTCGCGTTTCTAATTCATCACTTTCCACGCAAAGTATTTTTTTTACCATATTAAAACTAAATGTACAGCAGTGTAGGTGTTGTTCAGACAAATATTATAGAGGGAATATTTGGCAGAACGCAATATGCAATGAAAGGTGGATTTGATTAATAACATAATACCCATAAAGCGAAGTCTCGAAGTCAAAGGAGACCGACAAACAACCCTCTTTCCCGTTTTCACTTTCTACAGGGAACTACAAAAAGGGACTCGTTCAACGACCTTCAAAACAGCTTCCACTTGAGTTGATGTTAAACAGAAATGCTTCTGGGTACAATCAGACTGTATGAAACGGAAATGGTGTTTTGATAAAACCAGGGTCCCGTCAAATGAACGTCTTTTGTCATCTTTATCTGGAAAATTAATATTATTTTTTTCTTACACTTCTTCTATTTAAAAGTAAGGAAAGTCAAATATTCATATATCTGGTTATTTTGTTTGTAAAACTTGCTTAATAACTAACACTACCTCTTTCCAGATTATCACCAGAACATAAAATTCATTGTTAACTTTAAATTAATTAAGGTTTTTAGTTGAGGTAAAAAATTGGTCAAGAGGACCACGAAAACTAGTGAATTGAAAGAGTTAACTTTAAAAATGAAAAAAATTAAAAATTCAATATAAATTGATAATAATAATAGCTTACGTCTAGCATAGATATGCAAGCTATCTTTATTGTTCCGATTCTTGATGATTATGTGATAAAATTATAATTTCAGTATGAAGTAAGCAGCGTACAATCCATTTTAGTTTGTGTCACACTGTGGCTCAGACTTTCGCAATTTTCTATTGGCAAATATTTTATTTTTGTGTTTGTATTTTATATTTCGTTTTTTATATAATCTTTTACGCGTCTTCTGTTTTCGTTTTTCTCTTGTTCTCTATCTTCGAAGTGTCTATTCTCTATTCTATTTTTCTTTAATTTGACCTTTCTATATTTAGTTTTCATTTATTTTCTCTTCTCTCCCTTGTCTCATTCTTCTTTCCGTAAACCTCTCCGTTTTCTCTTCTTTCATTTAATTATTTCTTCTTTTTTTCCTTTACAATTTTTTCTTATTAATAAATCTTTACCGTCAGTTTTCAATAATGCACTCCCTCTGACAACCTTCATTTCTCTCATGTTTCTCTCCTCCCAACTATCTTTCTATTTAATTCTCTCGTTTTTTTCTTTCTACTTGTTAAAACTTATTTATGTTAAAAAAATCTTCTCCGTTTGTCTGGCTGTAACTCATTAACTTTTGTTCATCTATCTCTTCGCTTCTGTTTTTCACGTTCTAACACTCATTATTTTTTCTTTGTTTCTCTTTCTCTTCTCCATTCACTCTCCAGTTCTGTTTATTTTACGAAAATTTATATCACTAAATATCAACACGAAGTTTGTTTTCTGAATGACTTATTCATTAAATAAGGATTGCTGTTATTTTTGGATGGTTGGCATCAACAATTCCCAGGAGTTAAGTCATAACCCTTGTAGGAAGAATTTGTGGAAATCCATCTGTGAATTTTAAACATCAAATTAAACCAAAAGCCAGAGTCTGAGTAGCTCGAAAATTAAACGGGAATAATTTTCGAATTACAAGACTAAAATTCACCTAAATGTGGGAAGGAGTGACGACATGTTTCCTATTTAATTATCAAATTTCGTTTCGCTTCGCCTCTTGACCCATTTGAATTAAGTTAGTTCTGTTAATCCAGTTTCTACCTCCTATCTCCTGTGCTATTTAGTTCTGAATATGAACCTGCTTTAATTACGTAGTTTGTGTTAATAAAATAATGTAAATACATAAATGAAAAATTTCAAGGTTGACTAATTTTTTAACATTTCTTTTTTCTTAAAAAGGCAAAAGGTGTGAACTGAACTGTGTTAACTGTGTACAATGAAAATGTTTGAATTTATAATTAGATCAGTGGAAACTTTGCCTTCGGCCGGCCTGTTTGAGTTATGAGTCGAGTAAACCCGGGGCCCACTTCGGTTTTCCACCATTTTGGACGTAGAGATTCGGGGAGAAAAAAAGGAAAGTTCTAAATAAAAATCCAAATAATTAATCACAACAGTGTGTTTTCATTCTGTACGCAAACCCTTTTGGCTCGTACCAATTTTTCCGAACTACGCCGATACTGTTATACAAATAATGAAATTTGAAGTCAGCCAGAAATGAAACAGCTTTCAAAAATCTGTTAAGACATTAATAATTAATGATTAATGAATTAATTATCAATTGGATTAAATCTTTGATCTTTGCATTTCATTCAAAAGTGCAGTGAGAACGTGTATAAATATTCGTCACCCTTCTTTAAACCTCTAATGACATAAGAGTAGGAAATAAATATTCTAAAAGCAATTTTTATTTTCTTTAGAAATTTGAATTATTAAAAACTCGGCTCATATAAATCAATATTCAATCAAACTATAATTAAAACAATTTGATTTGTTAAGTTCCGCGAATGTCAATTACTTAAGAATGTAAGACGGTAGTACAAAACCCCTCGCGGCTTATCAGCCTCATGTGTGGTTTCAAATGCTACTTTATGCAGCCATATTGGAAAACTTTGTGTCCCGGAAGTCACGCCGAGTTTATCTTCTACGGAAGCCAACTTTGTATCGATATCTACACAAATTCACTCCCAAATCAAGAACATACTACAAGACCAAGTGGTAACATAAAGAAAATTTATACGCGAAAGGTTATTGACTCCGAGCCGCGGTTTAAGGGCTGGGATAACCAAGGAACTGCGAGATTTGATTAGAAGAAAGTTTTGGAATTATTAAAAGCAAAATAAAACTTTTTTATTTACAGGAATAATGCGATACTGAAAGACGGCAAAGATCCTTCACAACCTTTTCATTTGATACTGGTAAAATTAGCAAAAATTGTGATATCCTTGCCTCATTCGACTCATAACCAATTTTCTGGACATTGGCACATTTTTTTACGTACCATAAAAATTCTTATTTTGCAAAATTGAGGAAAATCATGAAAAGTAAAACTTAATCAATTATATTAAATATATAATTATAGTATAATACAAATATAATATATGTATATAAATATCAAAACACTATCCCGGTAAATTTTTTTATAATCTTGATCTTATTATTGTAATTCTGTCTAAAATAGCTAAACTTAACATGAATTTGAAACTTAATGTTACCACAATTCGTCCACCTTTTTTGTTGTTTTTGTTTAAATGAAATATCGTTTCTACTGTTATTTTTTCAAATTCGTATTTCTTAGTTTTGGCCGTAAAAAATAGAGGTGTTTGATCAAACATGATGTTTTATAAACCACATTGTATCAAAACATTTTCTTCTATATATAACCTACCTGGTATTGGATAAAAACATTTCTGAGAATTCAAAAAGTAAGCTTTATTGGATATTACAGTTATTGTTTCTTTTCCAACTGAACAATTTCAGAATTATTAAAAAAATAAATAAATAAAATTGAAATGATCGGTACCATTAACTTTTACTAGACCTCGAAGTCCTCCGATACTGTTCTTGGCCCTTAACGCTGTTTTTATAGCAAATTTGTTAATTATATTAGGTAGTTTGTGTGTATTTTTCCCTGCGTGTATTTTTCCCTACGTGCCATAGGGTCCATTTAGTGTCTGTTTTCGCGTATATGTCAAATTAATGTTTGGTGCCCGTTTCAGTGAGGCCCAGGAAATTTACACAATTATTGTTATTTATTTCCCACGTGAATTGTTATAAATTAGATGTTTTGTGTTTGGTTTATGTAGTTAAAGTTTTCTATGGCGGGTAAATCACCGACAGAAATTAAACAAACATACTGAAGATGCGAAATTCCGTAACGTTTTGACAGACTACCGCAACAAGGACTATACAGAAGAAAAATGCTAAATTAAAACAATATTGATCAAAATTTTTTTTCGTTTTAAATATTACAAAATATTTGGTACAATAGGTATCCCCAGTACGGTATATTCATTTATATACTTTCCCTTTATTTAATTATATTGATATTAATTTGTAACATATCATTTATATCATACAAATTTTATTAATTTTGAATATTTGAAATTAATATATGAAGTAAATTCTGTAACTTACCAGCCATAGCCTTTAGCATTTAATAAATTATCGAATCAATTCTTACCAAACATTCAATCAGTGCTTTGGACAAAAAGAATATATTTTACTGTTATTTTGCTACACAGCACTCTTGTGAGAGTACCCTCATAAGTGCCCAGGGGTGGAAAGAAGAAAAACAAAGGGGCCACTTTTGTTTTGATATGAAGGGTCCAAGTGAAGGCATGACAGAGATGGGATCGGTAGATTAAAGAGGAAATTAAATTTCTTAGTGACCCAGGAACTGAGAAATTTATTGCCTTTCCTCTTCCGTTTTGACAGAACCTCTTGGGAAAATAAGTAAGCGAATTTTCAAACGACGCCAGATGTTTATGTTGGCTCGGCTTTTCTTTGAATTAATTGCATTTTTGTAGGCGATTGTTTGTTGTTGAACGGTGAAAAACTTTTGAAATCAATGAAACTGGAATTCTTTTCATAAACCCCTAGGTCCTTTGAGGAAATTCCATTTGAAAAAAATAAATAAATAAACTTCGCCTGCTTAACATCTTTCACTAATTGTACAGTTTGCTTTCTCTCATCAATCCATTGGCTTATTCTAAAAAAACACTTTTAATTTTTTTTCCGCATCGACAAAAGAAATCATTTAAACCGAGGGTTCCTGAACCAATAAACGTTCCCTAGAACTCTATTTTGCTCTCAACAAATGAATACATTCTTCTAAATGAACTGATCGACTCATCCGGGTCATCGCCCCACAATGACTTCCAAGTTGATATCATCAATTCTAAGTTTTATGTGTCTCGCTGTCATAACAAATAAATAGTATTTTTAATTTCGTGGAAAAAGATATTGCACTTTTATAGTTTTTGAATATATGGTGTATTAAATTGTTCAGAGAGAATTGAGTTTACGGATTTTACAAAAAAAAAAAAAACCTTCTGCAAGCCACAAAGAAAATCTATTTTTACGAACGTTTAAATCAAGTTAAACTTCAGCACCCTTTCTCACTGAGAAAATGAAAATCTACCAAAAGATTTTTGTATCATATATCATAAGTACAGCAAGGAATTTATTTAAAAAATTCGGATTTCTATAATAATTTTAATACACATAATTAAGAATATTATGTGATCAAAATAAGTCTTTTTGAAAATGATTTAAACCTCAATTTTAATTAATATTTATTTCAATATATTTTAGAGGTAATTTTAATTGGTGATGACATAACTTTACGGTTTCTTCGGGAAAAAATACAATTCTCACATTTTCGTGAGATTTCGCCCTGTGGTTTTCGGGGCCTAAACGACGGGGATGCGATGAAGTATATAATTATATTTTTCTTTAAAAATTTCAATTATTCTATTAAACTTTAGTAAATTTCAAACAAACGTTACCGCGCAAGGGTTTTGCAAACCAATAGACCATAATCAAATGGAGCGAAATTGAGGATATAAACAGGACAAGGCAAAAAACGTTCTACTTTTGCGAATTTTTTCTCAAACATGAACAATGTGAAAGACTATAGTGTTGATGACACATCAATAATCACCTCCGACGCTTTCAAAACTACAAAACACATCAAGTTGTGCAAGGAGTAAAAGTAGGGTGTGGAAAATCGTATATTAAATTCTTCCTTATTTCTTTGACAAACAATACAACTATGTTGTTAAGTAAAGTGGCTGTTTTTCTTACGAAACACTGCCTAATTTATCCAAATCAAATTTAGAGCTTTTAAGTGAAAAATACCTTTAAAGACATTTTTTTCGCAGCCTTGAAAATTTAACAGGCATTAATATTTGGGAGATACACAATATTTTATGCTTGTAAAGTTAGTAGAAAATGTGTTATGATTTGTAAAGGTTTTTGCCCTAATAAGTAATACATATTTCTATTTGAGATCTGATTCTGTGTTATGAGCTTCCTATGATATGTTTTTCTTATTTGAAAGGTTTACACTAAATCGGTACTTCCAACGATTTTGGGACTTGACATTACCTCAATTTCGTCGCTGCTTTAAGCCGAGGTGTAAAGTATTGCCTTTAAACTAATACCACGATCGACAGGAGTGGTAGGCTCTTGCTAGTTTATCAAAAATTCATTGTCAACTCTCAATTCGCCCGAGTATTTATAATTATTTTAAATTTTAAATAAACTCATAACTTCAAATAAACCATTATTAAAAGCATTAATACATTAATAGTGTGGAGAAACGTAAAACGCCCAATTTTCGAACCAACTTTTACAAAACTTAACAAACACCTATAATATATTTTTTATTTTGCGGGAATATATATAAACGTTTATACTTTCAACTGTCAATTGAATGCTTGTAGTCATAAAAACTTTTTGAATCAGCTCGCACTAAAACAAACGGCCGTAAACTAAATTTCCTAGGCCAGCAAAAGTTTTTACGAGCAATAACTTACAAGATTAAAATAAGTCTGAACTTTTTTCACTGCGATTTACGAGGGTTGCATGAAGCCAAATTTTTATTCGCAAAGGTAATAAAATATATTAACTTACCGATAATTTGATAATTGCTGTTTCTGATCGGCATGGCCAAGAGCGATTTGACGCTCGGCGACGATCTAGGTTCCACTTCCAGCGACTCGGCGACATTGACGACTTCTCCCGACTCGGCCACCCTTTCTGCAAGTCCTAGTAAATACTGCGAAAAGGCCGAACCTTCTCCCTGCAGCCGCTTCCTGGAAAGTAAATAAATAAAAAAAAGAGATGTAAAAAAGAATGGTTGTTTACTTCTAGAAATTGATCTATGCCGTGTTTCATAGGCAGCCTAATTTATACTCGTTCCTGTCAATATGTTTTACGCAAGATATCGGACTGAGTGGAAAAAAATCTTTTCTCTTAAAATTCGGGAACTTTCCTTCTACTGAGTGATGTATTAATGTCTATTTATTATGTATCAACATCAAACCGGCAGTGGGAAGTCGAATTGAAGTGACGATTAAAAGAGGACTGCGGTGGTGACGATCCATGACTATACACTTCCGCACGACAGACATGTTATGCGGAATGGTATAACCAATGAACGGTGAAACGGGATTTATTTATTTTTATTTTTTCTCCTAAGATACCATTATACACCGTTTACTTAAGTAGGGCTATAAAGTATAAGATATTACTTCATCCCTCTTCGGCTCAGTGGGAAAAAATCGTTTGTCTTAAATTGATTATTCAGAAATCGTGAGATGTGGTCGGGTGTGATGTAGGTTTCAGAAAAAACATTTTCTTTATCGTGCCAACGTTTCAATCTTTATTGAGATCATCTTCAGGGCCTAGGATTTACAAACATTGTTTAAATTGAACAAATACATTTAGGAAGTGGAAAAGTGAATTTATACCGCATCTCACGATTTCTGAATAATCATCGACTAACGGCCACTAATCACCACACACGTTTGTCATAAACTTCGAGTGCTTTTTTTCTACTGAGGGATGTTTGGATATCTATTTAGTATGTATCAAGTTGGACAAAAGGTTGTTTATTTCTAGAAAATGATGTATGTCGTGTTGCACAGGCTGCCTAATTTATATTCGTTCCTGTCAACATGTTTTAAGCATGATATCGGATTGGACTGAGTGGAAAAAAAGGTATTGTCTTAAAATTCGAGTGCTTTTCTTCTACTGAGAGATGTATTAATATCTATCAATATGTATTAAAATTTGACTAATCGATAAATTTACAATAGTTAAAGTAAAAAAAAGATATGAAATAAGCTATACTTGTTAATTTTTAGTGTTCGCGCGCGTGTGTTGTGTGTTTTGACGAAGTGAGAAAGAATGAAGGTATATGATATAAAGATAAGAAATATTTAGAGGAAAATAGGGTGGAAAAGAGAAACAGATAAAGAGACAGATTGACACGGCAAAAGTATAGAACGTTAGGAAGATAAGCTTTAAATGAATGTGATAGAAAGGGAAGAGAAGAGAAGAGAGGAAAAAAGAGAGAGCGAGAGAGAGAGAGAGAGAAAGAAAGAGAGAGAGAGAGAGTTAACTTTTAGTGTGCTTCTATGTGTGTGTGTGTGTGTGTGTGTGTGTGTGTGTGTGTGTGTGTGTGTTTGTTTGAGTTTTGTGTGTTTTGAAGACGTGAGAAAGAGTGAAGGTATGCGCTAGAAAGAAACGAGAAAGTGAGGGGGGAATAGGAGGGAAAAGTAAAACCAAGAAACAGACAGATTGACAGGGAAAAGTATAGATAAAAGAGAAAAAGGTCTTGCGTATGTTCTGCATGAATGTATGTTTTTTCGAATTTTTGAACTGTTCCACTAGTTTTTATTTTGGTTCGAAAGCTTTGGGGGTCAACATTTGGCCCCTAATAAGCCACGTGGGAGATTTTACCATTATTGCATTAAGTAATGTTATGTGAATGTGTTGTAAAAAGAGTAAAGTGAAAATCTTCCTTATGACACGAAGACTGATTAGGGGCCGAGTGTTGGACCGAAAGCTTTCGAAAAAAAAGTCTTTTATATTTTGCCTATCGCAAAAGGAAAACAAGAGCGAGCGTTAGATTTCTTTAAATGGATGTGATAGAAAGAGAAGAGAACTCTTCAACTAGCGTACTAACATACACTAACTCTGCACTCTCGTGGCAAAGCTGGGCAGGTCATATTTTCGAAATATGGGATAAGTGCACGTTCTAGTGTTTTTAGGCCAGACAGACTGTGTAATTAGTAAAGTCGAGAAGGAAAAGACAAAAAGTGTTTAAAAAATCGAATTTCTACCAAAAGTCTAAACTATAAAATCGCAATCCGGAAAAATTGTGTACTTGGGCTTATCCAGTTTTTAATGAGGACGTCAGACCTATTCTTTTTGTTAGTCGATGGGTACTCAATATTCCGCCATCGACCCTTCTGTACTACATATTCATGCATATAAATACTATCTCACGAAGCGTTAACACAGAATACATCCATCACCTAACTTGTATATAAACAATAATAACATTAGCTACAATAAAACAATCTTAATCTTCAGAACCATTCTTGTTTTCTCCACAACTCTGAAAAGGACCCCAAAAATTCGACGACGAACTTGGGCACAATTTTCAAATCAATAATCAATTCCTACTTGTTATAAACATAATTTGCATATTTTATAAAGATATAGGGAGTTAGAGAAAGAGGATGTTTGTATGTGTGAATGTGAGAGAGATTGTGTGTGTGTGTGTATTACTTTAACAAGAAAACGAGTTTTTAAGCTCGTATTATTTATAAGTAATGAAAGTCGTAACAGGCCAAATGCAACTATTCAACCGCGTGTTATCAACGAAATAAGAGGCTTTGCGTTGTCATGGGGAAAGACCTCCATTTCTATTCAATAATGCAGGCAATTTTTTTCTTGATAGCGTTGGTCGAGTTTGAAAGAACATTTGACGGAATTGACCGTCTCTCATGAAGCATTTTATATTTAAGCATTCTACTCCAATCCTGTCAGATGCATAACAGATGTTCGTTGAGTGAAACTCTCCCTTAGAACTGGTTAATGGAGGTTCATTTGGCTTTCCACTTTCCATCACCCGCCACCTAAGCGAAATGGATCGTATTCTCGAAAAACGAATCACAAACCGTTGTCGGCCTTCTACGTTCCCTTCGCTTAACGAGTGCAGAACAAAATATTGACATAACTGTCAACCATAACCACGCTTCTGTAAATGGGAAAGAACATTTATCGAGCAACCCCGCTATTTTTAGAGTGGTACAGTGGATTGTTTTTGATTAATGTTTTTTGTTTTTGAGTGCTGTTTGTCTTGCAGGGAAAAATCTCTTTCTGTAAACTGGCCACTTCTTACCACTTCGCTTACTGACAGTGTATTCGCCATATTTCGACCAAATATTTCCCACATCTTGGCTATCATTTTACAATTTTCAAACCTAAATCAACACTAAAAATCAAATATTACATAATTTACTGTAAATAATGCAAGTAGACACTTTACTAATCGATCTAAACAATGTTAGTTTATTTAATTTTAACTGATATCCAAAAGTTAAATTAGCTAAATTTTTGTCATGCAGGTATTTCAAATAAAGAACGTCAAAACAAGGCGAGAGTGTAATCAATGAATTCGATATTCCATTATTATTTTATTGTCAATTCGGATATTTGAACTTTAATAAATCACTGAAATTTTGATTGTACAACGTTTATTTTAAAAAAGTTGGATTGCGTATGGTTGTAACACTCCGATCTACGGTTGAAGAAGGCCGGGAGATATCGTTTCAATTTTTAATTTAATTTTAAAGCTATATATAAATAATTCAAATCCAACCGTTAAGCTGTAAAATAAATTGAGATGGAATGTTATAAAATGGAAAATTCCATGCATAATCGTGTCAACACATCACGAACTAATACACCATACTCGTCCGGGACGATCATCATACGGTACTGTCTAGGTTATACTCGCCGCCGCACTTCTACTGAACTTCGTACTTAGAATTGAGATGTATGCGAAGGTGTGGTCTGCGTCGTGTACATTGTTGTATGCGATTTGGCACGCGGATTCAGCTATCCGTTATAAATGCTCGTGGACCCTCTGGTCGTGGTCTTTGGAGAAAGTTACGTTGAGCTGAAGCGCTTCGGAAAATGTTGGTAGTCATTTGGGTATGCCGTGGATACCCGATTGACACACGTATACCGGCTTTTGGGCAAACACCGCTCAGTTGTCCAAATTGTGTTGCTCAGTGTGTCAAACCTAATCGAGAAGTGCCATGCCTTGGTGACTTATAGGGAGTAAGTAAGCATGACACCCATATAAAAATAGACCTTAGACATGAGAGTAGGTTGTTCGTTCTCCTGTATCGATTTTTAAAGATAAGGGGTGTTTCTCCATATTTAATATCAAAATATTGTATCTACTAATTATTTATTATATATATATTTTTTTGTGGTCGTACAGTTTGTTTGAATAAGTGGAACGTGTAAGTGAGGGGGCCAATGGCGGAATATTGAGTAACCCAACGACCCTCACAATGCATTGAAACCTGATATGACTCCATTGTCGGTAGCCTCCATAAAAAAAGAAAAAAACAATTACACTTAAAAAGAATATTGCATATAGGAAGACAAATACAAATATAATTTTATAAAGATATCACACATATTTTTGTCCAAAATCTAATTATGTTTAAAAAATAGAGGAGTTTTGATGAAATATTTGGTTTAGTTAGTTAGACAGATGTTACAGACAAAAATATTTATATATTCGCACTTGTATAAAATCCAATTAAGTTAATCAAATAATTCCTTTCTAAAGGATTTTAACGACTTTGTCCATACTCGATATGAATGGTTAAAATCAATAAATTAATTGTTCCTTGAACCACCTTGCGGAAATAACAGGAAATAACGTTCGACGTTAATCATTCAACTTTACCCCTCGGCAGTAGAATGGATTTATGAATTGGAAATAGTCATACGTTTTGTCACTTGTTGCATAAATATTCCCTTGTGTCGTTGTTCAACCTGGATGGAATCAACACGGATGAAAGACCATGAAAACTGCTGTTACATGCAATAAGAAATTAAACATAAAAGATTGTCCTAAAACCCCGAGACGAATAAGTATTAAATTAAATATAATTTCCAAACCAGGTGAAAATATACTATTAATCAAATGAAAATATCAGTATTTAAATTAGTTCGGAGTAGCTAATTTGAAGTTTTAGAAAGGGATAAGATCGTTGGAAAAAGCACTTTTCCCATTTTCCTCGTAGGCCGTAAAACGGAAGAACAATGTTCCCCCAAAGCATCGCTTAGGTCCCAAGGTCGAGTGTAAAAAAAGAACACTACTTTCCCCGGTGGATAGACAACATAAAAGATTTATTTATAAGTTCGGACTTTTGTGGGCTAGTCTGGTACTTTCGTAGGTTATTTCCTTCAACGAAGGATCCTTTTACTCCAGATTCTTCGTCATTTTCTAGGGTCATACAACCTTTATACTTCTTAAAGACTCATGTTTTTTTCTTTTTTAAATTTGCCTTTAGTAGTAAAACCTTACCAAGTTATCTGTGGGTAGAAAACTGCTACACAAGTTATAATTGAGCCAGTCTGATTAAGTTAGTATATTGGTCCATATAAAATTTAATTTTCGTATAATAATGGAACTTGTTTTTTACAGTTTTGAGAAATTTTTTATATTAAAATCGCATTTCGTAGTCAATTAAATTACGCCATTAACTTTGAATTACACAAAAAACTTATTAAACCCTTTTTATTATAGACTTGGAAAGTTTACATTAAATATGAAAAAATATGTTATTAATATCATGTTTTTGTTCAAATCGATAATAAAATTTAATTTAATTATCAAAATATTTGTTTCGTACTTAATAATCTTGGTTCGAAAATATTCTCCCTTTGGCCTTCATGTTCCAATTTCTTCAAGTGGTAGAGAAACAGCGTATTTAGCCGAAGGTCGTGGTTTCGAATCCCACTTGTGGCTCTGGCTTTTTTTATCTCAACCGATACCGTGGCTACATAAAGATTAATTAATTGAAAGAAGTTATTTGGTCAATCGGATCACGAAATCTAATGGATTTAATAAATTTTTATATTTTTTTTCACTCGTTAAAGATTCATACATGCGACTACATTGTTCCTTTACCTGAAAATTTCCTTTAAGATGCTTTAAGGGTTTAGACACTTATTTTTATATAGCTTATTAAGGCATTTTAAATTGTGCATTCACAGAAGAAAGAACTAGTTTTGTAAATAATAATATATCTACTTCTATTTAGCATTTTTATAAATGAAAAATAAATAAAAATCATCCACCTTTAGTGAAACCAGGTAAGTGAATGGTCAAATTTTGCATGCTGCTAATAATTTAGTTTGCTTCATATTAAGGATTCAGTTTAGTTCAGTTTTCAATAGTTAAAATGAATAGTTTAATGCATATTTTGTAGGTTAAACATACATTTCACCAATTTACCCTACGAAATATAGAAATAAACCAATAAAGAGATCTAATAACCTTATTAAACTCCATTTCAAATTTATAAATTGTCGCTGAAAGATGGAAAATATTATAAATGAATTTTATACTGTTTTCTACTATTTTCTATGCTAATTAAACGTTTTATCTACTACTATACTACCGAACTACTTCGCAGCAGGGTAAAACGTCGCTCACATGGCTCCTTGTTTTATTAAGATATACCGAGGACCCATGAATCAACTCTTATCTCGGCGGAAAACCACTCGTAAATCTACTGGTTTTTCTTAGGAGGGAAAGAAAGCGATAGTCTGGAGGTGACACGGCCTTCGCAAATGAGCAAGCTTGATAACGGGCGTTTACAAAAGTCGAACCGACTGCAAATGACTGTTTAAACGCCTTCGGAACGATTTGACGGAACGTCGTTTAACCGAGTCGGGGTGAAAAAATAAATAAAAAAGGAAACAGAAAGAAATCACTCACTTGTTGTTGATGTGGCCATTGACTGGCGAAGACAGCTCGAACAATTTAGAAAATTGAACACCCTGAAATACAAGCACAAAGTCCAATTATTTCAACAGAAAAATTGTGGATTCAATATTTTCTATTTCTTTAGAATGTCCGCAGGTTTTAATTTGATCTGATGAATATGAAATTTAATAACAATTTTTGGGAAACTTACACTTTTGGAACTTTCGTCAACGAGCAAAACGGCAGCCCTTTCACATTTCAGCAGCCTTTGAGCCCTTTGCATTATCTTCAATATCACCTTTTCCAAGGAGGTCTGCTCTTCGAACAAGTCATGAACCACCTCGAGCAAATTCTGAAAAAAAAATTATTGAAATTGATTATGCAAGTTAGGTATTCATCCTTGACTTTCAAGTATATCATTAATGTCCTTCTTGCCTACAACAGCTATAAATTAAAAAATGACATAGCTACATATTATGCAATGGAAATGAGCGATTTTTTAAAAATTTTTACATACGTATACAAATACACTTATTTTCAGTTCTTGTTCAAGAGAATATTTTATTTTCTAACCATTACAGTTTTAATTTTGCTGAAAATTTTCCTTTTATATTTAACGAAGATTTTATAAATCGCCATCGTATCCTTTGAGTCCACTTATAAATTGGGAAATGATTAATAATCCTAGACAGTTTATGAACTGTATCGCATTCATGTTTTTAAGCCGGCGAACGGCGGATTAAAGCTAATAATGTTTTTACGTTGTCAAAGTAAATGGATTATGTAGAGGTTCATCGCACTTATAGCCAAACCCTCGAAAAAACCTTGTATCGTCTTAAAGGCTATATAATCCTTTAATGCCCTGTTCATATTACGACAAGAAAACAGAAGAGAGTTCGACGAACCCCAGCGAGCTTACATATCATCAGGCATACCTTAGATAAAAACGTGTAAGAAGATATTTTAAATATTTGTTCTTAAAATACACAATCCTTGTTAAGTTTGTGAAAACGTCAGATATTTTAATTTTTGAATTTTCTCGTGGGGTCTCCGGGGTGATGAACCTACAGTTCAACCTACCCACATTTTTCGCCATTTTCTGTCGGGCCTGCTTATACCCCTAGCCAGTCAAATTATCGTGAAACAAAGGCCCAGCACTATAGATTAAAATTCACTGTTTAATGTTTACATTTTTTTGTTGTCATAGGTTCATTTAGACAAAGTTTATTAAAAAATGCACAAAAAATAAATACTCAAATAATGTAAATTGCTATTTTCAAAAATATCTAGGAATAATTACGAAATATGACTCACGACCGAAAAAGGCCGTTTTTCTCTCAAAGCTTCTTATATATGGTTTTCTATTTATTCTTAACGACCCCTCAAGTTTAATTACAAGGTGCATAGTGGAAAAAAGTAGAAATACTATAAAAATTATACCTAATAAAAGTAACTCTTCAAGTTTTGATTATTGACGCTTTACTTGGGCCTAAACCAGAATTTTGGTGATGGTAAAGGGGAAAAGGGGGTGTGTAAGATGAGCTTCAACATTCTCACATCGAGCCTAATTGGCCTGATTATAATTTATTATTATTAAGTTTTTATAAAAGCTATTTTGCACAGAATACGTTTAGTAAATATTTTGATTATTTGAAGATTTTGTTTAATAGATAATATATTGTAATAAGAATTATTGGAGAAATCATATCCAAGCTTGACTAAATAATTATAATCCATGGTTCAGTGGAACGTGTTTGCTTTGTTATTTCATTGTTAGCGGATAATGGTTGAGGAACATGTCCTTTCAAATTAGACCCTTGAGCAGAACATCTATCAATGGTATTATTCACAGATTAATTTCTGCAACTGAGAGTTCAAATGCCATAAACGCAATATTAGAAGGTTAATTAAGACTAAATATTTCGTCATTTATCGGTGATTCGACGTATGTACACTGATTTTAGCGAAATAATATACAAAATAATGTGTAGTAGATATAGTTCAGTACTATCAGATTGAGTACTAAAAGCACTTTTTTTTATGAAATCAACTCACAAATACCATGGGACATATCTGACAAAAGGGATGGACAATTAGTTTAACTGTACGAATTGTTCCAGATCATGAGGCAAATTTATGTAAAACGACAGCAGACCCCTTAGTTAAAAATGTAGCGTAAGACCAATACATAGGGTTCTTTTTTCTTTAAATAAAAGGATTATTTAAATGAATTAAATAATTACATTTCCATTTTGCACTTGAACGAACGGTACAGAAACTCAATTTTTTGGTGACATAAGCAAGAACAACCAAGGACCCAGAGTCTTGGGGTACTAGAAAACACATCAAATACTGGGAACTTAGGAAAAATATAGGCTAATCACAAGGACTTCTCGCAAAATCAACTCAATAGGAAAAAGAGGAAGACAATAGAAAGAAATTAAAAAACTGTAACAAATGCATATTTATGGGACATATGACCGGGTATGTTTAGAGGAAACAGAAACTAGAGAGAATATGTTATGCTGCCCTGCCATAGCTAGAAAAAACCTATGGTTCCTAGAAAAACCGTCAGTCCCATGAAAAGAATTCTGTACTTGCACCGATGAAAACCCAAAAGAATTTCAGTTAACTAAGTCGCTGTCATCTTAGCTAAAAAGATAGCCTTGGAGCAACATATAAGCCCGCATTTAATTCGTGGCATAAATTATAGGGAAAAGAAAAATGGACTGAAATTTTGGGGTACTAAAGGTCAGAACAAATACTGGGAACGTGTGCAAAGGCAAATAATAAGATTACTCGCATAAAAAACCCAATAGTTGGAAGTGAAAATCGTATCCATCAGAATTAAAAACCCTAACATGTATATTTATGGCTCCAATAAAAAATTACAAAAATATGACTATTAACAGATTCCCAATTTGGAATTCGTTTAGAGGATACAGAGGCAACAGAACATATCCTGCCCTAAAATAACTAAGAAAAAGCTATGGCATCTAGGAAAACCATTCTTCAGCAGTTTTTTTCGTATTAAGTCACTGTTATTAATTTTTATTTTTTTACAGATCAATAGGTAAAACCAAAATGTTGATCTCACAAAACCAACGGTATTTTTTCACATTGTTTTCGTTTCACTTAGATAATATTTTTTTCAGAAACGGAGGTTTGCAGTACGTAGTCCTTTTAGCTTTTAACTCTATAGTCGTCCTTTCATTATTGTCTGTTCTTAAATACTTCCAAACCAGAAAATACTGAATAACGACATGCTGGAAGCTATTCTGTTCTTCATGACAGTGTACTACATAATATTTATAATACTTATAAGCTCTAAATGACCAAATGCGTTTTTTACGGAGTTTGCAACATCAAAAATCATATCAACTCCCGGCGTTAGGGTGGTTTGTTGAAAGTACATTGGTCGACTGAGATTCGAACCCAAGACCATCAGAGTAATTATTCGCCGTGTTACCTTAACCATTCCGGCCTCCAGCGCCCCTGCATGCAAATTTAAAATAAAAAGAGCTATCTTTAATAAGCCCAAATAATGCTGCTGCAGAGCCACTGGACAACATGGGGCACAAATAAAATGTGCAGAAATGGAACGAACAAATCTTGCCTCACTATCTGATTAAGGTCTTTTCTAGTAAATATTACAGTATTTTAAATGGATTGCCTGTAAACATAAAAGAAATGAGCACAACAATTTATTCAAATGCTACTTTTGGGAGCCTTCTTACCAAATCGCCATGTCAGCCAGCGCCCAAAACCGCAATATGTCTAACTATTTCAATTTTTGTAAATAGCTCATATCTACCATTTATCTATCAAAAAATGGCAATCCCAATATTTTTTTAATGCAAATCTACAAATCGAACAAAAACTTATAGGGACCGAACCCTGTTAGGATTAAATGAATAACTGTATAAATGACAAACCCAGCGGAAAAATTGTTCTGTTTTATTAAAAAATGGATGGATAGAAACACCGGATCAGGTGATGACGTGCAGTAAAAGTTCGAAAAAGCTGGATAAGGTTGATTCAGTCGTTGATAATAAATTTTGGACTGCATATCCCCGCTGCTTTGCTCTGTCAAAGTAATTTTTTTTTAACATAATTTTAGTCAAATGATGCTGAAATGCAGAAACGCATCTGACAGACCAACGATGACAGGCCGATTAAACCTTAGGAAAGGACCAAACCATCTTTCAGACCGGTCCTCTCCATAAAACAAAACTCAAATAATTTAAAGATGAATGTGTAACAACATTCGCACTAAGACTAGTCAACTAGCCATGTATACCATTTAAAATTAACAGAATTTTTTTATAAACTAAAATTTTTCTCTTCGTCTATAATGCTCTCATTATGTCTATGATATCTAAAGCTCAATTTTCAAATCGATTTTTAGGATCTATAAGCTGTATATTTATGAACACAGGTATGTAAAATTTACAAAACGTACTGTTGTTATTACAGTTAAATTCAATAAAAAAGGAAAAACAATTATCCAATTGACGAGCATACCATAAAAGCTCCGTTATGAACATGTACAAATATTTAATGGAAATTAAAAAAACAAAAACAAAAAACAATTCACCGTTCATTCATTACGTTGTTGATGCGAGGTCAGGAATTTTACCTTTTAAATTCCCCCCTCCCCTTGTAAATTCAAATCCAACCGTTGTTACCCTGGGGCGGCTTCTGAATAAATCCCACGTCCGCAGAACCCTTAAATACTAATAGGATCTGTTGCATTTCCATAAATTGGCTTTTCAAACAATGGCTGATACAACAGTCGGAATGTGATGTTCTGATTTGGTTACAGCGAAACTGTGTGTCATGCAGCTTCAAAAAACCGCATATAAACCAGAATCGTTTAACAACCGTGCTTTTACCGTCCAAAGAGGATAAAACTTGACTGGAGTGCTAAATCAATTAAATTTTTGAACAATAATAATTGTTGAATGTGTTTTATTTTTAGATAGAAGTAAAAACGATTCATCGATATTTAATCTGGAACATAACGAAGAAAGCTTGTAAAGCAAAACTTTTCTTCTTAACAGATATAATTACGCTCTTTATTTCGACGATTCGACTTATATCCGCGCCACTGTAATAGGGTGAGACGTCACAACAATTTTTTTGGCTTTTGGTATCAAGATAGAAGGGTGAAACACAGCTGATTAATTTATAAAAGAGAGCTTGATCAGAAGAACATTTTTATTTTATTTCGGTAGTACGCCCGGTTGGAGTTAAGTCACGACCAGGGAAATTCTCCGCATAAATACAGAAAATTGAATTGTTCCTAACAGCAGGCGGTAACGTTCGTTTGTACTTTCAGTTTCCTCTATTACAGAGACTATTCATTGTAAATTTAACATTTTTTCAATTAAAAAAGATTTCAGTAGTGGATTTTTTTTCTTTTTTTTTCTTTTTCGTTTTATATTTCTTTTAAACCTTTACCAGGAAGGTAATAGGTTTTCTTTTTATATAGTGGCAGGCAAAACATTCCGCCTACTTGTAAGATAACTTGATCTGTATATATTTTTATATATTAATCAAAGTTTCACGTTTTTCAACGTTTAATAATTGAGTCTTTATTTAAAAAAGTAAAAAAAAGTAAATTGCTAAGGAAAATGAAAAATAACAAAAAAAAAATTAAAAACAGATAAAATTTGTTTTAATTTAATTTTAGATTTTTCATTAACATTTCAATATCGCAAATTTCCTCCTTTTGCCTTAATTACATCTCGAAGACGCCTCGGCATACTTTTTACTAGTCTGGTAATATCTTTTTGCTGGAGGTTGTAAATTGGCTCATTCTTTAAGAAGAGTCTTTTCAAGATCGTGGAGTGTAACAGGAAGTGATGGACGTGCTCTTATTCACTTTTGAGGTTATGCCATAAAAGTTCGATGGGGTTCAAGTCTGGAGAACGGGTTGGCCAAGCTAAGACCCTGATGTTATGATGATCGTGTGCGATTGTAGGTGCGTTTGCACTATGCGAGCGACATGTGGACGGGCATTATCGGGCTTTAGAGTAGGATTAGGAGGATAGGCAACACATGAAGTTCCAAAATTTCATCCACATAGCGCGTGGCAGTCAAAGACCCTCCACGTACAACCATTTGGAACACAACCAACTCTGTGAGACAATCCATTGAAATTCCCGTACACACTATCACTGAGTCAAAAAACGGTCGTCCTGTGATTTTGTTATCTTAGGGCGTCCAGAAAGGTCTATCTATAGTAGGCAGTTTCTCGAAAACGTCTAACGCCGTCTCTCGTAGGGAACTCCGATAGAACGTCCATCATTGGTAAGTGCCAAACCACGCGCAACATCCTCAACACTGGCATTTTTAAGTTTAAAAATTTAAATTAAGAAAACAAAGATGAAAATTAAACAGTTTATTGCTTCAGAATTCATTTGAGACAGAATAAACGTTTTAAATTCCATAAAAATTAAACATTGAAAAATCTTTTATCCTTGTTTTGGATTAAGGATTAAATGCTTACGACTAATTGATATTCCCAGTGTAATACATAGCATGAACAAATATTTATTGTTGAAAACACAGAGACAATTAAGAACAGAATTTTCTTTTATCGAGAAAAAAAACAGTTGAGTGGAATTTTTTGCCTGTCAGTACATTTACCTTTTCCCTTTTTTATGCAAGATCGTAAAAAAATTAATGATAAATTCAAAGAAAAAATTAGTCCTCGCAAGTTTTACGAAAAAAAAAACAATATGCCAGAAATGCAATAGTCTTTGCTTGAATTGCTGAATTATACCTTAAGAGGACAAAGTCTGCATGGTTTTTAATGTTTCCAAAAACGTGTCCCGGTCATAATTTTTGAGACATGATAAGTGGAATTCAATTTGAAACGAGAATTAGCCAGGGTAATATAAATATTGCCGTGATAAACGAGTTCGCTCCCCCTCGTGTGCTTCGCGGCTCTTGCGATGATGGGAAATTGATTAATGACAGGGCAGAAAGTTCGAGACAGTTCCGTACACATTATTTTCCCGAGTAGATCACTACAGCTGAACGAGACGAATAAAAGATACCGGTGAATATTCGAATGACATTGAAAATGAATGGATAGGTCGAGTGAAGTCTATGTCAACCGGAAGTTCTTGTTGTCTTTTAGTAATACCTTTCACCTTTTAAGTTAGATAAAAGATTCTTATTTCAACATAGGTGTAATATACAACAAACAAAAACCTTCTACAATGTAGATAGATGGGCAGAGAAGATATGCTATTTGATCTGTTCGTGTTGTACACGAGAACAAAAACTTTACAAAAGTACAGTACGATATGGACGGATAACAATCCGTCTGTCGGATAATTCGCATTGAGTGACAAAAAAAATTCACAAACTTGTGTTGGTCATAATAAGATGATACATCATGAAAATAGCTAAATATGAATAATTATAAAATAATAACTGCATATTGAATATATCAAAGCTTAACCTTTCACAAACAGATAGAAATCAGACAACATTTAAGACAAAGTAATAATCACCAATGAATTGAGGTATCATTCGATACCAATATTGCTGACATACACGAACTTAACGAGCTAGAGGCTTACAATTTTTTTACCACTCAGGATCCGGAAAACTAAAACCAAGAAAAGCTGCAGCACCGAAGATGTAAGAGACCGAAATCCGATAAAATTGAGAATTCAGCCACAAAATAAAATATACATTTCTTTGCACCCGAGTTGCCTAAAAAACACAATTCGTTGATCATTAGATTTCGAGAGTACAAAGTTTATAAATATTTCATATGAGTTTAGTGGTCATAATTGACTATATTACTTATTCCAATTAATTATTCTTTTTTTAAATATCTTCTCGCGATTTATTTTGTGGTCGCAGCTCAAAGAGACGGAAAAGATTTGCTAAAGAGGATGAAATAAGCAGAGGATGAAAGGAAGGTGCAAATCATTAAAGAGAAAAAAGTTGAATAAGGAGCCTCTTTAAGAAATTCTTTTGCTGAACTTCCCTAATTCTGGTTAGGAAAATTAGTTGGGAGCCAATCATTAATAATTTCATCTGTACATGTGAAAGCCCAACCATATTTATTAAGCAACTTGTTTAATTTTGAAAAACCAATATCATTTCCTCTGGAATTTTTGGATAGAGGAAAGGAACCCGACTTCGTGATTTTAAAAACAAATGAAAAATGGAGCTTTAAAGTAAAACGAATTGTTTGTACAATTTCATCTCTGAAGCCCACAGATCTGGTAACAACAGAATAACTTGATCCAGTGTTCGTGAGTGAAAAAGTGGTCGATACGTCTAACAACGAAAACATGAATAGAATAGGAAAGATAATCGCTATTAAATACCTAGAACATCGCTGAAAGCTGTACCAGGTCCTGATGGACATTGGATCAAAACCCTTTACTCCTAACTTGTCAAATATACCATTTTTTGTAAATTATCAGTAAATGTCTGTACGTTGTAAGTAATCAGTTAAAATGACTGATTGATAAATGACTGATTTTCTTCCCCATAAAATTCTAACCTTCTGACACAGAATTTCCACCCTTTTTGTAAAAATTATAAATTTAGATGCTGCCCTCATCTATTAGCGGCTTTTTGTGGTCAATGAAACGGTGACAAAAAGCCTCTAATAAGTTGATATTTTTTTACACACTATAATACAGGGTGGGTTTAACTTCTGCTTACTCTATATTTTTTTAATGAGGCGTTATTGTGAAAATCCCCAAGACACGTAAATTGTTACTTTTTGTCTATTTTCTTATGGCGTCAAAAAGTTTTGATATAACTATACCTGATAACGGGTTAAAAGAATTCCTTAAAATTTGTATTTGTAAACCGATTTTTTTTCATTAACCTATGCGTCTAGAAATTATTGTATCACGAGCAATTAATCTACTGTCGATTAAAAAGATAAATACATGAATTGGTTCTTGGTTGAAGAAGTTTAGAAGAGTTCGTTTATATATTTAAAAAAAATTGTATTTGAAATAGTTAAATTCCTATCCGTTATCCTTGAGAGTTAAATCAAAACTTTTTGGTACATGAGAAACTAGACAAAAAATAAAAGTTTATGTGCCCGGGGGTTTTTATCAAAAACGCCCCTATAAAAAATATATAGGGGAGAGCCGAACTCACCCTGTATATCGTCTGCGTACAGATGTATCTTTATTACTTCAATAATTCAGATGTATGAATATAAGGACGTTCTGTCATGTTTTCCAATTTATATCAGAGTTCCCTATCATGTTCTATAACTAAGTCCTAGACCTCACTACGTTTCCAATAATACAAATAAATAATATAGAATAAACGTATGAGGAATTGAACCATATTGACTTGTTGATTTCTGAGCATGAAAGTCTTAATTTATAATAAAGATTTAAAAGTACTTGTTTATTAACTGATTTTAAGTAAGTGGAGGTAATATTATTGATTGTGTAATAACCCATTACTGCTTTGACCAGCAAATTAATAGAAATGATGAATGGCTGACTTTTGCAATTCATGTGGAGAAACGTGGTTGTAGAACTCCTTCAACCTGATGATGAGCTAAGGGCTCGAAATCCGGATCGTTGCAAAACAACTTACTGTGAGTAGGAACTATCTCTTTAAAAAGGATTAAACATATTAGTTCTTATCCTATCATTTAAACTTTTTTTGTGTATGTAATAAATTATGAAATAGCATTGTTGTATGAATGGTCACACGATCATAATTTAATAGAAGTATAGTTGTAGCGATATGCTTGTCTGAATTGCTGAAGGTTCGTGATGGTTTGCTGTAAGATGAGTTGTGTTGTTTGATTGACGTCATTATCACTAAATGATTTTATATTTTCTTTGTATCTTTCTTTTATTTTTCGTTCTGTCTGTTTGATGTATTTATTTCCGTATTTTCATGTTATGGCGTGTATGCCTTTTTTCCAAGTGGGTTGGTTTTGTCAATATTTTATTCTTAGTATTTTCCCATTTTGGTCACGGTCATCTAGGCTGTTTTAATTTCTAATCTGTTGAATGTATTAGTTTGTGTGTACGTTTGTTTTTCTACTTATGGTAGTTCACATAATGTCTCGTTTTGCGGCGTCGTTTTGGTTATGATTAAGAAAAATAAATAATAAACAAAACGCACCTATTTGACAAAAAAAACCAAACTTAATCCGCCTAAGGCAACAACAAGCCAAAATAATGCCTACACACGCTCCCCACACTTCATAACTTTATGAAAACAAAACTTCCTGAAATCACAGACATGCTGATGATGGCGAAATCCCAACACGGCGAGGATAAGCAGACTAGGATGATCAAGGATGTTCTTAATTTACATCTACAAGCGATTAACAAGACTTTTCAGTAAAGTTCATAAATAAAATTTAATTAAAATTATTGTTGTAAAAGACGGACTTTTTTTTCATTTTGAGTTTTCCCATCTAAAAATCCATACAATCTCATAAATTAGTTTACCAAATGAATTTCGTGTAAAATGTTTTAATTTTTAGAACAGAATAGAAAAAAACAACTTACAATCCTATTAAAACATTAATTATATCTACATAAATGATCAATTAATTTAAGTAGAAATATATTATTTTATTTAGGGTAGATTGTTGTATGACCAAAGGATGAAACTGTATTGAAAATAATTCTCAGAAATGCTTTGGTTTGGGGTTTTCATAATAAAAGAACAATACGTTTAAAAATATTTGCTTGTTCGCCATGGATCATTTAAAAATAACCTTCTATTGTTTCTAGGGCCCTTCTGCTGTACTTTTTATGCTAATGATGTATGCTTGTTTAAATTAATTGGCATCGAAAATCATAAAAATGAAACTCAATACAAAATCAGTGTAAAAATAATATGTTTAGATAAGATTTTAAATAAGAAATTGTTTTTATTTAATTTATCCATTTTTCAATGCGTTTTGAACAAGCAGCGTTTAATGAACTTTCTAGGTTTTTGTGCCCTTTTTTCTCCCAAAATATAACCCTTTAACGTGAAGTGTATATAATTTTCCTAATTGTTCCTTGAGTAACAGTGGTTGATTGAGTCTTTCGTACAGGTTTATATAATTTTATGATAATAATAGTTATTTGTTATTTTTAAAGGGGGGGCACTAGACAATATTTTACGGGCTATTTTGACAAAAGACGAATACCAAATTTTCTAAAACGGCGGCTTAACGTAGTATCATATCTACTCAGTATAAAAACGACTTTATCTCATCTGAAATACTGGCGATTTTGATTTTGCAACATCTTAGTCTTCTTGCACCAGACAATATTTTTATAAGTCTTTTGTATTAAAAATTCAATTACAAATAATTTATTTGACAGATTACAATTCGGCGAATTATATTTTTGTAAAATTCATCCGTATGTCGAGTTCGAAGCGTGAAAATTGCCTGTCACGGACTGGAAAAAATATTTACATTTTCCTCTGATTTCCCCGCCTCTTTTTCTCTTGTATGTAGATCACGTTTAAGCAGTACGATAATGCAATTTCCACGCACATGACCGAATCCTTTGGTATTTTCCAGGAGCAATAAGAAGCTTATATTTCAAAACCGACCATTCAGGCAGCCCATAATTCATAACTTTCCAAGCATTGAAAGTAAGTAAAAAGATATAAAACATCACAAAATCCATCTATTTTCCTTTCTAAAACATTGCAAACAATGTAAATTTAACAATTTTATTACAGTAGAGAAAGAAAGAGAGAGAGAGAGAGAGAGAGAGAGAGAGAGAGAGAGAGAGATGGTGAAGGATTACCAGCGGATTCCCCGATTTTTTTTTATTGCATATGCTAACATTCTTTTTCTATCTGCTGGTTGTTTGAACGTACACTATGGGCAAGGTCTTTTGATCTCGTCGTGCCTATTTTCTTCCATTTCTGCTTCTTCGTCACCGGTTAATGTGCCAGGCAACCCACACCCTTTTTCCACTAACATTAATATCTGCGAAAGCTCTTTTTTTTAAAAAGACATGTGCAATTTATGAATGTATTTTCCTCTGTCCTTCAGACTATTCCTAGCACAAGACAGATAATATTCAGCTCCACCGTACTATATTTTCGACAATTTTCAGTTACATTTTACCCGATTTCCCTTTTATTTTAATTGTTTACATATAGTTTTTTCAAAAACATATTTATATAATAAAATATAATGTAAATTTTATGTTTATAGTATTAAAAATAATTGTTTGATTGAAGAAGAACACTCACCCTATTTCTTTCGAATTCTTGTCTGGATGTTTCAACGATTTGGGCGTTCGTCAGAGCAATGCCGACGAATTGAAGATATGTCTCGAAAACCTGTTGGGCAAAAACTAATATAGGTAACATGTTTTTATTTTATTTTTTAAATTCAATGAATACTGCACGAAGGGTTGGTTCCAAGGGATGAAATAAGTATGTCGGTCTGTTCTGGAACCTAAATACCCGGCTTTTGTGTGATGAGACTATTTTTTTTCTTAAACAATTTGCCAAGAGTAAACCTACTTAGCATTAGTAAACAGGACCGATCGATCCGCTGGCATTTGCCCGTAATGGCAAACAAAGAACATATGGCTGCTTGTTCCGAGGCTTTCGACTGTTTAATACTCAAACAGGCCGATGGTAGGTCACCGGGGTTACGCAAGTATTTTATAAATTGTCCAAACACATTTATCGAGAATTGTGCGACGGAAATTTGATATTAGACTTGAAATTAATTACAATTTTTAGCTTTAAATAATTGATCGGTTCCGTGACAACCTTGATCGGTAGAAAAGGCAATATATGACTTCACTTATGACGTTTCACTAACCCTACCATCATTAATAACCTGTCATATCTTGTGACCTAACCAAAATGTGTATACTTTCATATAAAATAGTCTAGCGATTTTATATAAATGTTCGCCTCAACAGAACAAATATTAATTTTGAGTTTTCTTTAATGTTCAGTTTTATTACATTTACTTTAAAATGGAAGTATATTATAAAAATAAACACATTTTGATATACAAGCTAGTATAAGACTAATATAGGAAAAACGTAATAAATAAACATAGATTTTCGAGGAAACTTCATAACTGTAGCTAAAAAAAAGTTATATTTTATTATAAGTAGATACTATTCAGCAAAATGAATATGAATTTCATTTTGTTTTATGATTTCCGTTTAAATGCTATTAGATATAGAAACATATACCTGTATCAGAACTAACATAAAGAATTAAAAATTTCAAATAAATCAGGACAAGGCAACGTCACGTATTGATTTCGATTTTCTCAAAACATTCTGAATTTTACATTAAATTTGTTCGTTTACCTTTTCGTCTTTTGTTGTGAAATGTCCATCATCCTTCTCCGGGTTCTTGTTGATGACCTGTGCCACTGCGATGATTTCATCGTGTGCGTTTCTGACTGCCATACAGAGAAGGGACTCGGTATGATATCCGGTTATCCTGTCGACTTCATCATCGAAACGCGGGTCCTGGGGAGTAGAAAAAAGTTAATTAAAGCCAGGATCATAGGTTAGGCAGAAGGCCCAAAACGATTATTCCTGTGTATTGTTTGTACCGTGAATTTTTTCCCTCACTGACAACCATCCTTTGAAACAGACTCCATTTATTTCAATATGAACGTTTCCATTTTTAAACGTCGCAACTTAAAAGAATAAAAACAAATACCGAAATAATATAAAACAATTATCATTGTTTTAATGTATCAATTTCGCATGTTTATTTGTGGGGTAAATTATTAAAATAAGACTTATTGATTATAACAGTATGGGGCAACATAAAATTTGTGAGAATTGCTTTTTTGAGCAATCAACTTAAGGTGATTCTATATAAACCTTCAGAACTCTATTGTGACGAAAGAGCGCTGAATACGCTTTGCGTGACTATAAAATGACCTATCCTCGGCCATATACCATGTATTAATAAGATGTTTCTGATCAGTTTCAGAATATTTTTCGGGTGGATGCTTTGAATTTTGTCACTTCCTTTATAAACTTTTAGAGAATCTATTCTACAGCGAATATAGGCTAAACCTATATGGTACGGTTCAAACTGTCGCACTCCTCAGTTTACTTTAAGCTTAATTTAATTTTCTGTTTTCTTTTAATCTTTACCTCGTTCAAGTACTCAGTCTACCTAGTAACAAATAGTATCTTTTTCTATCGAGAGGACAGCCTCGTTGATACAGGATGTCATTCCAACATGAATCAAATTTATGACAATTTGATAACTTGTACCACCTTGATGCTGTATGGAACAGAATAAACAAATTATTGCAACCTTTAGATTTAATGAAGTTTAATTGCCCACACGACTTGAATTCCATGTGTAAACGAAATACAATGCGATGTGTAATGATTTGTTGATAATCATTGGCTAATATTATTTAGCTCATTATAAATACTCGTTAATAAAATATTACTGACCATTTAAAACACTGGAAAAATATTGTTAAATAAAACTGGTCAACTTCTTTTTAAACGCCACTGAATATAAAATTGTATTTGACTCACTTTTACTTGGGGAAAAAAGCAGATGAGTTATGACAGCAAGCGCAAAAAAAGGTTGTCCTGCATTGCGTTAACTGACTGACCTATATATATATANTTTTCTTTTTAGATGGCTCGGCTGATTTCTCTTGAACCAATGACGTTATTCAAAATTTGGAAAAAAATTATACAGGGTACCGCAGGCCAAGTTCATATAAAGAATTTCAAATATGACCCTATACATTTTGACACATCATTTTAAAGGATTTTTTACGATGAAAAGAATGGTGCAATCGGTGTTTAATTGGTCAAAAAAGAGGAAAAATAGTGTTCCAACACCAAGAAACCGGCATCGTAATTTCGTCGAGGAGCTGCTTATTTTACTGTATTCTAATTAATTATTCTTTTTATTTAAGTTTTTTCAGTTGAGATTCAAACCTTAGATAAAAAGAATAATTAATTTGAATAATTATTATGGTCAATTAAGACCACTAAGCAAATATGGATTAATTTTATTGTGTGTTCGCGAAAATCCGAATTCCTCTCTCCGAAATATTAGACGGGTTTTAGTTTTGCACGGTTTTACAAACACTATTAGATGATGTTCCTTTGCAACAACGACAAAGAATGAATCTCCAGGTTGATGGATGCCCCGCACACAATTCTTTCCAGGTGAGACATTATTTGATACGTCACTTCCGGGAAAGGTGGATAGAACCTCATGACCCGATCTGTTGGCTTCCTCATCACCCGATTTAACTCCACCTGACTATTTTCTGGGGGCCATTTAAAAAACAGTCTCTATGCCAATCATAACCCAGCAACCTCTGTTGAAGAACTGCGACAAAGAATAGAAAATGCTTGTCAATCTGTCTGCCCTGGCTCTATCGCTCTGAGCAAGACGTGAAAAGTGGTTAAAATATTTTTAATCTTCTTTTAAAGCAAATCTTTGCATCTTTTCGCAAGGGAGGCAGTTCGAACATGAAATAAAACTGATAAATAGCAAACCAAATTATTGTTTGTTTTTTAAATTTTTTAACAATAACGCTGACGATTTCTTGGTGTTGGAATTGCAACTGATCCGAATGTTCTTGTTGCGAGCAACACGAATACATTTTTGTGGTTTATTCTGGGGTGATCAGGAAATTTCTGGGAATACAATTCGACTGCACGATGCAGCAATACCACCACTATCAATAAAGCGTTCATATCAACTCGATGTTGATCGGAAAAATATGCTCTTCGGTTCATTTTGAATGGTATATTGAATATAACGAATAGGTATTACTGTAAAATTTACTTAGTTCCAGGAATTAAAATTTGCGCTTATAATGCGAGTTTGACAAACAATGACAGAATGTACACAATAAAGGCCAACGTTTTTCCAGAACTTCTCATTTTTTGACCAATTTAAAATCCGATTACACCATTGTTTTCACCGTATAAAATCCTTTAAAATGATGAGTCAGGGTATATAGAGTGGTATGTGAAATTTTGAAGTTGAACTGGGTTTAGGTACCCTATATAATTTTTTTCCCAAAAAAGGTAAAAATTTGAAATTAGACTAAAATATATTAAATACGTATTTTTTGTCCTTTTGATAGCATCATTGGTTCAAGAAAAATTCAGCCGGGCCTTCTAAAAAGGACACCTTCCTCGCTGTATATGCATATATGTACCGTGTGTTTTATAATTTTTACTATTTGAAATGTCAAACATTGTTATGCACCAATTTATCGATCAGCCAGTAAAATTTGTAAGAAATAATGGAAATAAAACTAATTAATTTTCTAAGTAAACGTTTGCCAGATTGAAACTTTAGTTGAACTTCTCTGTTCAACCGAATTTCTCACGGGAGAATTCGTTAGACAAATGTTAAATCGGTCACGTCTTGAGACAAACATTACTTTCCAATGGTGACGTAATCTTTCTTATTTAACTTTTACACTAAGCTGTATTTTTTTGCCGAATGAGGAGTTAGAGTTTGACGGTAAAAGTATTAGAAATTATTGCGATTATTGGTTGATGCAAAATTAATTCATGTTTTGAAAATTTGTTTTATTTTCGCAAGTGCTTGTCATGCAAACAAAGCTAATCTTTAAATTTAATTTATAGATAATAATAAAGACTGTTAACTGTTATCTTTTATCCAAACCATTTTAGTTTATATTGATTTTTATAATAGAAAGAAACTGCGAAATTAAATATGTCTAAACTACATTTGCGTCAAATTTATTTGTACCAATGTAAACTTGGGCGAAGTGCAGCACAAACCGCGCGTACAATTTGGGGGGGAGGGAAGCAATAGCGAATACATTGTGCAGCCATTATTTCAGAGATTTCGATCTGGAAAGCAGGGAAGGTCGCGTATGCCTGGAACAAATTACGAAGATTACGCAAAAGCTTAGGGTTGACTACTCAACCGTTGTTCGCCATCTGGAGCAAATTGGTAAAGTGAAGAAGCATGACAAGTGGGTACCGCACGGACTAACCGAAGCCCAAAGAAATCAACGCTTTGAAATTTCCACGTCTCTTCTGTTGCGCGACCAAAATGATCATTTCTCGTTCGAATCAGGAGGCGTACAGGTCAGTGGTTGGACAAGGCTGAAGCGCCGGAACACTTCCCGAAACCAAATCTGTACCCAAAAAAGGTTATGGCGAATGATTGGTGGTACTGCAGGGGTTGTTCGCTATAATTTCCTGAATTATGGTGGAACTATCACAGTAGAGAAATAGTGCCAAGAAATGGAAAAAATGCATGGGAAATTGCAACGTACTTCGTCCAGCCTTGGTGAACCGTAAGGCTGAAACGTGTACTAAAACTGATTTAAGTCGCTTTCAATCTCAAACTAAAGTTGAACTACAAAATTTAAATCGCTTTTAGCTTCTTCAAAACCGGCAGTGGGGAGTCGAATTGATGTCCGATTAAAAAAGGGGTGCGGTGGTGACAATCGAAGACTATACACTTCCGCACGACAGACATGTTATGCGGTATGGTATAACCAATGAATAGTGATACATTGGGCCTTATTTATTTTTATTTTTTCTCCATGGAATGCCGACATGAACATTTCAGACTTCAACGCTTGCAATTTTTAACCTAAACACACACACATGTAATATGTTAATTAGCCATACTTACAATAACTCTGCACCCTCAGAACAAAACTGGGTACGTCCAATATTGGAAAAATGAGATAAGTGTTTTTAGGCCTGACAGATTGCGTATAATTATTAACGTCGAGAAGAAAAAGATAAAAAGTTGTTAAAAAATTGAATTTCTACCAAAGGTCTAAACTTTAAAACCGCAAGCCTGAAAAACTGTGTCCTTGGGCTAACCCAGTTCTGACCTGAGGCTCCCAAAACTAGTCATGTTGAAAATCGATGGGTACTCAATATTCCGCCATCGACTCTTTTGTACCACGCATATAAATACTACCTCACAATGTGGTTAACACCGAGTGCATCCATCACAAAACTTTTTATATAAACAATAATAGGATTATCTACAATAAAAACCATTCGTGTTTGCTTCATAAAGGGGAGCCTAAAAAATTTCGAGACGTCTTTGAGCTCAATTTTCATATCAAGGAGGCATTCCTACTTGTTCATGCTATTATATGAAGCCAAGGAATGATACTCTTCAATCAACTGGGAAACATTCAGCAACATTACTGAATGCCCTTTCCTCCAAACAGAAAACAAAAACGCGAGTAAAGCCAATTCTAAGACGGGTTAGGATGATTCGTCTTCTGCCACGCGTTTTGTGTTTGAACAATCGATTTCTTTTATGGTCTTGCTTCAAAGAATCTGAATTTGTGTTGTGGTGCTACTGCGAGGACGGCCTTGTGTATTTCTAGAAAAGACGCAACAATGTTTCAGCTTTCAGGCCCATAAATTACCTAAAAGTTCGTGACAGCGCTTTAGTACTTTTTTTTGTTCCTGTGTTTGAACAGAAGGGATTACGTAAAACTCGGCCTTAGCGAGAATCGAAAATAGATTCTGGCCGGTAGAATGTTGATGTAGTTGAGTGAACTTTGATCAATTGTCGAAAAGATCAAGGCCAGCGGGCTGAGCAATAACGCACCTTTTTTCTTTTTTGGCAGGGAAGGTGATCTAACTGTACGATTTGCTTTCTTTAAACGTTTGCTGAACGTGTCGTATGAATCGATAAAATTATGTCATTTCAATGTTAAGTACATAATTATTTCGTGTCAGTGGGTCAACAGTAAAAGTTTTCTTGTCGTGGCAAGTTTTCCGATGAAGTTGAAGCAATCTGTTGAAAAGTGGATCGAGGAATTCTCTCGCGACCTTCCATGTAGCTGATTAATTCCGCAAACTTTTCAATGTCGCATTTGTCGGGTAAATGCGTGTCCTTTGAATAGACAAACCCACACCACATCCGCTGGTAAATAGATGTCAGAACAATTGAATTACCGATGAATTGAAAATGAAACAGTTCTCTAGAAAAGTTACATTCTACTCAAATTTTTGTTTTCTAAGTGAGAGAAGGTTTAACATAAACTTTGTTCAGATTAAATTTCGAAAGTCTTATAATAAAATCTAAGTAGGTCTCGGGAATGTATATAAGTATAATAATCCATATTTATACGTTAGGTTGATATAAACTTTCTTACACTGGGAAATTGCACAAAAGCAAAAATTGTCTAATATCATATTTTACATCCAATCAGGATTAGTTTCAAAACGGATGTGGCCAATGGAGTAAACGTTCGAAAGTAATAGCAAAAACGGGTAATTTTCTTATTGGTGCAATACCAGAGCAGTAGGGGACTTTTCGAATTCTCAGTAAATGTCAATGAACTCCGGAACAATAACAGAGGGGGTTAATATAAAATACGTTACGTACTCTTTCTCCTGTACATCATTCCGCTTTGGCGGCGATGCGAATAATTCACGTGACCCCTCACATAATTTGCACAAATCTGCATTTTAATTTAGTGGTCGTTGAGGACGTGGAGGGCGGGTTCAGTATTTCAAATTAATTCGCCAACCAAACAAAGATTATTGTAGGGTAAAAAATTTCTTTCCTTTTTAGCGTTAAAAAAGTTAAAAAAAACAATAGATAGGAATAAGTGTTTGCTATTTCGTACCTATTTAGTGGAATTGAGAAAGCGGCTGTTACAAAAATATAAAATTTATTTTTAAATCTTACTAGGAACTAAATAGAGTCACCATAAAAGCTCAATAAAAATTTAGTTAATTTGAAGATTGTTTTTCTTTCGAGTTAATTCAACATAGTAACATAAAATTTTGAAAAATACGTAATGAAATTAAATGAAAAATAAACGATTATCCGGAGATCGTGGGATGCGGTCTGGTGTGACGTAGGTTTTAGAAAAGCATTTTCCTTATCCATGTCAACGTTTCGATCTTTAGTGAGATCATCTTCAGAGCCTGATATTTATAAACATTGCTTGAATTTTACAAATACATGTAGCATATGGAAAAAACATACATGTATTTGTAAAATTCAAACAATGTTTACAAATCCCAGGACCTGAAGATGATCTCAATAAAGATCGAAACGTTGGCACGATAAAGAAAATGTTTTTCTAAAACCTACGTCACACCAGACCGCATCGCACGATCTCCGAATAATCATTGACTAACGGTCACTAAACACCACACATGAAAAATAAATTTTATTCTGTGACTTAAAATTCCATTGAATAATTCATTACGAATACAAAGAGTTTACGAGATTCAGGACTGTAGAAAAAATTATAGTTTACAAAATATATCCCAAGAAAATACCATATATCCCAGAAAACAGATGAAATTAAACTAAAAGACAATTAAAAACCTTTGGTGTAAAGTTGTAAGGACAAGAGTTATCATCCTGTTAGACCTTAATCATAAAAAGTAATCGTAAAAACATTCACTAGGCGTTTAACCTTATTGTCTTCAAAGTTTGTAGTGAGTCCGTACACATTACATCCCTTATCAAATAAGGTAGTATACTAGAAGTTTACGCGCTTATTAAAGGGGAGAAAAAAGAAATCTGGTTTCCAAGACTAGGTTTGATTAAGGACAATCCAAAAGTTCTTGAATGGGGACAGTAGAAAATAAGGTGATTTCTAATAGCAAACGGAAGTATAAGTTAATGGAAAAAAACTGGCTCCAAACACGACAGCCTGGGAATTTTCAACGTTGCAGTTCAAAGACCCAGGAACTAATTGAGTTTAATTTTGTTCTGTATTTGTGTTTTTATGTTTGACATTTGATATATTTAAAAACATTGGGGTTCAGAAACACAACCTAAATTTTGTAACAATAATCCTGATATGAACTTTCATTACTGAAAAATATTTTTCTCACTGAAATTACCATAGGATTATCTTACCTCGCAAGCTACTTGGAGACGTACGGTTTCCCCAGTTTCCGCGACATGCCCGAGCACGCCAACTCCCCAGGGCACTTGTACTTCGTTGTCGCCGGAGCTGTAGTTCGTCGGAAGGAGGAATCTGCCTGCGCCCGAGTGGACGTCGAAGACTTTGCTTACGAGAACCCTTTTGCCTTTGGGACCTTCGACCAGGAAGAGAGATGCTCCGTCTGAGTCGAGTAGAACGGCCAGGTTGTCGACCGTTTTACGCGAGAGGGATTTCAGGTCCAGGTCGGTCGCGATGTCTCTCACCGAAGATAGGAAAAACTGGCGTTCTCCTTGCTGGCGGAGCAATTCCTTCTTTGCAGACCTGGAATGTGTAGGGCCCGCATCGGGCAGTCGTACTTTCGACTCGATGAGAAGGGAAAGCATGTGTATCGAATTAGGCGGAAGGGAGCAATACCTAAACATTATGCGTGTCATTAATCAGAACGTATTCGGGTATATTTCAATACGTACTTCCTCATGTCCTTTAGGGAAGATCGTCTTGTTGCCTGCATTTCCCTAGGAGGTCCCATCACCTCGTGGGTCCTGAATACCGAGCGAGACTTTGCCCTGGCGAATTCATGCCTCAAGCAGCGTTTTGAAGACGACCGCCTGTGCTGCGTCTCCTCGGGTTGAGGGCTGCCGGATCCGCGTCTCGTGTAATCTTGAATAGTGAGAAAACCGTGGGATACTAGCCAAGAATTGATCGACGCCAGTTCCACCTTCCTTAGAAAGTAGTCCTATAAAAGTCATTGTTTGTTAACTCGACGTTCAAGTAAGCTCATCGATTTTTAACAGCTTTGTCTACTGACCTGGAAGAGGTCTGGGTGAGCGTCCAGCCACTCCTCGACCTCGCTCCAGCGGAGCTGTGTCATCTTTGTTGAAATTTAAAGCGCGTCTACATTATAGAGAATCCACACAGTCCACCTCCTGAAACAAATTAAAGTATAAATTAAAAAAAGCTTTATAAGTGATAAATTGATTTTTTTGATAATACATAATTAGCCTTTAATAAAAAAATTATAGGAAGGTAAAAATATATTCAGTGTTCATGCAAAGAACTTCATTTTGTCGTTATAAAGGTTAGAAGTCTGAAGCTTGTTCAGATCTATATTTTATCAATTACGCTGACCTGGTGGGGACAATTCCAATTTTTTATGGTAATACTGAGCTATCTTATCGTTCGTAGACCCCTGACGATGCCTAACTTTCATACCTTTTGAGCATATTTCATTCAACTAGTTTTCCCGGCTAAATTATTTTTATATTTAAATGCATTTTCACATATTATTACATAAAATCTCTACTATAAAATGTGCGCGCGTGTGTGTGCGTGTGCCAGCGTGCGCTAAAATAATGTGAATGTATGGCATTATTAAGTTGTGTAAAAGTAAATATTCTGTACTATACTATTTATATTTTTTAACTTCTACATAGCATATGAGGGGTATTCGAAAGCTTTACTATGATATTACTATCTTCTTTAATCAATCAATAAAATGGTAAAAGGGCCTTTTATTATGTACTCTCAATACAATATCCTAAACGATATATTCGGTCTATGATCATAAATAAAACAGCATCTGCTATCAAACCCCTTAGGACTAATAAAATGCCGTGTAACAGCGGTTTACTTTATCATTTAGTAATAGGTAATATACTTTAATGACTCTGATAAAAAGGCGATTAATCTAGAAATGACAGATTTTATATTGGATGTAATGTCGGCGTGACCTAATTTATCGGAATCCGACCTTCAGCCCGAAAAAAAATCGACGTGTAAAAAACCGTAGGATGTCGGTTACGCGATACACGGTCGGGGTTAACCCCCGGTTTTTCTGGCAGCCGAGACCGGTTTGTCATTCGGGCAGGGGTTTCCTCTCCTTTTACCCTCAATTTGTCCTTGAATGCTCCGTGATTGGTTGAGAACAATCGAAGTTGATCCAATAAAAAGGGTCGCGAAAAGGGGTTGAGGGACGGCGCGGCTAAGTCCTTCCTCAGCAAGTTCTCATCACGGTTCACTTGTCTCCCAGGAGGATTTTTTTTTCATTGAAATCCCTTTTTATGTTAACACAAACGGTAATAGACTGGTTACTAACTAAATTTCATTATTGGTTCAAAATTTCATGTTGTCAGATAATCAAAAAAATTTTAAATTCATTTCTGGCCCGTGTATACGACAGTTTTTCGGCCCTGAACCCTTTTATGGCGTACAAAATTGCCAAAAACATACCAACCATTAGATAATAGGTTAAGAATAACTGTTCGGCTGGTAAAAAAAAAAATTCAAGTGACCTGCGCTGAAACTAACGGCAGGGGTTTAAGCCTATGACTACTATGATAGTACAACTGCTGAGGGGACACTCCAGACTCCATATAAACTCGGAGAAGCAGACACAAGTCTGGGAAGATATGACCAGGAAGAAGAAGAACCAGAGAAACATCTCCTCGTTAGTTCGAAGGCCTTTCCAGTCTGAGATTCCATCCTGGAAGAGGAAAAGCCAAGGCCTGATGGATATACACGAGAGGCAATAATAAACTTTGGGATCTACAAAAAGTCTTAAGCCTAACGAAGTGGTCTAGATAATAATGGGGTTTGCTCAATAGACTAATATTGGTCGCCCTGCGTAATATCGTAAAAAGGCCGCCTCCTTTTAACCTGAAACCGATTAACAAGTTAGTTGGTACTTTATACATAATAAACCTGCCAAGTTGATACTTTCTGGTATGATTTTATATCTGAAGTACTTTGTGGGGATTCCAAGTCAGTGTGCTTTCTAGCTAGATAAGTAGGTAAAGGTTTATTTGTAAATATACTTTGCTCCGTAAATTATTTAACAAATTATATTAAAATATAATTATTATATAGTTACGTTATATTGTACTTCCAAACTCTAAGGACCTAACTTGGTTGGTTGCTGATATGCAGTGGTAGTTAAGTTTGCATTGTCTATGAATATATCTTAAGATCTTGTAAATAAATAACTTCGTCTATCATCCTCGATGGTGTGGGGACCTAATACAAAGTATAATGTATAACTATCCAAAGTATAGTTTCTTGTTCCACTGGGTTTGTTAAGTTGACAAAGTTGATAAGTTAATGTACGGTGAAGAGCATGTATTTCCATGTATCCACTTTTAACACTAGTTTTTAATAAGTTCAAAGTGCTTGTGGATGTTTGAGGTAGGTTGGGATTGGTATTGTTGGTACCGAGACATATACGTAAGTCCGCACATAAATAATATTCCATCGTGTACCAAGAATGCATATGGGACGCTATCTTGGTTTAAACTCCGCATATTCGCCGTCACAGTCAGTTAAATAGGATTGGATGGTAATATAATAAGTATGTGTGAAAGTTTATTGACAATTTCTCGGTGCCAGACCCTTTAAAAATCCCAGACCTCGTCTAAATCGATAACCATAAAATGAAATGTCGCCAGACATCTTTTGGAAAGGATCCAACATAATCCATTCACGTAGATTCCTTTTTCGGGTTTCTCATCAACAATTCTTCATAATACACATATTTATATACCATTAATATGTAATGTTATTCTTGCTTAACAAAATATCGTATTTTTGTTCATTTTTTATTGTGAATAAGATATAATTCTTACGCTAAAATAAATTAGGTCACGGAAAAAAATACTTTGTAAGGATTTGTCAAAAAAAGTCCTGTTTGTATCTGATTTAGTACTCGTTATCTTTCTATTTAACGTGCCATTCGTTACCAAAGTTTTAGTATCTTTTTTATGTCAAACTCTGTTTTACCGTTTGCTTGATTCATTTTAAAATTAAACTGAGAACTAAAGATCGTAGCTTTGATTAAACAAATTATTAAAGATAATTTTTATTTCAAATGGTTTTCTGTGCACGAGTTGTTGAATAGTCCCAACTCTTCACTGGCAAAAAACTTTGGGTGAGAAAAATCCCTGGCGACGGTATAGATTTAGTGAAATACAATATAACAATCATTGTTCTTTAAAAATAAAAATATGAAAGTCTGATTTTAGATAAATATGGAAAAAAGGAAAGAAAATGTGAACGAGAGCCACGAGATGCATAACCGTGTTGTGTATAAAACATGAATGGAAATGAGGTCGATTTCATTTGTGTCTGCATGTTACGGGCGTGTGTTTCCTATATTTCAACGTCGTATTATCATTTCCAGTGACGTTGTAGTTGGTGAGAAGGGGTTCCCGGTAACAAATCCGGGGGTGGACCGTATTTGCATCCACCCCTGCTTGAACCCCAGCTGACCCTGCTCTGTTTGGGTCAACAACCCGCTGAGTCTTCTAACCGGAAACTAAATTTCCGCTTTAAAAGTCGCGTTTGACGAGTGGACGGAAGTATGGATTGTGTTTATAAGAACTTTTCAAGGAGTGGGCGGACGTCTTCGACCCCGGCTTGTGATCGCCATTAGTGAAATTTCGTCCCAAAGAAAAAAAGTCTATACGCTTACTGGCCCACACCAATAAACTTACTTTAAAAGTTTGACTCGTCGGAATTCGTAATGGGCGAAAGGAAAGGGAAACTTTTGAGGCATATCGATTTTACTTGATAGATCATCTTTTCTGTTTAAAATGTCTCGAAATTGAAAAGAGGCAAAAATGCATTTGACGTTATTTCTCTTTGGATGTTCAATATTTTCAGAATACATCATAAAGTATTTTGTATTAATTAAATATTAATATGTTTAAACATAATTTTTTCCTATTCTTCTGGAAATTGGTAAAGAATGTTAATAATTCAAATCAATTCAGCGACATTTTTTTCATTCTAGTGGATTTTCTTCTTTTTCAAAGGTGTAAAACAAACTCTATTAACGCCTAGTTTTCAATAAGATATATTAGAGGTATTCGTGCAAACTGTAGCAATATTGAATTAAAGTCGACAGGTTTAGGGATAAAAGTGTGCATTATAGGATCTAATAACACACTCGCGACACTTGCACGCTAGTGTTAAAAGCTTCTTTTACTTGTTCGCTCTTTTGGGTTGGTGGGGACGATAGTCCATTATTTTACTTTGTCATTAATTTTTTTTAATATAGCCTTATATAAAAATCAGACATTAATTTTTCTAAATGGGGACTACCTATTCTCTAACTACTCTTCAAACATCAAATGTAAAAAGTTTATATTCAGATGGCTCAAAAACAAATGAAGGAAGCGGATCAAGTCCATCATTCTATACAAGTCCATTCACTAGTTTCGCGGTCCGCTTAACCAATTAATATCTTTCAACTAATTGAGGTTTTTAGTTGAGATGAAAAAGTCAATGTCACGAGCGGGATTGGAACCCACGACCTTCGCCGCTACTCTACCACCTGAGCTATCGTGACTTCGATCCGCTCGGACACCAACTTCCCAACTCAATTCGAATCCCGCTCGTGACATTGACTTTCTTATCTCAACTAAAAACCTTAATTAATTGAAAGATATTAATTGGTCACGATATTTGAAAAATAGCAAAAAGGAGGGAAAATACAGAAGTGGGGTTGAGATGGGAAGTTGGTGTCCGAGTGGATCGAAGTCACGATAGCTCAGGTGGTAGAGCAGAGGCGTATCTAGCCGAAGATCGTGGGTTCGAATCCTCCTCCTGACATTGACTTTTTTTATCTCAACTAAAAACCTTAATTAATTGAAAGAATTCTATATAAGTTCAAATTATAAGCACTCGAATTCATTAGGAGAGAACACCTCAGTCTTGCAAGCTGAAATGTATCCTAACAATGCTTGTGCTTTAGAAAATCGTAAAAGAGGTTACACTGACAAAAACTCATACATAGGTCAGTCAGCCAAGCGGCCATTAAAGAATCAGCATGTAAAAAGATTACATTTAAAATATTCATTGAATACATCCAAAAGCTGGGGAAAGGTAATAACCTGATGATATCATGGTTCCCAGAGCATAATGGAATTTTGGGTAATGAAATTGCAAACGAACTGTCCAAAGCAGATTCTGCAAGACCGTACATAAATAAGCCCTGAAGCAATACTTGGGATGATAAAAACATGCAGAGAAGCGGAAAACTCTAGAGGTGACAGAAACAGCAAAATATGGTAAAATAACCATCACCAAAACTGGCCATTTCACTGCTTCATTTAGAGAGGAAAAATCTCAGGGGAGTGATAGGATTATATTCCGGTCACTGATATCTGAGAAAACATCTACATCATTCAAAGATGACCACATTTTCGGATTATTTAATGCTGTGCCCCACATTTTTCCTCTGTAGATCAATGCGAGGTGTATAACCATTAGATATATTGGACGTTTGAGGTGTGGCGGAATATATGAGCCTGTAGTCAAGAGAATTTCAAACAACTTAAAAAACTAAAAAACCTGAAATTTCCACTGTTTGATACGACACAGGATGTTTTGAATAATTGAGTCATTCAATATGTGGAGCTCAGGCCAGTTTTGCATTGAGATTAACCCGAGGTACTTCCTCGGTCTGGCCATCTGGAATATTTTGCCCGTTTAGTTGGTTCGCAACTTTCTTCAAAATATCTCCGTTGCGTCGTAAGCGAACTGGGCGAGAGACCATTCTAACTTTGCCTTTTTATCACTAACTAAACAGAGATGTGAATACACATTGACCATTAGGCAATTGTCGCGAATAATTCAAGACTGAACATAAATCCGCTAATTCATGCTCTTGCATCCATATAATCCTCTCAATGCATATTTCACCTCCCATTTTCTTTTATCTAGTCCTGTTCGCTTTCGGTATTGGTCAGTTTTTCTTCCATCATTATTATTTCAATGGGAGCTACCGACAAAGACGTATAACAGCCCAAAATGAAATATGAGGGCCGATGGTGGAATATTGAGTATCACTTACTCATACTCACAAAACGTGAATATAATTCTATTAATTATATTCATACAAACAGTACAACTACACAATAATACATTATATATCAACAATATTTACAGATGGGGAAACATCAACAGGGAGGGGGACCAAACGACCTATTCTCATATGCAAGGCCTGTTTTTATATCGGGCGCCAAGCCTACTCGCTCTCTGTAAGGGACCAAGGCTTGGCTCCTGATCCGCTTTCTGTTTTTTCTTGTTTATAGTTTTCATCATTTTAATGAATTTATTTATTTCAGTCACCAAGTCCCACATCCAAGAGGAAACACCACCACAGGTTTGGATCACACTTACTGGTGTTTTGGTTTTTGGTTTTAGCACTGACCAAAGCGACTGCTTACTTCAGTTATTAAACAGCGAAAAACAGTAACAATTTTTATTAAAATTTGAAGTGTGACAAACCAGCACGCCTACAAACGTCATGCTAAGCAATAGAGACATTTTAGTAGGAGTTAGTATACCTAGTACTCACAACCACCTCGATCAATTATCGTCTACCTCGCGAGTCAGATCGATATGAGAGAAGAGATGGTCGGATCAGCTACAGATCTCATCGGCAGTAAGCTAATCCTTTTTGTCACGTAGTCGACTGTGACTAAAACGGAGTCTGCGTATGGTAACGAAGACCGAACAGGCCGGTTTATCGTCTCAAAGCAATCTTAGGTTTAACCTCTGCGCATTATCAGCCCTTAATCGTTTTTAATTGGTCATGTTGGTTCAAATAAACATCCAAGTCAACGTCCGTTGTGATATTTTCTTTCTCCCTCATATTCTGCCCTCTTTTTATTACATCATCTACTTAGACGTTAATACCATGTCCTTTAACCCGTGCGACATCTATCTCGTAGTCCTTAATTATTACAGCGAGTTGACATTTTGTGATGAAAGGATGCTATTAAGGTTGTAATAGCACGCTCGGCACTTGCAAGGTCAGTGTTAAGAACTTATTGCGTGTTTGTTCCTAATAATCAAAGTGTTCTAAAAATAACCTTTCTCCCAAAAAAGAAGAATTTTCTTTTAGCTGCATATCCCACGAATAATTAATTGTTTAATTAGTACTACAAACACCAGAGATAAGAAAACCACAAAAGGCAAAGAAAGAAAAATTTCCTAAACTCAATATTCTGATCAACCACATGCAGGGTTAAAAAAATAAATAAAAAAATTACAACGCGTAGATTTTTTCGAGTTTGTTAAACGTTTTGTCATTTTTTCAATGTATGAAACAGCAGTACAAGGATGAAATTTGTAATGGATAAAACAACTTTTCTTAACTCAGTTATTCAGAATTGAAGCTAGAAAATGGCATAGACTTTGAAAGTACAAAGAAAAGAAATTTTCATGGTCAGAGGGATAATTTTGTAAATAAGAAAATAATTTCAATTGAATTTATGGTAAAATTGCTAGAAAAAAAAGTACATTTAGAATGTAGCGGTTTTGATTTATTTAGCAATTTATTTATACAGATTTCATAGTTAGATACATTAGAGAAGAAACTGTTACACGACAATTAAAATAACCATCATGATCTAATTTTGGTAAGTACAACCACAAAATTTCATTGCATCTAGTAATTTTGTTGTTAATTCTTTAAATATTTTCTCTGAAGCTTGTAAATTAGCAATCCCATTCACATATGTTATTTTAAAGTTAAAACAATATTTATAGAATATTGCAACTACCTAGTTACTTGTAATACTTGCTACGTGTTGAAAGTAGCAAGTATTACAAGTAACTAAAGGAATTATCAAATACAACGGTAAAGAGTGGAGAAGCTACCTACTGGTTGTCAACTCACCACATTATTCACTCAAATTATGCACTTTGTTTGTATCAATGTCTTCATTTGACAGGCGATCTATGACCCATTTCTCCTTTAGAGTAATGAAATAAGTTTAATGGGATTCTGAGGGATGAGAGCTGTACGATGGGTGGATTAAGNACTCTGAAATGGTTGAGAATCGGACCATGGACAATATGAACTTTTTTGTTCATTTTAGGGTGAAGAATCTACTGGAGAAGTTTGTAGCACGAGTAGCAATTCACCCTGTATATATATATATATATATGTTGTGTATATATATATGTGCGTATGTTAATATGTGGTTTTGTAGCATAAGTGTAGCTTATGTAGAAGAGGGATGACTTGTTAATATGGCGGTGTCATCTGCGTATGTGGCGGCAAGGGTATTCTCATTTGTGGGCACTCAAAAGTAAAAATTGTGTACAACAGCGGAGCGAGTATTGACCCTTGTAGCATTTCCCATAGGGTAACTTCCCTATGGGCCTAAACAAGTCTTACCATCAGCTCTTGCGTCGAGGGGTACCAATGATGGGGGCAAAATCCCTTACTTTCCATACCTATCCTTTCCTTTCCTTACTTCCTTCCTTTCCCCCTCTACTTCGGTGGAGGCTTCCTGGGGTACTGAACCTTCACCGGGTGGGCGATCAATCTCACCTTAAAAATAATACTAAACCACGGGCGGGGGTAATTCCAAGTAGCCCCCAATTGAAGTTGGACTCGTGGTTTGAAAACAAGTTAGCCAGCAATCTTAGCTGGAGGGTTCCGGTCAACCGGAGCCGGAGGTAGAGTTACCCTTATCCTTACCTCTCCGGGAGGGTGGCTGAAGGTGGAAACACTGAAAGCCACCAAACACCTGGGCGTCCGGTAAGCCTAGCATTAGTCAGGGAAGGACGATAAACCCTGATTCCAAAAGGACAAAGGGAAGACTGGGAAGTGTGACCCTTGTAGTACAACTTAAACACTTCTTCCATCTCAGAAGTCTCCGTACCCTGGTTTACTGGGGAAAACCTTTCCTTAACGTATGATTGTAATTTATAAAAATAAAATTAAAAAGCATGACTAGATTTTTTTTAAAAATAAATATACGAATGTAACCAATATTAAAATCAGGATTGACACAGTTAACGTTAAAGGAAGGCTAAATCAAACCAATGTAGATGTCGCTAAAATTGTTAATGTCGCTTCTTAAATTAATGAAATAACATCTGCTTTAATGTAAACCATTTCTTTTACAAGACTCCTGCCCAAGTCTTTTTTTCCATGTTAATAACCTTTACTTCATCAAAATTTATGTCATAGTGATGTTTGACAAAGCTGCTCCAGGTCTACTCACGTCAGAACAGTAGTACCGTTGTTGCCTCACTTAGGAACTGTTTTTTCTGACCATAATACTTCATGAGGCAGTTTTCTTAAATTGAAAGATTTGGAACGTGCTATGTGATTAACGTAAAAGAGCTTAGTTCTATAGGCATGAGCTTATAGTTAAATTTAACTTTGAATTCTTAGGTATTGAACATGTACTTGTGCTGAGTTGATATACATATTAGGTTTTACGAAGATAAAGTTATAATTAATTATATATGTTTTGAATGTCAGTAATATTCTAGCTCCATAAGTAATTAAAATTTTATATATTATTGACTATTTGATTATTAGTATAATACGGTCATGTGAACATAGAGTATTGTCTGTAATTATTACAAAAATTGTAAACTGCATAGTTATAAATAAAAATACTTTGTTATTATCGTTATATTGACAAAATGGAAAAAGTGTTCCCTTCTTTTTAAACAAGCATTTTTTATGTATTTCTATTTGTTTTTTGAACGGTTCGGGGATAGGATTTTTGAATATTGTTTACAACATGTGACTAGGCGATGGGCCAAATGGTTGAAAAGATGATGGGGGAGTAAGACGTCACAAGTTTGTAATTAGAAGCAGCGAAGGTCAAACGTCGTCCTTGAGTCCGCGGAGTCTCACTAAGTTTCACCCCCTGGCAATTCCATTTTCCACGAAATCGTAATTAAGCCCGGTTTTCCTCCGAATTCGAATTTTTTTTACAACAGGTGTTTTCTTTCGCCTTTTCCGTTTTAGAAGAAGGGAGATAGAAAACGGTAAAAAAAGAAAACGGTCCGGACAGTAGAGAGCCAATTTTTCCCTTCGTCTCTAATGTAACGAGACCAGTTTTCCCATTCTTCTTTGCACCCCTCATAATAATCTTTTTTCGTTACGTGTGTACGGAGAATAAGGTCGAAACGATTCTCCTGGCCACTTTAGATAAGTGGGCTACTTCGGCAGCAAGACAAATTTGAATGAGAAAATATAACCCCAGCATATTCAATCTACCTAATGCACTACAACTTGTTTTCAAGAAAACGATAAAAGAGAAAACCCTATTCGATCTTAGGTCTTTTAATCTCGGTTATGAGCGCTTACACGTAAATCACTTTATATCTCTTTGTTTCTTACAATCTCGTAATTTCCTGGCTTTGACAGGGCGAGGATACAAAACCATCCTGAAATAAAGGATAAACTCATCACGCCAGGACTTTTATTTGCAGCAGCATTTAACCGGAAGGACGTACAAAATATTCCTTGTTCTAGAAGAGAAACTAAAAATGTCATTTACTTTCATTTAATAAAAGAAAATTTCTTTCTTATAGCAAAAAAGTTCATTTTATAGACCATTCTTTACAATGGTGCTTATTCTTAAAGACAATACAATGGAACCCTTAATGTTTGGTTAAGATATACTCTTGTCATAATTATTACCAGGAATATTAAAATGTTTTAAAATATATGAATTTATAAAAAACGATACAAATTTATTTAATTCTACGATAGGAATGTTTCTATTTTTTAAGGGATGGCAAACTACGTTTGTCATGCTAGCCCTCTCTTTCTTAGGTGTTCTTTTCTTGTCTTTCTCGCGTTTTAAAGATACTAATTTTTTTCCATTTCTTCAGTCAAGTTATGATGTTATATGTGATAATGGTAGCCAGCTCTCTCTTTTCTTTATCCTGTTGCTACCCTCTCTGTACCTTAAGGCTTCGTCAATTGTGGATAAAATAACATAAACAACAAACTAATTAGCACTGGTTAGCATTCACACTACCCCATATAAATCGATATTCCTCAAGGCAATTGGGGATATGCCCTTCCATTCACACTAATAAATTACATTCACATACCAAACTTCGTTGATACTACCCTGGCCGACCGATGTTCCTCGGGGTAATTGAAGATATGCCCCTTCATTCACTCTAATAAAATACATGCACATATTCATTCACACTACCCCAGAGTAGTCGATATTACTCAAGATAATTGGGGATCAACTCTTCCATTCTCTCTAATTAATTACAAGCGCATACCACAATTCATTCACACATGTATACATGAAGGTAAAAAGATCTGTAAACAATTAAAAATATTTATGGCCCTGAGATATTGGTCTTGCGATCTGTCCTGCTGCCCTGTCCCTAAGCCGTACATAGGTAATTCGGGATATTGTATTTCTTGCATTTCTTTCTTTGAAGACACAGTTCTTTGCAGTCGGTTATTACTATTATTATTATGTGCTCTACCGTAGCACGTTCTGCACATAACTGGCATCTACGTGGTCTCACCACATTAGAAGCTGTCAGTGTGTGATCTTGGTATGACCTATAAGCATCCTGGTAAGTAAGAACTTTTCCAGACCCAGCCTCGATCGGCAAGGGGCTGATGTATCTTTTACATTTGTATAATTTGGATGTGTTTCTTTCGTTCCATCGGATTCTCCTTTCGTTTTTCATGTCATTAACAATCGTTCTTTATAAATCCGCTGGTACAATGGTCTCATCGAGGATAATTTCGCTTCTCTTTCTGCTTGTTTGTTCCAGGTTGTACCAATGTGCCCGGGAACCCATGCCAGAATAAACTTTTTTCTACTGTCATCGAACCCTTTCAGTTGTTCTTATATTCTGCTGATCAATGGGTCTGTGAATGATCTTCTCATGAGTTCCTACATCAGTATTAGGGAGTCTGTCCATATTACAAATGTATATTTTTTTCCAACGGGGCTGTAGATCCTCTGGACGTACATTTGCTGGCGAGGGGAGTAACGGTATCTTACTCCCCTTGAAGGATGTTTGTCAAAAATTGTTATCCATTCTTGTATGGATGACTCCCCCTTTTTATTTTATGAATTCTAATGAATTTTATATCGAATTATTATTTAATCATGTGAACGATCAGTATTTCATAAATTATATAAGGTGACTATGGCAGCTGAGTGGGCGTTCTGTAGTACGTCTCAGTAACCCTACAGTTTGGCTCGGCTCAAAGTCTTTAAAATATTATATTTTAATATGTGTACATTATAATAAAATAATAAAACTTATTATTCAAACCATTAAAACTTCCATAGCCTATTTTCCTATACGACTTTTGATAGAAACATTGGGATATCTAATTGAATTAAAACAAAATAAAATTCGAACGAGTGTGATCTCCCAACCTAAATTTTTAAATTTAGTTTAAACAAAATAAGACGATGTAATACAAAAGCAGACATCCCGTGAAACCAGACTCCAAGAAATTTTATGCTGTTGGGAAATATTTTATGGTTTTTACTGTAGTGGACCGGCGATCGTAAAACTCTAAACGAAGTTTCTCCAAGACTTTGTTTTTTACTTGTTGTCTGTTACCATTCTTGTTTTGTGTAAACAACCCAAAACCTCACCTTGTAAGTGCGTTGACAAAATTATTTTTGGTGAGAGTTTTGAATTTTAAGTTTTTCTTATAGAAGTAATAAGATAATAATGTTATTTTCAAAATATAATATAAAATATATAGTTGAAATTATTGGAAAATACAGGTTGAACGGAATACGCTGAACCACAGACTAAAAAGTTTCAAATTTTATCATAAAACCTCTTGTTCGATTGCATCCAAAATCAGGCAAATTCAAAATCGTTGCTTATGAAATGTTCAGTCAATAAAAACTTGAGTTTAAAATTGAAAACAATGTTTAAAAAGTCAACATTCAACTGGGAAAGAAGCAACGACAGGTCAATGGCTGATACTACCCAACCCTATTGTGTTTGACTGTATAGTGCGGAAATATCAAATCACTTATTGCACAAACATTTCAGAATCTCTTTAAGAGATTTGAAGATAAATGCGTGACCATTTTCGCGACTTAAACCGTAAAGTTTAAAAGTTTGGTCTAGGTTAGGTTAGGCAGGGTTAGGATTAGATTAGGTTAGGTAGGCTTAACGTTAGGATTAGAGTTAGGTTAGATACGTTTAACAACACAAGCAATTCAGAATCTCTTTAAGAGATTTCAAAGGAAATGCGTGACCATTTTCGCGGCATAGACCGTCGAGTTAACAAGGTTTGGGATAGGTAAGGTTAGGCAGGGTTAAGATTAGGTTAGGTTAGGTAGGTAAGGTTAGAATTAGAGTTAGGTTAAATAAGGTTAAAGATAGGTGAGTTACATATCCATACTTGTTCCGTGAAGTGGAAGATTATGCGAGTGCAAAACGCAAATTTTTAAAAAAATGCAATGTCTTTCCGTTTGTATTTGTTACTATCTAATAGCACTTTGAAACATCTTACCAGGTAAATCTGCAATGGAATATTCAACGTCTATAAAACAATGGTGCAAAAATATCACCTAAATTATAAAACATTTTCTTAATCACTTTAATGTCAATTTTGTGTAGTGTTTATATAATTTATGTGTTTGTTTGTGTATTCCATATTGTGTGGTTTGCGGAAAGTACTTTATTATATTCAGTCAACTGATTTTGATGGTGTTTGCATTGTCAGATAGTAAAAAGTTGACAAGTACCGCTACACAATGAAAAGAAAAATAAAACGGGGCGGAGTAAAAAATTGAAACATTAAATCGCTAACTTTCTGTGCCACTTGTTCTGGTAGGGAAGTTGCTTTTAGTATCTCTAGAGTTGAGTTCTTTGACCCCAGATTTCAATTTCCCGAAAGAGGGCAGAGACTACAATACAGAAACCTCACTTGACAATATTGTAAGGTGTATGAAGAAATACCCCCCTTGCTTATTCTGATAACGCCATTTTCCCCGACGTGGTACTATTGCAGTTAATAACAGTATCTCGAAATGTGCCTACAGACAGGTCCCCGACCCCGGATATTGCAGAAAAGAGTAAAGCAACACAACTGACATCAACCGGGTCGAGGCCGTGATTGCTCCAGCTTAAGGAGATTTCCTCCCATCCGACGGCTTTAGAAAATATCTGTCTCTTATCTGCAAGAAAATTGGCAGCTTTTAGAACCGAGTCAAACTACGAATAACCTAAATAGGAAATTTAATAATCTATTAAAAGATAGGCAGAAGATTATTATGTGTACATTTTCCACAGAATAAAACACGATTGTATATGATACAAACATAAAAATAACAAGTCGAGTGAACGGCTATAGCTGCTATTTATACCAATTAGACTTAAATATTCCCTACATAAATTCATATAAGAAATAATTGTATAAACAGAATTTAATTACAAAAGTGAAAAATTAAAGAAATTCTAGTCAAACTACTGTATGGGTGTGATACTTGTTATTTATGTAGTAAATAAAGTTTATAGTCATATTTAACACAAGCACCGAGGATGGTCAATTTTGGGTTGTTTCAGTACTTTTCTTTTTAACTTTAATTTCAACCCATTATATTTAGTGGTCAGATAGACCAAATTACTTCTTTCAATTAATTGATATTTTTATGTAAGTTCTTGGTTAAAATGAAAATATTAGTGTCACAGCGGGATTCGAACCCAGGACCTTCGGCTCAATACGCCGCTCTTCTAACCACTTGAGCCATCGTGACTTCGATCTACTAGGACACCAGCTCCCATCCCAACCTAAAACCTTTCCAATTTTCGCTCCTTTTTGCCATTTTTCAGTAATTGAAAGAAGTAATTTGGCCAATCAGACCACTAAATATAATGGATTTAATAAGTAAAACGATGTATATTTTCACTAACTGCACTCCGTGGCCACTTCATGTGTCGCCGAGAATCGAATCCCGATTACACGCCTAAAAGGAGACAAAATTCGAAAGTTTGTAGGTTGGGATGAGGAGTTGGTTGAAGACATGATAGCTAAAGTTGTTAGAGGAACGGCTTATCGAGCCGAAGGTCGTGGGTTCGAATCCCGCTCGTGACACTTACTTTTTCATTTCAACCAAGACCTTACATAAAAACATTAATTAATTTAATTTCAACGTTAATTTCTTTCTCTTATTTTAGTATATTTATTGCTATTAGATTTAAATCTTTATTTATGTATTGATTTTGACCCGAATTGTACTTTTTGTTTTTCAAAGGCCCCAAAGCCTCAAAATAAAATTTATTTATTCTTTCTTCTTCTTCTTATATGGACATACAGGGCAGAGGCTCAACGAAAAGGTCCATAAATTGGCTAAGGAAAATACAATCAGAACACCTACTAACAATAAACCATTTTGCGGTACACTATATTGCCCAAATCTTACATTTTTTAGTCAAATAGGTAAAAATAATTCATTAATTCAAAGGAATGTGTTCCAAGACAAAATTCATCAAAAAACCATTGCAGAAAATAAAATGAGACTAATAAATTTAGGACGTAGGAAAAGAAAGATAGTAGGACTGCTGGAGGACATTCTATATCCCGGAGATATATGCAGCATAAACAGGCCTGTGCAGATATTGCCGTGAATCAAAAGAAACAGTGAAGGCCAATGCGGGCAATTCTTTCTCCAGGGAGAGGAAAAGCTAAGGCTTGATACTCATGGGAACACTTAATAAAGCTCAACACTCGTACAAATGGTAAGTCATGTTCTTAATAAATATCTTACTCTTATGCTATTAATTAAAAAAAGTTATTCTGATTAGATTAACTTTTCTACAATTAATCCAATAAAATAAATTAAAAGTAAATAAATTTAAAGAATTAAAAGTTTTATGCATAACTAAAATGCTAAGTTTGCTTTAAAAGTGCTATAATATTTATCCGTAAATTACCATATGTGTAAAGACACACATTTCCATGATTTTCTTGTTCTATTTTCCTTGAGAAAAGGTTGGTAGTATATCGCTAAATACTTAATTAAATTCGTATAATTTGTTAAAGATATTAAATGTTATAAGAGTAAAAGTATTTTAAAAAGATATTGAATTTAGAGTTATCCATATACCTTGTGTATTTATTGGTAATATATACATTTTGGAAAGTCTCGTTTTGTTTGCCTTGCATGCGCGACGTTTGATTTACTTTGCACGTCTCGCCATCTTATTATAATCGTTTATTTACATTGACGAAATATTTACACATTCGCTATGTTCTAATACGTCCCTTGATTCTAGCTGGTATAATTAAAAGTAAATATGATCCTCGCACACACCCAAACCAAATATATTATGTACGAAACAAAAACATCGCGTTTTCCTCGTTAAAAGGGCAGTCCTAAGTCAAAATTAGCATAGGAAAATTTGAATAACAAATATTCCAAAGGTCGGGGTATGCCCATTTTTTTAGATATGCGGTTTTCTTCATGATTATTAATTCTCAGTCTTCGTTATTAGCTTAAAGATCAACCTAAGCGGACTAAATAACTTAAGCCCTTTCTTAATTAGGGAAGAAACCTTAATTATAACATTTCACCAACAAAGAAACATGTTTTCCGTCCATGCCAGCCATTACGGCAAGAAGAGCTAATAATAACGATAAATAATAATGATAAATAAATATCGGGTTGNATAGAATGGGATTTTTTTAATATATAAAAATATGATGATCACTGAAATTGACGGGCACTACAAGAAAAAATATTTGTTGTTATCATATTCAAAAATAAAATAAATATTTCAAAAATTATTGTAATTATACATTTTGTTTTTTTCTTTAAAGTTCTGATTTTGGTTTTATCAGACAGGGATATCCAATTGTGGCAGATAACTAGAGGACAATCTAAAATAAAAATTTACCAAGAATAAATGACGTAACGTTAGGTTTTAACAAGAATTAATTTGGAGGAAGACTAAATAAGATAAATTGTATTTCTCTTACATTCTCGAGAATACTGGCTGAGGAAATATCGAAACAATGAAATGTTTTTGCAAGAATATGTACTGGTAAAAAGCACTAATCTTTAAGTAAAAGCTTATTTAAACTATTTAATTAATTAATTCGAAATTATACCCAATATTGATTGAAGCTTCTATTAGGTTTCGTGGTCCGATTGACCAAATAAATTCTTTTCAATTACTTACTTTTTTAATTAAGGTTTAGGTTGAGATAAAAAAATCACTGTCACGAGCGGGATTCGAACCCACGACCTTCGTCTAAATACAACGCTGCTCTACCACTTGAGTTATCGACTTCGATAAAAAGTTAATTTAAGCTATTTAATTATGAAGTGCATTAATTTTTTTTTAAAATACGAACTACAGTGATTCGTAGATAAGTGTAAGATTTTATATAAAAAGCCCTTTTATTTTTAATCTGCCTATATTATTGTAAAACTAACTATAGTTTCAAAGAAAAATTTTCACATAAAATCTGCTGGTACTTATAGAATTTTAATAACCTTTGATCAATTGTTTTCCAAATAATTCATAGCCTATTGTTTTGAAATTCCTTTCCCATTCTGAAAAAATCTAGCAGAAACAAATTTAGTTGACAAGTTACACGATAAATTGGAATTAAAAAGTTCTGAAGAAAAACTTCAATATCTGCAGAACGAATTTGAAGATGAATTTTTTCACATGTTTTGAAAGTATTTTCTGTTCTAAAAAATGATACCAGAAACTCAAAAATGCATTGATTTGTCCTAGAAGTTTTTCTTGAAACTTGATAATTTCAATTTATCTTATTCATATCAACCTTAATTATCACTTTATATATTTATATTATAAATAATACATATTAATTTAACATGCTATTGCTTATTACGCATATATTCACACGAACGATCTATGCTGTTTATTTAAAACACTAATTCTGGTTTGAATTTCTACAATATTAGATTAGCAGCACAATACAATATTATTTATTGTTATTAAACAAAAAAGGTTTCTTTTCAGTTGTTAATATTGTAACTTTATCTTGCATCCTGTTGCAATGAAAAATATTCTGTTTAAATATGTTCTATACAATGTACTATATGTAATATATAAGAAGATTAAAAACCGAAAGAAATGTGAAGTTAGTATAAAATCATGACAATACATTTTTTTGGCGTTTTTTCAATGCTTTGATGTCCAAAAATAAATCCCTTTATGTTTTTCCAAGGTTTTTCAAAAATGTAAAACCTCAATAGATTTATTAAAGGGGAGTTTGTTTTTCAAGTATCGGGTTACCTAGGTTAATGGAATAAATTAAAGGAGCGAAAACGTATTTCTCGAAGTTGAGAAGAAAAAAGGAAATTACAAAGATGATTTTCTTCAAGGCAAAAGCGTCTGCCCCCGAGGGAAATCACTTTAACACGAAATTTCCCATAGTTACAACATTGTTTTTTTTTTATCTGGTGATAAAGAATATATTTTATTTGGAGACCAAGGTATGGGCGAGATAAAAGAACGTCGCTTTATTTTCGATCTTTTGATCATTAAACTAAAATTTGCGGAAAAAATGTAATCGATAATTTAAAAGAAATAAATAAAGTATTTCGCATGGGAAAATAAACATCTTTTAATACATTCCAGTGAAATCGTATCTGTTAATAACATAAAAATATTTATATTAATAATCTTGTAAACACACAAAAATTGATTTTTTTAAGAAGCTATTTTTCTGATAGAATGAAATCTCTCAAATGTAAAATTTGTGGCTTTTGGAGATGATCTATTGATACAGTTTAAGAGCCAAAAGCAAATTTTGAATTAGAGGCAGAAGTTGGGTCAATATTGAGCGACGTGCAGAACTGGGCTATTGTAAATAAAATAATGTTTAACCTTTTAAAATCCAAGGTTTTATTGATAAGTACAAGGCAAATAAGGAGACAGGTTGTGGTCTCATTAAACAATGAAAGACTGGAGCAAGTAAACGATTAAATATCATTAAGTGTATTTTGATGATACATATAAATGGAGTTACTAAGGCTAATTAGGATGTGACACCCTACGAAATGCACACCCAAAAATAGCCGGACATTCATATTTTGTTGTTTATTTTAAAGTGTATGATTGATGATGATATTGACAAAATTAAACGACATTACTAATTCATTAGTTTTAATAAAAAATATTTAATTACGATTGTTTATAAGAAAATTCACAAAACACCGAAAAATCATTTAGAAATGGAGTAAAATTTAACAATTTATTGCCTGGTATTGTTTTTAATAACGCGTATTACGTCCTTTGGCCCCACGTAGGGAGTTATATATAGGCATCGAGTAAATAAGCGACCGGATTTCGTCTTGTGTAACATAATCTCATTTTTCTACAAAAACGGTTTGAAGTTGTTCAACGCTAGTTGAAGGCGGCGAACGATCTTTACCAAGTCTCTTTATGCTCAATAAGTGTTCTGTGGGATTCGTGTTAGGAGAACGTGCTGCCCTATTCATTGTGATAATCCCTAGATCCTCCAAGTAATGGGTGACAACTCGAGCAACAAGCGGTCGGGCACTATCATGCATTAACACGAAGTTGTCCCCAATAAATGGAAGAATATGACCACAGCCCCCAGAAGAACGTCCTTAATGTACCTTAGTGCAGTCAAAGATACATTCTATATGATAATCAGTTTGGTACGGGCTTGGACGTTGATTCTATCCCATACAATAACTGGCTGTTTTTAAAATCTGTGACTCACGTATGGCACAAACTGATTTGCGCGAAGCAAAATTGAAATGATGAAACAACTGATTTGCTTTATTTTTAACCAAAAGAGGGTAAAAGGAATAGTTACACATGAAGAAAGTAGCGTTCTCCTCATCTTCTCCACATACTGTCTCGCACATCTGACTGCCACAAACCAAACCGCCGATCATCTGTGAACAACTCCCAATTATGCAAGAGTTCAAGCGAGATGATTATCAACTTTCTGCTCGATGCCTCTCCAGCAGTAAAAACCTGACGCGTATATCTAGAAGCTAGGCTATTTCTGATGACTGTTTTAGAGCTCCCTCTTATATTTCGGACCGTTTGGAGTTGCCATTAAATGACGGTTCCGTAATGCAGTAACAGCTGTAAAACGGCTGTTCTAGCCGTTGTATATCGCGGTCGACCTCTATCTACCCCTTGATGGCCCAAAACCGCTGTATACCATCCGGTTGGTAGAGCGCGGCAAACCCAGGACTTGGGCTATGTGACGAACACTAGTCCAAAAGCTATGTAACAAACACATTGTCCAAAGCATCTGGCTTTGCGAGATCTTCTCGATTTAAAACCATGCTTTTAGAAAAAAACTTTAAACTCAGATTTATTGTTTCATCAAAGAAAAAACCAATTAACTCACTCTACCAATTGGCTCTTGACATGATGTAATTGAACTGATGTTTTTAATATAAAGAGTGTAAAAGAATTAGTAACACTCTATTTCAAAAAGTACCGGCACCCTGGGGGTTTGTTATATCCTCGCTATTAAAATACCCTCGTTATAATTAATTCATTAAAAATAAAATAAAAACACAACTATTAATCTTTATAACTAGTAAAAAGAAAATAAATAATAGTAGAAAACAAATAACTGCAAGTGTCCGTTTTTTTTCTTTGAATGTATGTAAACAGCACAAAAATGAAAAGGAATTATTTTTATTCTATTAATTTTAATTAAAGTAAACTTCTTTTTAGTTGGATAAAAGAAAATAGAAAATACAAATTAAAAACAAACAATTGTTATCCTTATCCTCATTTTTAATAGCGGATTTACTTTGTAACATGAAGATTGCTCATTTTGTAAACAAACACCTTTTCTCGTCTTTTCTCCATTTTAATCCAGTTGTATTCTCTTTAACCACGGTAAGGCATCATCTTGAACCAAAAGTTCGCAATATTTTTGTGAGGATGCCTTTAGCCCGATTCCGAGAGACCGGAAGTTCAATAGGAAGCCTGTTGTTGTATGTATGAACGTTACGACGGTAATCAAAGACAGAAACATTGTCATTGTTGCAAGACCCTTTCCATAGTGCCTGCCCGAACTTAAATGAAAGATGTTTTGGCAAGGCCTCTATCAATACAAATGATTCGTGATCGTTTGTGGGAAGTTGACCTATGCCCCTTGGAGACCTGCAGCAACAGATCGCCACCAGGAACTCAGGAGAATATGTCGCATCAAGCGCCTAGAACAGAACACCATTGGAATGCTGTTATGTTTACTGATGAGTCGCGTTTCTGTCTGTACATTGATAGCAGGCGCCGAAGAGTCTATCGCGAACATTGGATGCGTACAATGCCCTAGTTCGTGCTCCCTTCAGTGCAATTTGGAGTAGGACGAACTGGATTTATTGTTGAAGGAAACCCCACCGCAGACCGTTATGTTCAAGAAATTATCGAGGAATAACATCCCTCAAACAAGGGCTCTCAGTGGCAGGGATTTTTGATTTCTGGATGACAATACCAGACCTCAATCTCATTAAGCACACGTGGGGGGTGCGTTGCAGAGAAGGCTTATCGATCACCATCAGCAGCCAGTTGACCTGCAATAACTGGGTGCAGCGTTGCAACATGTATGGATTGAAATTGCTTACGAAATTAGTAACAACCTTATTAACAGACTGCCTAACAGTTGCACAGAGGACATTATACACGGTATGAACAGTTTAAAAAAAATATTGTGTCCAGTAAACAAAATCAAGCAATTAAAACCTTTTATTTTGTTATTTTTCAAAATCCCATAACTACGTTTTCCTTCAATAAAAACATAGTAACATATAATAAATTTTAATGTAATTTCAAATAAATTAAAATTGCTAGGGAAATTAAATACTACAAAATTGACAATATCCCTCTTCATTTTTGAGCAGTTTATATGCGTATTGGTGAAATCTTATCTCTTATTCTGTACCTGGTCTCTATATGGATTGGGCTTAGATATTAGATATAATGAAATAAACTATAGGTGCGGTATGTGGTAAAACGGGTATTCAGGAAAAAATCAATATTGAGGGTGGAATTAACAATCCCGGCCCAACGGTACAATGAAAACGAATATTTGAATTTCTTCTTCCTGAGGCGAAATAAAGTATGAACAAACGACTTTCTTCAATTTCATTCGTAGTGTTGTTTTTCAGGAAACGGCTAGCAAGAGCACATGTAGCTTTTCCCACTACACCAGTTTTCCATCTTTGCCGTCTTTTGAACCCCAAACAAGCAAATGGGGCCCATCGCTCAACGGGAAGACCGCTAGAAATGTTCACCACGAACACAACACGACAGGGATTTGGGCACGAAAGGTTTCTGTTAATTCCGTTTTCGGCAACGGTTCTTTGATAAATTCACGGTTTGCCGGCATTGCTTTGTCAAAGTCCTCTGCTCGTTTGTCACCCCCGGTCGAATTAATCTGCAGCCGACTGGAAATCAATGGGAAAAAGGCAGATACGTTTGTTTCCAGCCAGATTCCCATTCCTGTTTAATTGTGATAGTCTGAGCCTGGATAAAAACTGGCCTTTTTTTAACCGGATTATTTATGTTACGGCTGAAAAATTAATTGCAGGATAAGAAAAAAAGTATGAAAAACACATTATACCAAAAACTTCCTCGACGATTTGAATTGGCGTATTAATTTTAGTTTTGTTATTATTCAAAGATTTTTGGTAAGATGAATCGTTGCTTTTTATTTTTCATCAGATTAAACTAATATTACACATTATAGTGTCGGAAAAAATACAATAAATTATAAATTTTAAGGGAAGAGCTCTGTTACGAACAATTAATTTCTTTCAATATTTCCATTTTGCCTAAATGAACCCAATAAAAATTGATTTCAGTGGTGTTTCTTCTTTCGGATGTTTTCATTTTATTTGAGATTTGTGTTTTACTGAATTTCACAGTGATTTATAAGTTCACTTCTTCCAAGCTTTGTTTGGATGGCCTTTTCGATCGAGACCTTTTCCACTGAGCTTTCTCAGCCAATTTGCGAACTTTAAAAAAAACTACTTGGTTTTTATTGGAATTTTTGGACTTTTATCCCGAAGGGTTGTAACTCCCTGATGTGGTAACGCCTCAAGGGAGTTCACCTGACGTGTTTTGCGGCTGGTGCATCCCTCTTGGGCCAGATGGTCAGGAGATTTATTTATTTATAACTCCAGCAGAATGAATCTACAAGAGGAGTAGTCAAAAAAGCACATAATAACAAAATGAAACAAATGAGTAATTAAGCAATAATAACAAAAATACATGGCTTAAGCATTCGTGGCAAGTATACGTTTTTAACTGAGTTCAGGGAGTCGTGTAATACATCTATTTCATTGGAATAATAATTCAGCAATCTCATTATCCTCGGTAGGGGGGAGTATAGTCTATATTCTGTTTTGCAATGTGGGACAAAGAACAATTTATGGTTCTTTAGTTGTCGCTGAGGCACACATAGTGATGAATATCTATGTCTGGATATCAATGGCCCCATTCCACAATTCCAACCCCAAATGAGATCAGCAGAAATACGGCCAAAGCTAAGCGACTCTAGTCCAAGCTAGTTCAATCATTCCAACTAATTCAGATTTTCAAGACCAATTCTGAAGGCCATTATTCGAAGTCGCTAATTTCATCAACGTAGTAAGGGGACCACACGACACTTGCGTATTCCAGATGACTACGCACGAGGAATTGATTTAATAAGTGCCAAGATATTTTTAACTTCTCCAGAAAACCTAGTAATAAAACCAAGATTGCGTAGAGGCTAAGCTCGAATTTGTTTGATATGGTCACTGAAATCGCCCTTTTTGCTGAAAACGACACCAAGGAGATAGTGTCAACCTCTTCCAAACTCTGCCCATCAACGAAACAATCAAAACAAGTCACGAGGGAGGTAGGATATTTTTAATAAATTTAATTATTTTGCATTTGTTAATATTCAAAGGAAGACGATTCTGCTCATACCAATTAATGAAGCAGTCCAGATCTGCCTTTAAACAATCGTGAGCAGAAGACACGGAGTTAAAAATTTTCAAATCATCCGCTAATAAACAAAAGTCCTTGAATATTCTACAGACATCATTGAAATAAACAAGAAATAATATGGGCCCGGAGTGAAAACCCTGAGTTACACCAGAACATGTTGAAATCCTATCCGATATATAGTTATTAACGAGAACAGAGAAAGACCGACCAAATAGAAATGATTCGATGAAGTATAACAAAGGTTCACCAACACCAAGGATTTTCGACTTAAACAGAAGTATATCAATGTCAACTCTATTGAAGGCTTTAGATAAATCAGTATATACAGCGTGAACACTATTTCGATTTCGATTCTCTCGGGAATTAACAAATCTACCCCTTAAGAAACCATGCTGATTGATGTTGATGACAGAGGCTTTCGGCAGCTTGGTCATTTCAGCCCCTAACACATGCAAATATACCTCCTCGTAGTAAAAAAATTTTTTTTTGGTGTAAAATGTAAAATGTGTATGGGTAAATTTAAACATCTGTAATTAAATTTAATGTGTGATATTTAAGTTTAATTCCTCCTGTTTCGATATGAGCCGATAAATGACTAAAAAAAAAATAAAGAAAACACTAAGGGACGTAAGATGCTCCCCTGATTTAGCTCCATAATAAAATCAAAACTTTGTGACAATCCTTTCTGCCTTCTTACTCTACACCTTTGTCCCTTCATTGTACAACACTGTGTAATAATAATAGATTAAAGTTTACAATTTAAGCAACAAGTTTACATTTTAAAACACAAAATAAGTAAAAAAATTAGAAAACGAATTCGTTTAATTAGTCTAATATTTTACAAATAATATAATCTACAACCTAACCTAACTCTCTCTCTCCCTATCCCTCCCACACCCTCTCACTCTCTCTCTCTCTCTCTCTCTCTCTCTCTCTCTCTGTCGTGTGTATGTGTGTGAATATAAAAAAAATTAATCTTTAATCACATAAAATAATTCCAGATAATATCCATAGATAGAAAATTCTGATTTATCACAAAATACCTGGATGAAAACTAATAATGAAAAAATGATAAAAGGCACTATTTATAGATAAAACAATTTGTTTGCTGGTTTTTTTTTTTTTTTTTTTTGCAAACAAGCAGTAAATACAGTGTTAATCAACAAAAGGTAATTAAATTTTTTAGTTTCAATTGTATTTCAAATCATAAAGAAAACCTATTGCCCAACATAATGTTATGAATATTACACAAATGAATGGGTTTTTGAGTAATACACTCCGTTCAAACATAGCATAAATGTCAGGAGGTTTCGTTGGAAGGTCGAAACTGTGTTGACAAACTATAACATCAAACTTTCTAAATTTCAGAATTAATTAAAACTTTTGACCATTCACATTTGGCTAGATGTGTTTCACGGAATCAGAGAACATCTAGAAATGCCTGCGGGAATAGAGAACGGCCGTTTTATTTGAAATTAACCTATACAATGGACCGAAAGAAGAAATCGCCGCGCTATTATGGGCAAACGTCGTCTCCATCTGCAAGCCTTAAGTACCAGGAAAATCCATTAATCAGGTGAAAAAAATTGATTAAGCATAACAGTAAATGTAGGACCAAACATAGGGCTAATTTTTACGTGAAATATTGAACGAACACAGAAACAAACTTTTGCACGATATTTGAACAAATAGATTCTACTGTTGCATAAATGGTCTTAAGCAATGTTCTAAGAGTTGACTAGATTAAATGTTAAAGTTGTATTTGAGTTTCTCTGCTCATAGAGAAATTTTAAGTCATGTTATGAACCAAAGGCTAATTGTAAGTTAAATAGAACAGCTAAACAATCTGAGAGATTTGCCTAAGAATAAATACGCAAAACACCCTAAGCCGTTCTTTTTGTTGTGAATGAGCATGAGGTCTTATCATAGTCTTATAAATTAAAAGTCTGTTTTAAATGTTTAATTTTGATCGTGAGTCAGGACATCTTTTTAATAATTTAAACGTCGTTTTGTTTCCTGTATTTTCAGTTTTGTGTGAGGATTCCAAGTTAATGACGAACAAGGTGAGTGGATGGAAATAAAGTTCAATTAACCCTCAATGCGGGACAGATACGTTTACGCAGGTAAAATTTATCTTAACGATTTTCGTTAAGTTTATTTTCATTTTCCATACAGTTAAATCATTCACGTGTTGTCGTAAGTGTTGAGTGGGATGAGTCCGAATTACATCTACGAATCGCTGTATCATCGGCAAATGTACACGTTGAAATGGTAAGGTAGGAATATCTGCAATGTAAACTGAAAACAGAAATGGGCCAAGCATGCTTCCCTGACCTGCTGTAATGCTTGTATAAAGTAAGAATTCAGTTTCTTGACGCACGTGGCAAAATCACTCCTCCAGATAAGATCTCATGAGATTGTGCGTAAGAGGGAGGGTGTTTTTCAGCTTCCAAAACAAGCCCGAGTGCCATACTCAATCGAAGGCCTGTTCTAAATCAAAAAGACACTCAAGCAATAATGTTTTTGTTCAAGGGAAGACACGATATTGTTAGTGATACGATGAATGTTGAGTTGTCGAGTGAAATGGGCGGAATTCAAACTGACCACCTGGAATAATATTAGAATTTTCAATTACAGGCAATAATCGTTGAAGAAGCAGTTTTTATGGAATATTGGCAAGGATAAAAAGAAACTGGGTCGATAGAAACTATGAAGATCAGAAGGTTTATTTCGCTTAGCAATCATTTAATTATTAAGAACTTCCATTGCAAGGAAAATATGTAGTCCTGAGTACAGCGTTGTTTGTGTGTTAAGTAACATAATCCTCTGTGAGGCAAATTTTGTTATATTTGGGTTGTAATTAAATCATACCCTGGATTTCTTCGAGAAGGTAGTTGTTTACTATTGAAGTTAAATAGCAAATTTACTTGGAACAGCATGAAAATTTCAAAGCTGGCTAACAAGGATTTAGTTTATTCCGTTGCTTGTTTGAATTTTTACAATTCATGCCTATTATGTCCAATTTATTTTTGTTAAAAACCATATCATGTGGTTTTATTACATGTTTTACCAGTTCATTTTGTTACTGTGTTGGCTATAAAAAGTGTAGCTTATGACTAAAAACCGTAAACATTTAGTTTTAATTTAAAACTTCTGATAAATGAAGACACATAGTAAAGTGAAACCTCCGATAAGGGATTCTTTCTGTTTAGCGGACACCTCCATTTACAGGGCATTAAGATTTTTTTCTATGTATTTATAATAGCTGTATTTTAAATAAAGAAAAAGGATACTATCATGTCATCCATCCTACAGTATGTGACAGTAGAAAAAGCTTCGTAGCAGAGTACAGACCATATTTTTTTTTTCTTAGGTAGCATAAACATTAGAAGTTAAAACGATTTCTAATTATGTTATTAGGGAGACTCTCACGCCGCGGTCGTGGGTTCGATTCCCACCGTCGCCTCTGGCCCTTTTTTCACAATAACCCCCCCAAATTTGAACGCACATATATGAATTGTCACATGGCTAATATGCATAGTTCATAACGCCAAAAAAAAAAAAAAAAATGTTATTACGATTATTGATTCATTAGATTAGAGTGCTTCCATAAATTTTTTTACTTCTTCTCTTTCTCATCCAATGATTATTCGGAGATCGTGAGATGCATCTGGTGTGACGTAGGTGTTAGAAAAACATTTTCTTTATCGTGGCGACGTTTCGATCATTATTGAGATCATCTTCATGGCCTGAGATTTATAAACGTGGTTTAAATTTTACAAATACAAGTAGAATGTGAAAATAGGAATTTATACAATGCTAGACATTTTAGATTAAAAAAATAAATAAAATGAATTTATACAATACTAAAAAAATTTAGATTAAAAAAATAAATATAAAATTTTCTAGTAAGTTAAGAAGAGTTTTTTCTAAAACCTACGTCACACCAGACCGCATTTCACGATTTTTGAATAATCATTGACCAACGGTCACTAAACACCACACATTTCTCATCTAATTTCACTTTCTTTTTGATATTGTTTTCATTTTATGACTTCAGTTTAATTTCAATTGTTTTATCATTAACGCGGTTCCAACCAGCCAAAGATTACCATTAAATTGAAGAAAAGGCGTGCTTGATTTTTAAGTTTGGAAGATCTGTTGTGAGAACATTAGCTGTTAGATTACAGCTTAGTAAAATATTGNACACACACACACACACACACACACACACACACATATATATATATATATATATATATATATATATATACTGTATATAACTTATACAGACTCCTAGGTTTTTTCAGTTGAAGCGTGTAACACTAAAACTTTCCTAGCAAGAGTCTGTCGTAAGATGGAAAATATGTAAAAAAATACTGATATATATTCAGTTATTTATAATGTGTGAATCTAAATCAAATTTCTCTGATATGACCTCAGGAAAATCTAACTTGAGACTGTCAAGTTGATTAATAAAGATGATTACCAATTCTTTGGATTGGGAGAGGTGCCGATGATAATTCTAGGAACAACACTTGCATACTAGCATTGTCATCACTTTATGTATTAATAATAATATAACTTGCATATAACTTTCATATATTATAAAATATTAAAGTTTTCCATGTTTTACATGTTCATACATAATTTTCATTAAAATAAGTATTGAATAGATGTAAATAATTCAAAATGCCAGTTCTATAAAGAAAGTGCAAAAGAACAGCACAATTTACTTTCTCTACAACAGAAACTTCAAGTTTTACTTTTCCGAAAGGTTCGCTACTTCTTAAAAGAAAAACCCTAACTAGCTGGTTTCAGTTGGAGAAAATTTACTTTTCGTAGTTCCTTTGAGGGGATTTGTAAACTTGTCTTTTGTCCGCGATTAAGCAGATTAAAGGCGTAACTGCATTAAAAGTGGAATAACGCCTTTGAAAGGTTTAGGAGAGACCAGGAGATACTTCCATTCAAAAACAAGGGCGGGGCAAGAGGCCGTTGCCGTAAAAGGTGGATGGTTTATTTGACGACGACAGAGATTATCCTTCGCCCACCCCTCCGAAACAAAACTTTTCTCATCAACAACCCGAACGGCTTTCAAAAGGCTGTATTGCCCACACAGACACGACGGATCATGTTGCATTGTCAAACTGTTCCGAGGAAAATTACAAACGTTGATTAATTTATTCTCGGAACTCGATAAGTATTTTGCATGTTGGTTTTTATTTGTCAATGTTTTGTTTTTTTAATTAAACCCTTTAACTGAAGGCTTAACTGGTTTTTCATGAAAGGATGTGATTTTAAAAATAGTTGTAAAACCTTTGGCAAGTGAACAAATCTTATCCCTTTAGCCTTTCATACAAAAACAAAACACAAAATTTAGGGTTTAAAGAAACAAAGTATTACGAATATTTTTAGTTCTATTATTCTTAGTATTAATAGTATATGTTATACTAACAGTAATAAGAAATATCTAGAGGTTAAAAGTGGTAAATTTGTATGTACATATATATGTGTAGTTTGTAGTATGGAGGTCGCAGGTGTTCCACCCTTAATACAAATTCGGGCGTCAAAGAAGATTCGATCGAGGAGGTGGATAAAAGTTAAAATAAAAATAAATCGAATTGCCAAATTTGCATTAATTTTTAAAGTCGATAGGAATATTGATTATTTTTAATTATTCGGAGATCGTGAGATGCGGTCTGGTGGGACGTAGTTTTAGAAGAACATTTTCTTTATCGTGCCAACATTTCGATCTTTATTGAGATCATCTTCAGGGCCTGGAATTTATAAACATGGCTTAAATTTTACAAATACATGTAGAATGTGAAAAAATGAATTTATACAATGCTAATTGTAAATTATTTAGAATTTTTAGATAAAAAAAAAAAAAGAACTAAAAAAAACTTGAATGAAACCAAAAATTTCCAACAATGGAAAAAATTTTTTTTAACCAAAATTTTTTTTCTAACATTGTATAAATTCATTTTATTAATCTAAAATTTTCTAGCATTGTATAAATTCATTTTTAATCTAAAATTTTCTAGCATTGTATAAATTCATTTTTTATCTAAAATTTCTAGCATTGCATAAATTCATTTTTTCACATCGTACATGTATTTGTAACATTTAAACAATGCTTATAAATCCCAGGTCCCTGAAGATGATCTCAATAAAGATCGAAACGTCGGCACGATAAAGAAAATATTTTTCTAAACCTACATCGCACCAGACCGCATCTCACGATCCCCGAATAATCGTTAACTAACACCACACATTGATTATTTTATATATTTTATTTATTTTATATATTTATTATGTTAATCAACTTTTTAAATTAAAACGTCATAATTTAATTAGAATTAAGTTAGAAGTTAGGCTCCAATGACTCACTCACTCCCTCGCTCATCTAAAGTACATATTTTTTTTACATTTCACTCAAGTAGGTGGTGCTACTCGATCTTCCACCAACATAAACAACTACACATATATTAGCCTAATTAAGAATCGATGGGAGGCTTGATATCCATCAAGCTACGCTGTTGTACTATACACGCTTATAAATACATTCTCACCATCAGTTAAGACATACATCTATCGCCAAAACTGGCCACCCAGAAGAAGAGCCGTGATGACCCTGACGGCTAGGGTGCACCCTAGGGTTGGTTCTACCTACTACAGCCCTAATCTAACGTTCACTTCGTTATTTTACGAGGATGTGGATGAAGTCTATTAACAATTCAACACAGCAAAGTCCACATCCTCTAGAGATCTGGAGTTAATTAGCCAAAGATGTGTTCCCCTCGATATGAACACCCAAGAACAACCCTTAAACGATTTCCACGCCATCTTGTTCATACAATTAAATTATACCCAGTCTTAATAAATGTTGACCTATAATATTCCTGATGTTTCCATATGTATAATAATTTTTATATTTTTTATTACTATATTATGGTATTATTACTACTTATAGTATATTACAGTATTTACTATATTTAGGGAGACCGCGGCGAACGAATAATAAGGGCCGACCCGTAAATGCCATGTTAGAGGTTCTGAGTTCGAATCCCGAACAAATCCCATGGTTTTTAAATTGATAATAGCATGAATTGTATATTTTAAAGTGGTTAAAAGTTGGAGGATCAGCCCTTCTGCGGGGTCGGGGGACACGGCCTTACTACTGATTGATCGATTAATTTTATTATTTTAATAATTTTTACTAATCGACCTACTGAATGAGAATTTTGTCATGAAGTTGAACGTTTTGTGCTTTGTATTTCAGTCATTCCAGGTTCACTGTTATCAATTGGTTATATCTTTGACAGAGAGTTTTTCTTTGGCGAATAAGCGTTCGTGAGTGTATCTAGAATATCCTATTCTTATTCTCGTAATTAATACTTGTTTTCGCCTAGTGTTTCGTACTGGGGATTGCCATTTTGCTACCGTAAGATATACCGCACCTTGTTATCAATAGTCCCAAGTCAATTATGCTGCTAGTTAAACCTTTAACCATTTTTTCATACGTGAGGAATAATCTTCGTTGGCAATCTCGTCTATCAGCCGTGTTTTTCCCTGCTTTGGATAATTTGTGAGGTTTTCAAAATACCGTTATGACCAGGGATTCACCAGAAAACAGGGATATTCGAGTGCCGAGCTGGTGTGAAGTTATCAGTAAATTGATTCTTTGCCATTTGAGTAGATAATAAGTCAATACAGTTCCCAGCTCCATTTAGGAAGATACAATATTCAAATTTTCTGTAATAACTTTGTATATTTGATATTGCTGTATATTTGGAGCATATGGCCGATTCTGAGTCGTGTTAGGATGATCCATCTGTGATTTAGACTCAGAGACGCATAGAGCTCGGCCTTATACAGCAATTCTGGGTCAATAATGTTATTATTAAATCCATTATATTTAGTGGTCTATTGACCAAATTACTACTTTTAATTATTAATCTTTTTATCTAAGGTTTTTTTTTTGAAAAATGGCAAAAACGAGGGAAAATTTGAAAGGTTGTAGGTTGAGATGGAGAATTGGTGTCCGGGATGATCGAAGTCGCGATAGCTCAAATGGTAGAGCAGCGGCGTATTTAGCCGAAGGTCGTGTGTTCGAATCCCGCTCGAGGCATTACCTTTTTCATTTCGATCAAAACCTTACAAAAAAAGATTAAGTAATTAAATTTTTATTGTTAGTTAGACGTGAAATTGAAGATAGATGGGCTAAGAATGGAAAACAAATTTAGCTAGAACGAATACAAGGTTTCTATATCTTTCATTTTATCTCTACTTAGACTATTATTTATACATGGTCATAATTGATTTTTTTTCTCTTAAGAGACATGATACAAGACATGATAATATAAATTTATGTTATACATTATGAAATAGTTTGGTAGTGCGGTTGAGATGGGAATTTGGTGTCCGAGTGGATCGAGGTCATGATAGCTCAAGTGGTGAGCAGCGGCGTATCAGGCCGAAGATCGTGGGTTCGAAACCCGCTCGTGCCATTGACTTTTTTATCTCAACTAAAAACCTTAATTAATTGAAAGATATTAATTGGTCAAGCGGACCACGAAATTAGTGAATTTAATGATTAAAAATGAAGTATACTTCACTAAAGTTCTCCGTGGCCACTTCATTTGTCGTCGAGAATCCAACCCGATTCCACGACATTTGAAAAATAGCAAAAAGGTGGGAAAATTCAAAGGGTGCGGTTGAGATGGGAAGTTGGTGTCCGAGTGGATCGAGGTCATGATAGCTCAAGTGGTGGGCAGCGGCGTATGAGGCCGAAGATCGTGGGTTCGAATCCCGCTTGTGCCATTGACTTTTTTATCTCAACTAAAAACCTTAATTCATTGTAATATATTAATTAGTCAAGCGGACCACGAAATTAGTAAATTTAAGTTATAAAATAGTATACAATTTGATCGCGGCAATTGTCCTTCTCAGACCGAGTTGAATTTGAATTTTTATTTCTTCTCCAACCCCATACAAACATGACAATTGTCTCATGTTTGCAATTAACCGAATCGAATTAACTTTCAATCTCGATAACACGATTATTTTTGCAAATTGCTACCATGACCTAGGATTCTTCATTGTTCAAACGTAGCTCGGATTATTAAAGTGCAATATATTTTTTTGACAAGAGAATTTGTCTTTATCGTTCAAAAAAGATTGGGGTTTATCTTGAGCCGGTCACATAACTGAAGTAATGATGGATGAATAATCTAGTAATGAAATGAATAATCTATTCAGTCTATCTAATATCATAATATATTGTTTTTACAGGTTCCATTCATAAAGATTTACCTCACATAGGTAATAAATAAATATTAGAAGACAAATATAGGCATTGATAGACATTTTTCTTCTATTTTGTTTGATAGATACGAATCGTAAAAACCCAAGTTTAAAAAAAAATGCTTTCATTCTAGTCTTAATGGTGTGTAACGATTACAATACTTTAAAGTGAACTAATAATAAGATCTCTTACGACAGAACAAGATCTGTTTTTAGAAATCTTATGAACTAGTGAATTCCGGTATTTTTTGTATAAAGTTTAATAAAATGCTATGACAGCGATAGTAATAAAAGCAGTTGCAGTTTTGTTCACCGTTCCAAAGTTTCCAAAGAGAGAACATATCTAAGTTGAAACAGATATATTATCTTCTGCCAAACATTCATAAGTGAGAAATTCTCTTTCCTGAAAGGCATAAATCCACCGTGTTTTTCCTTTCCGTTTTTCCACTAGTTTGGCCCACTCTTATAAACAATTTCTCTCTTTTAAAACGATACATACGAGCGCGTCAGAATGATTCATTCTTATAAAACATTCCCGACGAAGGTCGACGAACCCGGATCGAGATATATTCTCGGAAATCGTATTATTGTGAACTCCGGATATCTAGGGAGCAAACGTCTGATCGTACAACCCATTCATCTCGGATCTTTTCGCCTCTCGGAACACCTCAACTCGAGAAAACCTTCCATTATCGTTGAAACTTCAATGTTACCCTTTGGAATTGAGCCTAAATATATCCAAGTTTGATTAATTCGACGTCAAGTTCTATTCAAACTTTATCCATATAGTGAAAATGATGGTATTTTTCTAATGAAAAAAAGTCCAATTGCAATTTTGACTGTCTCTATCTAACAATGACAGAAAGTGTCTCTTTATAGAACAACGGACATACTTTTCACTTGGACTGTTAGAGATATATTTAATTAAAAGAACTATGTTGTTTTTAACATTATATGTAAAAATCAATGTGTAAAAAAAAAGATTAGTAAACCAGTCAAGTCAATATGTTTTCATACGTATAGCCGCTACTGATTAAAGCCTGGAATGTGTGTAGTAACGCCCAACATATATCACGGCGCACAGTTCATTAGTTGTCCATGAACTGGCAGTCGTGATGGTTTAGCATATTGTTTGAGCCTTGATATGGTTAGCTCTCCACTGAAAATGTAAATATTTGAATTGATATTGCTACTGCTACTATTTGCTTTTTTCTCATTATTAAGTCAAAATAAATCAAAATTCTTCAAACTTGTACTGTGATTACTGATTTTTTTTATAATGTCATGTGCTTTTAAATGACATGCATGATTTTTACGAAATTTCACTCAATTTTTTGATATTAGCTCATTTTCTCATTGTATTCCGATAGAACTATTGGGATCAAGTTTTATAGCCAAACTTGTAGTAAGTAATGTGTAGAATCCGTTGCCTTAGATGTTACAAAAGGGTCAAAAGCATTTCTTCCTTTTAAAGTGTTGCGACAAGCATGTTCTTAGTTGCATGCTTAAAGCGTACCTCCAAAATTCAAATTTCTTCTACCGATAGTCTTTAAAAAGCTATCTATTTATTTTATATATATTTGTGCTTTTTGCTCGTCACCGGTATCTTACTTGATTATTCAATTGTTTATGCCCTGATTATCCACACTCACAACAATAAATAATTTTTGGTCGTTAATTTCTTGTATTTTGTTTATCAAGGCATTATATATTTAGACCTTGATAGTATAATCTGTGATGTTAAACGCGTATGAGGCAGAGTTTGATGCAAATTACAAGGTTTTACGTGTCCCGTAGTGGTGAATCGTGGAATTAGTGGAAACAAGATAAGTTCGTGTAATAAATAGTAACTAGTACTAGTTATTAGTAAATAGTAACTAGTACTTATATCAATACCTAGTTTGTAATATTTATAAAGTCTCTCCACATCATTAACTGAAAAAAATTTATTGGACCGCATCTCCATGCGCAATTAAAATTAACCGCCTTGAAACTACCGATTTCTAAAAAGATTGATAACTGGGGAGGAAAACGACTCCTTTACAACAATGTTCCGACAGGAAAAAATACTAGGGAAAACGCAGCGACACACCGTTAACAACCCTAAAAACCGGATTACATCCCAAGAAAGTAGTGATATTTTATGATCCTCTGAGTTCAAGGAGGAAGAATTTACAAAATTACACGGAAGATGGCCACAGGTAGTGAAACTAAAGTGTTCTTATATTTTGGCTTAAAATTGTTTAAAAGTACATACAATTTTATTGATATTAAAAAACCCTAAGAACCTACTTTATGACTCGATTTACGTAGAAAATATATTTTTTTGATATTATAAGCACACTTGTTAGGACTTTATTTTGGTCTCGTTTGTTATAAGTTTAATGGAAATGTATATGTCAATGTAAATAGTACATAATAGTGAGTTATAATTAATACTAAGAAGTAAACCGTGAATAATAGAATAATGAAAGCACAGTATGAATAAAACGACCTAAACCTAACAGGTTTTGCCTTTATCTTGGCGTTGAATTTACACCTTACATTTTAAAATTTTATCCGTATTCTCTTCAAAGGAAATGTTAGTCTGGTTATGTTAATGATATATTATACACAAGGGGCGGGTGGATTCATGTTTCTTTGTAAGCTAAGTAAGGATTAGGCCCTTGTCGGCTGGTTACACTTTGCAACGTTGGTACATCGTTATAAATGAATAACAGCCGAATATTAAAAATACGAAATTATCATGTTGGCAATCAATTTTCTGGCGAACTGGACTAATTTGTCCCACTTTGAAACTGCACGGTTCGTTGAACTGCCGCAAGATGAGTAATCCTTAATCAAATGTGACATCCAATTTCTTAGGTCAATTATCTGGACACAATGAGTTTTACTTATATCGATTGACCTGATTGCGTGAATCTTAAATCGATCAACGATAATATAAGGAAGAGAGATGAGACATTTTTTCAAGACGCATAATTGGATTAAAATTGGATTTCAATGTTGAATGAAAAATAGTATGCCTTTCTGACTAAATTCTCCTGAATTGAAACAATTTCCACCTTCTGATTTTCCTTTAAACCTGACAGTCTCCTAAACATCAGAAGATTATTAATATAATGTTATTCTCTTTAAACGTGATTGGCTAAAACTATATAATGTTGCAAAAGGAGATAATTAATAGTTTGATATATAATTAATGGGTAAAGGAATTTTCTTTGGCACTCTCCAAATGCACATCCTTGAACTTGCAACAAGGTGAAACTTACTTTTATCGATAAGTTTTTAGTTGTTAAGGAATGGCCTTGGCGATGTCGTAGTAGATTAAATAGCGTATTGCGGAGAAAATTTATGTCTGTCGGATCATAAATTACTTATCTCACATCGCGGGCCTGTCCAGGTCATATTTTGTTTTTATCAAGGGGAGACTTTCATTTGCAGTGTCTTGACGTCAAAGTGGAACTGAAACATGGCGTATATGCAAACAACACGTAACATTATTTGTTTAATAATTTTTTTTAAACTGCTAATAATTTAACACTTGAATAAAAGCGCACTTTGTGAACACATGAATATAAATAATCGTCAGGCGTTTTTTTAAATTAAGCCTTAATCTAATACAACTGATGTCATTTTTTAAATATATTTGGCGTTTTCTACCAGATGCGCAAATCACAATCTATTGTTTACAGTATCATTCACATGTAAAAATCATGACAAGGAAATGAGAGGAAATTCTTTAACGATGTACTATTACATATTCCAAGAATTTACTCTTGTCTGTCGAGTGTTTGTAATGATACTTTACCTCTTATTGTGTATTTCACAGCCACTACTATTAATTTTTGATTATTCTTCTAACTTAGAATGTGTGTGTATTGTGTAGTATTATGTGCCTATATATTTCACTTGCAGACATGCGTTATTGTAAGCACTGACACTCACGCTGGTTTTGTATAATGTTTGAGCAGTAAAGTTGGGAGATATTGCCAAAAAATATGAACTGTAACACCAAAAGCATCAGTTGTTCTACTATTTTTTGCTCATTAAAAAACTCAAAAAAACCCAAGGATAATGCCAGTTTAAAAGAACTGAAAAACACACTGTTCTAATAACTGAAACTTGATGTTTGCATTTCTAAGTAAATTTTCATAATCTTGAACCTTTAGAATTATTATTAATTAAGGTAAAATTTAAAAAAGGATATTTTCCGTGAAAACTTGACGCAGGAACTGAGCGTTTTTCTATTCTTCCAATTCTTCGATATCCCTGATATTTTAATACAAAATTAAAACAATAAACATTGATATAAATTAAATCTAGATAATCTCAACTAGTTAATACAATGGTGGGAACGAAGCAGTGAGAGTAGGAAGATGGAAATTGAGAGAGTGAGAGAAAGAAAAATTTAAAAGGTAAAGAAGGAAAGGGAGAAAGAATAGTAGATAAAGAGAAACATTGTGGGATAAACAGTGAAAGATGAATTCGAGGGAAGATAAGAAAGAAAGATACACATACCGAGTAACAGAAAGTGAAAGAGAAAAAGAGATGAAAATAGAGAAAGATAAAGGTAAAGATAGAAAGATATATAGATAGATAGAGAGAAAGAGAGAGAGAGTGAGAGAGAGAGAGAGAGAGAAAGAGAGATATGAAAAATCAAGATGACGAGAGAGCAAAAATTTAAAGAAAGAATGAAAAGAAAAAAAAGATTGAGAGAAATGAGAAGAAAAGAGAGTGAGTTGAAAAAGAGAGATAAGGCAGAGCGAGAGATATGAAAGAGAAAGTGTGAGAGGGAGAGAAAGGAAAAAGACGAGGAGGAGTGAATGACCAAGCCTTTCGTAAGTAGAGATGGATAAATTGATAGTGAATTTCTTGTGGAGAATGAATGACAGAGAGAAAAGAGAGAGATGAGAACAAGGGAAAATACTTAGGAGAGAGTAGTTAAAAAAAAGAGTGTCAGAGAGAGAGAGAGAGAGAGAGAGAGAGAGAGTGAGAGAAGGAGAGAACGAAAAGAGGGTGAGTTAATAGTGTAATACTACCCCATATTTTACTTTGCGCCCAATTCTTCTGTTATATAAGACCTACAATTCGTGATGGTTTAGTGTAATGTTTGAACAATGATTTTAAGAGCAATCATTAAAAAGATAATTGAATTGTTCCCTATTAGCATTAACATTGCATACGATAGTGGGAGTGAGGTAGGTAGTGGAGGGAAATGGAGAATTTAGTGAGAGAGTGAGAGGGTGAGTGATTGAGTGAGATAGGATGACAGAGTTTTCACGAAAAAGATTCAGTAGATGGTGTAATACTGCCCCATATTTTAGCCGGCGCCAAGTTCATCACTTATGTAAGACCTGCAAATCGTGATGGCTTAGCATAACTTTAGAGCCGTGAAATCTGCTTTCTTTACAATTCTTGTAAATGCTTTAATTCTACTTCTGATATAAGTACGAATTCACTTGAATTATTGATATATTAACATTATTTTGAATAACTAAGCATCCCTTCTTTTAAACATTAACAAGAAATATTGTTTTAGTAATAAAAGGTAAAAATTCTTAAGGATTGCCACTGAGAGGACCTCATTTTTGGGCGTGTGTGTGCTGAATTCCAGTTAGAAAAAGTAGGTCAAAGCGTGGAATGCCGACTTTCTGTTGATTAAAATAAGGTAAAAGCACTCGACGGTGATGACGTATCGAGGGTTTCGCTTTACTCGGAAATTGGAGCAGTGGTGCTCGCTCACTTGATTGTAGAGCGTTGGGGGTTCTCTGTGACGAGGTACCAACCGGTAACGCAATTTAATCATCCAACGCGCAAAAGGAAAGGATAAATAGCTTTTACTAGGTCTAGGAGTAGGAAAGCGGGAATCTGTTGCCACAGAAATGTTTACAGCGAGACTCCTGTTTATATTTTACAACACTTTTTATTAATGCTGAAGTAATGTACAAAAATTTCCTTTATGTAGAAGATAAATTCAATGTAATTTTGCTTGTTTCACTCGTAAAAATGATTAAAATGGGTATGGATTAATGATTAAAAATAGATCACCACATTTTATACAGTGCTCAAAAAAAAAATATATATATATATATACATATAGAAGAATAAAAATGGAAAAATAATAATTAAAAACAAAGCTGAACAGATATTCGCCATTTTTTAAATATAAAATAAAATGGAATCTGTCGAATGTTTTAAATCATAAGGAAACTTTATATATACTATAAAAAATATTGGATCAGCCACATTGCAAAAGAAATTAACTGACAAAATAATCTTGTCACACATAGATGATACCGAATAAATCAAAAATAGTAACAAATCACCGGTATATCCAAGCCGGTCTCAGTGAGAAGGAATCATTTCAACTCTAACCATCCTAGTTACCGACGTGAAAGGTTTTTAAAATTTGATAAAACTGTGAGACGGACCGAGCGTAGGTGTTGATTGGCAAGGGACGAGCAGAATGCAGTATGACTCCGATCATAAGGTTCTGCACCCTAGACACGTTCTCCAACCGAACGCCGTCCATCAATATCAATCGATATCAACAAGCTGTTTTTTTGTTCCGTAGGTGGTGACGCATTTTCTCCCATCTGGAAATGATTGAAGGGGATCCGACGGAATAATATAACCAAAGAACGCAGATACGCATTCATGTGAGATGATCATCAGATGTGGGTAAAAACGAAAATTGCAATTTTAAAAGTTTCTTAACTAAAAGACCATCGGCAAATTTATTTTAGTATGTAATTTTTATCTTTAGGTTTGGTGATTTCACAATACATAACATAAAACAGTACCGTTATAATTGATCTATTTTTAGGTTGTTTACATTATCGCATTTTAATAAAATGAGGTTCGGTCATGCTGAAACTAAATAACGAGTAGCAAATTCAAACTTTTATTTTCCTTTATAAATATTTTTTTCTTGGCATATCATTTAAAGAAGCTTCGACAAGATTATTTGTGCTTTTTAATATTTCGTATAAAATTTCACATTGATCAACTTATTCTTATTTATTTTAGCCATTGTCTATAATTCTGATTAGTTCTCTGTCTAATTTATATGTGAAAATGGGTGTACCCAGGGATGTATTTTTCCATTCCAATATCTCATTCAAAATTTTCGTTTATTAAAATTTTATTTACATTCGTAATAACCTTATTGCTTGCATATTAGCCAGATTCGTTTGTAGTACATATACCATATTTCATTTACTGGGGGGAAAGGAAGCGCGAATAAAGTCCGGGGCGACGGTGGGCATTGAACCCACGACTTTATGAGCCGAGAGCCTACCACGTTGACCACTCGGCTACCCCCTTTATTTAAGTTATTTTGTTGTTTACTTTTTAAGTTTATTACATCCCTTTACAATGCTGTCCTTAAAACTACATATTTTTCTTTGGAAGTTCTTCTCCATATGTGTCATACCGAAAGAAAAAAAACCTTATCTCGCCTCTCGTATCGGCCTATAAGCTGCCCTATTTTCGGCGAGTTTTTACTTCTTCTTCGCTTACATCGAACCGTTAAATATCATCTCCAATGATCGGATTTCGCGGTTACCCTCGACTATTCAACAAGCTTTTCTTGGTTTTATCGACGCCAACGCCACCTCCTTTGAGCTTAAACAATATTGCCCCGGTTGTTTTTCTTAACATATCCCAGGTTTTTGACCGGTACGGCTCGAGGTCTTGTGGAAGTTAATGGGATTTCTTTCATGTACTACTTTAATTCAAATCTTAATTAAACCGATACTTTCAAGTAACCCAGTTCGATTTTTCCCATTTTAACTGGCGCCTCCCAGGGAAGCACGCTTGCTCCCTTACTTTTCTCCTTCTTTCCAGCTGATCGCCTATTTCATTCCCAAACCTTTACATTCACATATACCGATGGCAAAGCAATATATAAACATTAATCCAGTTATTTCTATCCGCAACCTCTAATTTCATCTTAATATGTTTAAACCGTAACCTCTACAGTGGAGAATCAAGGTGAATCATCAAAAATCTAAATATATAGTTATCATTATTCATCGCAAAACCTCCTTTATTTCAATACTTCATACGTTCAAGTAACCGTTCAATTTTTCCCATTTTAACTGGCGCTTCCCAGGGAGGCACGCTTGCTCCCTTACTTTACTCCTTCTTTCCAGCTGATCGCCTATTTCATTCCAAAACCTTTACATTCACATATACAGATGACAAAGCAATCTATAAACATTCATCCAGTTATTTCTATCCGCAACCTCTAATTTCATCTTAATATGCTTAAACCGTAACCTCTACAGAGGAGAATCAAGGTAAATCATCAAAAATCTTAATAAATAGTTTTCACTATTAATCGCAAAAATTCCTTTACTTCCTTCCAACCTTCACAGAAGAGTGAGGCGTTGGTTGCCGCGCGACCAGTTAATTATATAACATTGGCTATTCTGTGGTCTACTGTAGACTTCACCTGTAATGGCCAATTACGGCTACATTCACTGGATGGAAACCGTTCAAATCAATCATGCCAAAAATATGCGTACAGTATTATGCATGTGTGCGTATGCGTTTACGTGTGTATAGCCTAGTAAATATCATCAGTTATGCTTGTTGTATTTTCTGAGCAGTTGTAAAATAGATAAATAAAGGGGGCGAAAAAATTAAGGCAAAAACTAAAATTCTCGTCTTGACATATTTATACCTTCATACCAATTTTATCATTATAAATGTATAAATCTGAAAACAAAAATAAAGAAAATGAGTACGAAAACAGAGGAGAGAGAGAGAGAGAGAGAGAGAGAGAGATATGGAGGGAGGGGGAGAGAGAGAAGAAAAAGAAAGAAGAGAAGAGAGAGAAAGAGAGAGACAGAGAGAAAGAGAGAGAGAGAGAGAGAGAGAGAGAGAGAGAGAGAGAGAGAGAGAGAGAGTTGGATAGAAAGAGAGAAAGAGAGTGAGTGGGAGAGAAGGAACAAAGTGAAATACGACATAATAGTTAACGAAATTTAAATAAAATAAAACTGTGAAAAAAATTGTACGGTTGATTATAAAAGAGAAGAGAATACACAGATATTTAAAGTGAGAGTGAGAGAGAGAGTGAGAGAGAGAGGGAGAGAGATAAAGATATATAGATAATGCCTGACAGTAAGAGAGAGAGAGAGGGAGAGAGAGAGAGAGAGAGTGGGCGTGTGTGTGTGTGTGTGTGAGAGAGAGAGAGAGAGAGAGAGTGTGTGTGTGTGTGTGAGAGAGAGAGAAAAAATCTAAAAAAAGTTCAATTTTGGCTACATACAAATGTACCGAAATAATTGTTACCGTTAATAAAATAAACAATTAACGGTAATAAATCTTTTCTAAAATAAGCATATAAATATTGATTATTATACAAACATGAAAACATTTAAAGTACTAATGCATCTTCCTGCAAGATTAATAATGGAAGAATCTCGTTGAGTTTTAAAGATCGATTTTCTGTTTCTGACGTATCACGCCATTTAACCACAGTAAAAAATGAAGTACGTGTAGAGAAGTTAAAAGCGTTGGGAATTTATTGACCATAAAGGCATTCTTCCATCTCAAATGAACTACCGGTTCTATCTAAAGGGCCTTGCTCTTGGCCTTGCAACTAAATCTACTTACGTCGCCACCCCCTGTTAAACCGCCCACAAACATATTGGTCACGATCTGGGGCTTTTATCTTAAGTAACGATATAAATATGATAAATACAAAAATAAATAATAAGCGATTGTTTATTGACGAAGGCTTGGTTCATATTGAAAATTAAATTTTGATTGCAGAAATCTAAAAAATAAAATGTTGTCATTAAACGTTCAAGGAATTAAACTTCGTTTAACTCACAATTAAAATGCAAAGATAACACACAAAAATTGGAACATTTTATCTTTTAAGTCGATGGAAGCGACTCTGCGATTGCTAACGTTGCATACACACGTGTCCAGAGGATGGCATAAGAAAGTGCAAACGGCTCTTGAAAATGAAATAAACCAAGCTTTATAAGAAAAAAAGCCACGATATAATTCTAAAATGTATAAATAAATAAATGAAATGTCTATAACAATGAAAAAATTAAAATAAAAGAAAATTTTGACATACACTTAAAAATAAAAACAGCAATATAACCAAGGGCGCTCTCTATCACCTACAAAAGCGTATATACCTCGAGCAGAGTCAAAGAATAGCGCTCCTGAGAACGACTAAAGCTTATAGGACAGCCCCTACTCACGCCCTCCAAGTCCTTGCTTCCGCTGCACCAATAGACATTGTCCTCCACAGTAAAATTGCAATCCCGCAGCTAAGAGATGGAAAGGAGCCAAAAATGGTAAATTTTGATGCGTCAGATAGGGAAAGGCTACGAACTGCACCTAGAAAGCAGATCCGGGAGATCCTTACAGTTTGGATAGACAACTTGTGGCAGGAAAGATGGGACAGAAGCACCAAGGGAAGGCTAACCCACGAGTTTCTACCCAGTAGTACCGAGCAAAAGCAAAGTGGTTTCAACCAGATTACTGGATCACACAAATAATGACTGGTGACGGAAATTTCAACGCTAACTTGCACCGATTCCGTAGAGCTAACAGTCCACTGTGTCCCGACTGCGTAGTTGATGACAGTGTCCAACACAGACTGTTCAACTGCCCCCTCCTTGAGAGTGTGAGGGAACCACTAAAGCTCCTCTTCCGCCACACTTGGCCACCGACCCTCGACGAACTGGTTAAAGAAAAGAGGACGTTTGAGGTCCTCAAGCCTGTTAGCCGAACTATTGTATAATGGATAAAGTACCTGATTAGTTTTTTCTTTCTTTCTTTTTTCTTCTTTTTCTTCCTATGATGTTACTTGTTAGATCTTAGCGTTTCCCTGAACTTTTAATTCCGGGCTGGTTACTTCTTGTACCCATAATTGTTATTTATTTATTAAAATATTGTATTTATTAGAAAGTGTATACAAAAGAATTAACCAGCAAAGGGGAGACCTATTAGATTAGATAAATTAATAATAAACAAAAATTTCCCTTTTTCCTTGGGTCTTCCCTTTCAGGGCAAGGTCGAAGGAAGACATTAAGCACAATAAGATCCCCTAAACATGCATCCCATTTGAATTAGTATAGTGGCAGTGGTTCGCCGGTATGGGGTCTCCCTTAGGTACGGCGGGGAGGTGGATGGGAAAAAAAACATACACTTAAAAATAAAAACAGCAATATAACCAAAGAACGCAGATACACATTCGTGTGAGGTGATCATCAGATGTGGGTAAAAACGAAAATTGCAATTTCCAAAGTTTCTTAACTAAAACACCATCGGCAAATTTATTTTAGTATGCAATTTTTATCCTTAGGTTTGGTGATTTCACAATTGATAACATAGATCAAAAGAAATTTTTTTATAGAAGATTTAGTTTCCACATTTTAAAAAAAACATGGACTGACTAATTCTAAGGCAAAAATCCAAATAAAACAGTATTATTATAATTTATCTATTTTTAGGTTGTTTACATTATCGCATTTTAGTAAAATGAGGTTCGGTCATACTGAAACTAAATAACGAGTAGCAAATTAAAACTTTTATTTTCCTTTATAATTTTTTTTATGGCATATCATTTAAAAAAGCTACCTACAAGTTTATTTGTCCTTTTTAATATTTCGTATAAAATTTCACATTGATCAACTTATTATATTCTTATTTATTTTAGGCATTGTCTATAATTCTGATTAGTTCTTTGTCTAATTATATGTGAAAATGGGTGTACCCAGGGATCTATTTTTACCACTCCAATATCTCTTTCAAAATTTTCGTTTATTAAAGTTTTGTTTACTTATGTGCAAACGGCTCTTGAAAATGACATAAACCAAGCTTTATAAGAAAAAAAAGCCACGATATAATTCTAAAATGTATAAATACATAAATGAAATGTCTATAACAATGAAAAAAATGAATATAAAAGAAAATTTTGACACACACTTAAGAATAAAAACAGCAAAAAGAGATTTTTGGAATAATAAAAAGGCGTAAACTTATAAAGGGGCTTTATTATAATTCACATATTGATGAAAATAAAACAGTAATTGTGGGCAGGAGATAAACGACAAAATTTTAGCAAAACCCCTAGTTCCCAAAATGCAAATTTTCCAGAGAAATGAGATCACTGTTATCACCAATGTAGTGATTTTCCAAAAAAAACATTCTAGACATTTATTCGGAAAGTAAAAAATCTGAACAAATATTGTTTTAATTTCTTTAAAATTTGTAGTCAGGGGTTTTTTGAGGTGCAGTAAGGTAATATCCTTGTGGTTTCTTCCTAAAAACTATATTCTTATTTGGTAACTCACACTACTACACTGTACTTATTGACATACTATGGGCATCGTATGAAAATACATAATTTGCGATTGAGCGACTGATACATGATATTTGTGTCCTTGAAATACGCGCGACGAAAAGGCAGAAACCTTTATATTATCAAATTACTTAAATTGGGTCATATATTGTTTTATTGGATTCTTTTTTTATTGGCAATATCTTTAAACGAGTAAGGCTTGTACAATTGCATTTTACTGGAGTTGCTGTCGAGATATGACAAAAAAATTATATATAAGTTCGTTTAACTAGATGAATGTATAGGTTTTAATCAGTTTTAGACATATAATATTATATTTTTATTTAAATTAATTATACTTTTAATCTAAGGGTTTGGTTAAGATGAAAAGTAATTGACTACTAAACACATACATAGATTTTATTTTTTATAAACTTATTATTGGCTTGCTTATTTATTGATGCTTATGGTTAACATTATATAATGCACCACATACGTTTCCAGGTCAACGCAAATATTGGAGAAGGTCTTCATTGTATTCTAATATTTATTGACGAGAGTATAACTTATTTGTCGATCGTCGATACGGCTCGCCGGGGAAAATGTATTTCCTCACAGAAATCTTTTCACCCTTTTCCCTTGCGGGTGCAAAGGAATAAAATATAGCCGGCAGACCTAGACCTTCTGCTTTCTTGACCTTGTCGGGTCACCACGCGACCATTAAAGAAACACCCTCAGGGGTCCGCTTGACTCCACATTTTCGCGTGAGAAAAGACACGGTTAATTCTTACTTTCTTGAAGAGCTTTTAGGGCAATAGTACTCAGGACGAACTAGTTTTTACTTGTGATCCTTTCGTTCATTTTTTTTGTTCTAGGCACTGCACATACGACAATATTTTAAAAAGACGTGTGAGTTTTGACACTGATTGGTAAGTTTACAGAAATGTAGGTCACACACATTTTCATTTATTTTTCTGGGCTTACACGGAAAATAAACCTATTGTTTTAATTAAAAATATTTTATTTTGGGCTATGTAACATTTGAAAGGTCTAAATTTAGTATGCAAATACACGTTTATTTTTCTCTCAAACTTAATTTTCTTTAAAATATCTCTTTACAACGTACCTAATTGAATGAGTTTTATTATTATTTCAAGAAAAATGCAAACATATTGTCAATTTTATTTGACTGAGAAATCAACCCCATCAATTTGATCTCATCATATTTTGTATATAATGTTAATGTATGTATACAATATCGCCATCTTTTCTGCAAAATCAGACCCCGTAATGGGTTTCAGAAACCTCGAAAACCATATTTTTAAAAATTATTTCCAAAACATTATATTAATTTAGGTTGAACAGGCTAAAAATTAAAATTGTTTTCTTGTCTTACGAACAAAAGACAAATATTTAAATACAGACGGAAAATGTTTACGAACACACATTTTCTCGTTAAAATGTAACTACAATATATAGTTACGCTTCTATTTAGGTATTTTAAAAGAATAAGGGATACTGCATTTAAAAAAAATAAAACAGTAAAAGAAATAGTGGCTGAGTATATAAAAGCCACGTTGGCCAAAATGGACTTGGAAGGCAGCAGGTTATGTTTCATGGAATGGATAAAAATGGAGGATCAGATCACTCCTCCTTCAATCTACAACACTGTTTCTCCCCTAGCTGCTGCTATATTATCCGCCAATTGAGTCATGGTTAAGGATAGTTAGACAGTTAGGCCCACGGTTTGAGATGGAAATATGATTTGTACATTTTTTAATTTTTTTTTAATAGTTAGGAGTTGTAGAATAAATATGCTATCTGTAGGAATCCCTGCAGTCCGATATTTCGCGTTAATAATTTTGGTCCTAGTTTGTTGATCCAGTTCCAAAAGTCTCGGCAGACTTGGTGAAAATTATGCTATTGCTTCGATTAAGTTATTGCGTGTATGCTACGAGGAAGAACCAAAAACAGATCCTTGCGATAATCCCACATGTATTTCTCGGGGGTGTGGAGGCGTCCATCCAAATGAAGAAGTAGAGTCCTATTTTTTAAAAGATCTATAATTGTTCGTTTAATAATTATACGGATTTTTCAATCACCACGACTTTTTAACGTCACGTTTCATTCTTTTAACGTCGACATTAATAAAGGTAGATGTGGAATAAAATAGCAAGCGTGATTTTATTTCCTGCCAAGTTGGAGGTTTTCCATAGGATGGTATTTTCTTTCTTCATTTTGTATAGGCAAGCGGATTTTTTTTGTTTATCGCATTAATCTACCTTTTTCCCAATAATCAGGAAATATCTAAACTTTATTTATGTAGATTTTGTTGTTCGTTTAAAGATTTTTTGCTTGTTTTTGAGGAGTTTCATTGGAAATTAAAATCACAATAAACTAAGCAGCATGTAATGTTTGGCTAGAGCGCTCAAACTGCAAACAAATATTTTTTCTTACTGACTAGACACTAGACAATTTTTGCCTTGTTCGTCTTTTGAAAAAATTCAAATATATATAATATTATATTACGTTGTTATCCTGTATAATTTTTCTGCAAAAAACGTATACATTTGATACACTGGACTACAAAANCTCAACACTTTCACACAAAGCCAATATGACACCACAAGAATGAACACCACACTTTATGAACTGAGGATGACCCGAATAAAGGTCGAAACGTCGGCAAGAAAATGATAAAGGGTGTTTTTCTAAACTACCTCATTCTTGTAGGCTCCTCATATATATGGATACGTTCAACTTCAAAATTTCCAAAACAACCCTATACATCCTGACACATCATTTTAAAAGCTTTTTTACCTTGAAAACAACGGTGCAATTGGATTTTAAATTGACCAAAAATTTATAAAGTCTGACAAAAATTTTGGGCACAAAAGTCATTTGGTTTGCTATTTATTAATCATATTTCATGTTCGCACTGCATAAAGATGCTAAGATTCGCAGGAGAGATGGAGTGACAAGCATTTTCTTTTTTCAACTGAAGTTGCTGGGTGATGATTGGCGTAGGCATTGTTTTTTAAATGGCTCCACAGAAAATAGTCAAATGGAGTTAAATCGGGTGACCAAGGAGGCCAACAGATCGGGCCATGAGATCTTCTCCACCTATCACCTCTCACCTCGTGCGGCATCCATCAAGCTGGAGAATCATTGTCATTGTTGCAGAGGAACACCATCTAGTAGTTTTGGTCAAACCTCCCTCAAAAAATTGAAGAACTAAGCGTATTTCGTAAAAATAAGACCCCAATTAATTTATTTCCGAGAAATTCACACCAAAAGTTGGTACTGTGAACCACCTGATGATAACAAAAGTACGGAATTCTATGTTTTTCCTTTGACACGTTCGAAAATTCCAAACGGTTTACTATGCCATTGGAGGTGAACTTGGATTCATCAGTCCATAGTGTCTTCCTCAGCCTCCCAAATCGACATTTGTGCAAGGGACGGTAGACGTCTGTCATAACTAGAGTCCCGAAATCCCTGGACAAGATGAGAGCGATAAGGAAAACTTTTAAATCCGGAGTGCATCTCTCATTTTAATTTTTGATAAACTTAAAACCCTTCTCGGAGAGAGGAATTAGGATTTTAGCGAACATGCAGTAAAATATTCATCTACTCGCCGAAATTTCTCTGCCGGTTTCTTTTTTTATATAACTTTGTCATTTTTTGACCAATTTAAAATCCGATTGCACCATGTTTTCGTGTAAAAAAATCCTTTAAAATGATGTGTGAGGATGTATAAGGTCGTATGTAAAATTTGGAAGTTAGACTGGGCCTGTCTGTATAATTTTTCTCCAAAAAAAGGTACAAAATTGAAACTAAACTAAATAATATTAAACACGAATTTTTTTTCTTTGATTTACGGGAGACTGTTTTCTCATCTTTGTATCGACCGGCAGACTGAAAATTCATAGAGCAGGCTTAGAGGCGGTGATAAAACGTTACGAAGCGTTATTTGAGATCTTGACCTAATTTTTTTTAAGAGTCCTTGTTTCTTTAGCTTAAACAAGTAATTCGGACTGTCTGACGCCGTCGTCTTTACAGCAACCCCCCAAAAAACAGTAGCCTACCCCAAAACACCCGTTAAACTGATTAAGACCGACGACGAAAAAAAATTGTTGTGACGGTGTAAACATTCCTGAAGCATAGACCGAGTCCTTGGCTAATTAGTATAGGAAACCTTATACGTAAAATTGATCGGCTTTTGTAGGCTTCTAATTTCATCGGTTATCTTGTCCATCGAAGAGCAATTCCTGGAGTTAACTTAAGTAATATTCTCCGGGGATGTTTCGGTTCAAACAGGACTTGTGTTTCGGTTAAATTAAACCAACAATTCCGATTAACATTTAAACTCAGTTGAATTGTTTTGTTTCTATTTGTTAAGGACAATGCCCTCTTTACAAATGATTCAATTTCACGAGTAAGTTTTTTGGCCGACCGTATTTTGTCAATATTTATTGAAGGGCGACTAATCAAACAAAACGATACGTACAAACGCACAAACGAGAGCGCAGTAGACACCCCACCTCCAATTTCTTTTAAAAATATACAAACCAAAACATCAATCGGACCTTATATCAATTACAGTCTAGCACCATTGTACGCAACACACATTTGACGTAAAAACCAGTGCAAATGTAAATATATTCTATGGAACAAAAAGAAAAAACATAAGTAGGCTTAAAAAATAGCTACATAGTTCTACTACTTTTTTGTACATAAAAAAATATACACTGGCCAACGGGGCAGAATTAAATTAAAAAAAAATATATTTTTTTATTTTTTTTATTTTGTATATATTTATATTTATATATTTATTTTGTAAACCAATAAACAAACGGCATAGCCAAAACTGACACCTTAGAATGAGTCAATAATTGGAACATATTTAAGTGAAAAGTAACGCTTAAATCTTAAAACTATAACAAAGATCAGATATGTTGATACAAAACCCTATAAACAAGCAAACATATTGAACAGAATGGTAGAAAAATATAATCAAAATGAATAGCCGGTATTAAAGCCATAAAAACTTATTTAAACACTGTTAAGAAAAGTTTAACTTCATAAAACTTCACACAGAACCAACAAAAATTTAAAAAAAGCTTTACCATGATACACAACCTACTGTAAAGGGCCCCCACAGTATGTTCCATTTTAAATCGATCTAAATACCCAAATAAGACTGCTTTACTGGTTTACGGTTTTTATTTTTCCAAAAATCTCAAGCTGGTATCCTACCGTACGAGAGAGACAAGATTCCGAAATATAATTCGTCCTGCGATTGGTAAAATTCGTCCTGTGTTTGGTAACGTAGAACAACTCGTGGAACTAAGGGACTTTAGGATTATGTTAAAAACAACACCAAAATCTATTATAGCATTCAAAGTTTTGTAAAAGTTGTAGAAAATATGGTAAATATGTCTTCAAATTTAAAATAGGTTTTAGAAATTGTACCGAATGGCGAGTTGACCCAAATTTTCAATGGGCGAAAGTCGAGAAATTTCCAATAATTATTTTCCGTTCGGTATGACGCCTAGGCACAAGGGCTAAGTTTGTGCTTTAAACGCCCGGATCCGAAACGTTTTCAACTTGGGACTTCGAATCTCAACTTCGGCTTTATTTTAATTAAAGTTTCTTGATTAAATACAAGCAAGGTTTATCCAATTCCACGCTTTTGTCATTCTGATTCGGCCTTGACATCCAACGAGACAGAGAAGAGTTTGAGCCGTTGTGTACGCTTTCATCGGCAATTAACTAAATTGACTAAATCACCTTTTAAAAGAGAAAGTCACTGTTTTGTCATCAAAAATATGAGAGCAAACTGAATGTTTATTATTTATTAAGCATGAATTCCTTGCACACTCATAGGCCGTTTTAAACAAATGAAATAAACCTGACATATATCAAATTATATTTAGAAAAACAGTTAAATTAAGGACTGAGCGACTGCAAATACATCTTGTCTGCATTTAGTTTACAGAATTGTAATTTGTTGAAGTCATGATAAGCAGTCAAGAATGAGGTAGTTTAAAATAACACCTTTATCATTTTCTTGCCGACGTTTCGACCTTAATTCGGGTCATCTTCGGGGAATAAAGTATGGTGCTATTCTGTATCTTTTCACAACACTTTCACACAAAGCCAATATGACACCACAAGAATGAACACCATACTTTATGATCTGAGGATGACCCGAATAAAGGTCGAAACGTCGGCAAGAAAATGATAAAGGGTGTTTTTCTAAACTACCTCATTCTTGTAGGCTCCTCACGACTTCAAGAAATTATGAAACAACAGGTCACTAAGAAACACACAGTTCAGAATTGTTTAAAAACTAGAACGTTTGTACAATTAGTTTATATCGTATATAGTTTGTTTTTATTGCAGTCCAACTATAACCCTATATAAGTCAATGTTTAAGAATGGATTGTGGCCGCTTCGAACTTTCGCTGGGTAATTTTGACTCAGTCCAATCTGTACCGTACTTAGTTGATTTACTTTTAATCGATTCTGACAGTTCTGAGTAATCATCGTTTGTTCTCGACATATGTCTTGACCTTTCAGATCTCCTGGTTTTCTTAGAGTGTTTGATTTTTCTTGGTGGCACCTCTTCTTGTTTCGGTTCAATTGTCGTCGTGGATTCGACACTCGCTTTGGCAAATCTGAGCAAATCCAATTTCCTCGCTTTCGCTGCCATAGATTTAGCCTTTGCTTTTTCCCTTTCTAAATTGCAATGCCTTTCCACGCCTGACCAAATATTGTAAGGGACAGCTTCGTCGACGGGAGGCCACCCTTCGTCAGAAGAGTCGGATACGTCTGGGATCTTGTCCACGGAGGAAACAAAATCTTCCAAGTTTCTCAGTTTACTGTAATTCAGACAAAACTCGATTTCGTTAAGCGTGGGCAAGATGTTCGTAAAATAGAACGGTAATTGGTAAATGCCGCTGCTGTCTGTCATCCCTTTCATTCTAAGCATGTGGCAACACTTTTTCACTTTTCTGTGTATACACTTGACTACTTTCAATCCCGTCCTTTTACATTTTTTATCCGATAAAGTAAATGGTGGGTTCGCTGTGCAAAAAGAGAATTTTTTCATAAATCTGTCTTTGGTATGGCCTTGTATGTATAGGATTTTTGGCCTGTCCATTAGTTTAAGAAGCTCGGTACCTCTCAGTCCGTAAAAATGAGTCATTATTTCTAACTCACTTCCTTCGACCATCGCCACTCCAAAACCTTGTTGGTAAAATATCAAAATACCTGTTAGCTTATAATTACTGTCGTAATATTCGTTTTGGTCATTGACGTAAGTGTTGTAGAGGTACCCGAAGTCTTTGGTAAACGAAGCTGGATCAGATGTCCGTTTAACAAACCCGAATACGTACGCTACTCTGTGTAGGTAATAGTCTCGCTTCCGTTTAGATAGGGTGGTATCCGTCAAATCTTTTAATGACGGGCATACCTGAATAGGAGAAACATCCGGCGGAACGTGAAAACTTTTCAAAACTTCGCCATCCCTTAACACCCTAGCCGTACTATACAGCTTGAAGTGGTTCCGGGCAAAAACTTCGTCTATTTCCGCTTGGTCCTTGTCGGTGTTGAACGACCTCTCGTGGTTGGGATCGTCGGAGTCGGAACCGGGGTTGATAGTCGACGGATCGATGGGTTTGTTAAACTTTAGATCGTTTTCCATGCTGTCCATATCCGAGGAGAGGTCGTCGTTGTTGTTATCTTCCGCATTGCTTACATTTTTGCTCCCACGTTGGCTATCGTCTTCGTCCGGTGATTGACGATCAATATGAGCATCGCGTACTTCTCTCATTAACGCTCCGACTAGCCTTTGCGGTTTAGGGTGTTTTTCCTTCGATTCCGGCACGACTTCGGCTAATTTCAGGTTTACGAACGCATTGAAAAGCCTTTTGTGATCTCTTTTTCCTTCGTGTCGCGTTCGATCGTGCTCAATCTTGGGCAGTGGAATCCACTTTCGCAACTTGCTACGTTTCAGATATACATTGACGTTATCTTTGCTGAGTCTCATGAGTTCTTTTATCTCCTCGTCACCGGAAGACTCGGAAGGATTGTAAGAGGCGAGGAGCTCGTACTGCCAATTCTCCAATTTGGAGAAATCGCTCCAATCCGCATCGTACGGATAGGTATGGATGGGTATTTGTGGCTCCTTCTTCGTCGTGGACGTGGCGGTCGACTTGTAATCATCCTCGTACGCCGCTTTATCATCTAAATCTGTATCCATTTTTGTTCTCTCAGAAAGTCTACAAATATAAAATACAAGTGGTAAACCTCAAAAAATATACCATATGGTTTATACGGTAAATGTGTTTTCCTACTTAAATCAACATTGTGCGTTCTCAAACTTGACGCGATTCAAACCAACAATTGCTTTGAATGGAGGGAAGGGGTTGGGTCGAATCGCCGAACCAATTCACATCTTTCAAAAGGGGAAATACTTGATTTAGTTACCTTTCCGGGTTACAGATTTATGGGTTTTAGGCAGCCAAACCGCAGTTTGACAACACAGTCGGGTCCTTGACCTGTGAAACAGTCATATATCTTTTGCCCCGGTAGCCCCACAGTAAAACTGTCTAACTGCTTCCTTTTTTTTCAGTATGATCACAACTTTACTATTTTATCCAAATATGACGTTCGGAGCTTAATATAATTTCAAAAACTAGGTATTTAAAAATAAAAAATCCATTTAAATCAATGAAATGTATCTTAATTCAGGGGTTGTGGTCTACTTACTATTTTCAATATTATATCAAAGTGTTTAGTAGCATTTCATATGTCAAGTCGATTACACTAGAATAACTGCATCTAAAGATTTGAATTAACAATAAAACTAAAGAAACGATCTTAAGTTCATCAATTTACGTACGTTAAGAGCCTTAATTAAATTTAAACGCCAATTTTTACAACTTAGCACGTTTTATCCAAAAACCGAATGAAAATGATGAACTTTCAAACTTTGTTTTGTTTAATAAGTCAGAAAAACGATGACGTATTAAACTAATACTGAAAACATGATGGGTCAAAGAGACTTAAAAAGAAGAGTGAGAGAGAAGAGATAGGAAGAGAGAGAGAGAGAGAGAGAGAGAGAGAGAGAGAGAGAGATGAATAAATAGAAGAAAATTGTTGGAGAAAAAGAAAAAAGATCAGCGAGAGATATAACTATATAAGTAAATTGTTCTTTTTGGTTGAAATGAAAAAGTTAGTGCCACGAGCGAGATTCGAACCCACGACCATCGACTCAATACGCCTTGGGCTACCGTAACTTCGATCTACTCGGACTCCCCACATTAACTTTTTCATTTCAACCAAGAACTTACAAAAAAAGAATAATTAATTGAAATAATTAATATGCACAATTATGACCACTAAACATAAATGGATTGATATAACAAAAAAGACAGATATGAGGAAAAAAGGAGGTGAAAAGTAGGCAGAGTGATGAAGAGTTAAGGAAGATGAGATATAAAGGGAGAGAGTAGAACAGAAGGAATAGGAGTTAGAGGGTGAGAGCTATGTGTGAAATCGAGTACAGGGGGTCGGAATAGTAAGAAAATGTAGCTCGATTACAGAGTAAATACAAAAAAGAAGAGAAAGCCGGTGTTGTGAAAAATGGTTTGATGAGAGGGTCTGTAGATAGATAGATAGATAGATAGATAGATAGATAGGTAGGTAGGTAGGTAGGTAGAGAGAGAAAGAGAGAGAATGAGAGAGACAGACAAAATGACTAAAAGTGGTAAAGAAAATTAAATAAAAACGAAGACAGAGAGAGCAGGAAAGAGTGAGAGTGGATGAATAATATAAAACTACCTTTTATGTAAACTTTATATATATATTTGGCCTAAATATTGGAAGAGTGAGAGAAATGGTTTGGTTCAGAGAGTTGATAGAGCGATAGGTTGATTGATAATTAGATATATAAAGATGGAGACAAAAAGAGAGATTCAGAGAGAGAGAGAGAGAGAGAGAGAGAGAGAGAGAGAGAGAGAGAGAACAAGAGAGAGTTAAACAGAGATAAGTAAATTGGAGAAAATTATGCGAGAAAAAGAGAGGAGTTGGGAGGAGAGGAAGATCGAGCATAAATCGTTCAGGTGGAGGAATAGATAAATTAAAGAGAAAGATATACGAGACAAAGAACGGAGAATTGGCAGAGTTATGAAAGACGAGATGGTGGAACAGAAAGTAATAGAGTTAGAGAGAAATTTGAAAGTAAGAGAAACACCGAGGGAAAGGTTGGAGGAGTCAAACCGAGTAAAAACAATAAAGTGCAAAAGGAAGAAAGAGAGAAAGTAAGTAAGAGAAAAGGAGAGAGAAAGGGAAACGGTATGCGATAATTAGAAATATACAGATAGAAAATGAGAGATGGATGAGGGCGAGAGACATGATAGACAAATTAATAAATAGATAAATAGAAAGAAAGATGGAGTGGGAGAAAGAACACGGAAAGAGATAGAATTAGAAAATGAGAAAGCTGCTCAGAGAAGTTAATTTTTTGACCAATAGCGGTAAACTTACAAAATCAACACCAATCATTATGAAATTTATTACCTTCCAACCACTTGCAATTTAGCCAAATAATCCTTAGCATTCAATTTCGAGGCTGAAATAATTAAGCCACCCTTAATCAATTTGACATATATAATCATTATATGCTATTTTTCTCTAATAAAGTAAAAATTGTTGTTGGAATAACTCTATGCGCCTTATCCCTTTAGTTGAAATTGCTTGTATTTGAAACTAACACTATTTTCAAGTAAATTTCATATCGTGTGCGCCATGGATATTTTTTTTGCTATTTCAACCAGGTGTTGGCTAATTTGTTTTTTTACGAATTTTATTTACGCTGTCGTATATCTTGTAAAGATACAATGTAATAGTCTCGTCTCTATTCGTTGAAGTGCGAGAACATTTCATAACCAGAATAGAATTCTGTTTATTTCAAAAGGTCAAGGCCCAGGTTCTTCTCAAGACGTAATTTAGACGAGGCAGACTTCTCTGTCAGACGAACAATGAGGGGATTAGTTTCATTTTCTTTCCCTGAACACCCTGTCTGGGGTGATTAATTATTTTCTTGCCGCCGAAGGGTTGGTGAACATTTCTCCCGGAGGGGAGGTTTCCGTTTGGTTCCTGCTCTGACATCAAAGCAAAATACATAAACAATATAGTAAATAATGAAAGGAGGGCTTTCCCCTTTCAAACGACGATAAATGGGATTTGGTGTGGGAGGGCCATTTCCGATGCATTATGGCGTACCACTTCAAAGTGGCTGAAATTATAAGGAGTAAAATATGACTTCAAAAAACTCGTCATCCGCGAAATGTATCACTTTCTGAGTCATAGTGCTCTTTACACTCCACTAATTGAAATGTAACATTAATGAAAACCACATTATGCATAGTTCATTCCTAATTATTCCAAACTACAGAGACTATAACGTGTTTCGCGGAAGTGTTTACAGTTAATATCAGCTTGGATATTTCGAGTCTGAAAGCTTGTTAATTGCGTTAATAAATTTCCACACTGACGTAAATGTTTACAACGTTATATATAGAAAAATGTCGGGTGTAGCTCACATCAACTTCAACCCACTCAGTCTTTAGGTGTGGTTATTTTTAGGCCTTGGTTCTATTGTTGCTGGGTCACAGCCGTGTTGATTGTTGTTTTTTCAGTATCACAAAAGCAAACAAGCTAATTTAGAAATTGAAATTAGTATAAAAAACACGGTTTTGATAATTTAGGTACAATACGTCAATAATAATTTTTAACTAAATTTTCTAAATTATTATTATGGAAGTTGAAAGAAACCACGATCTGACAAAAATAGAAAATTAATCTAAAAATAACTACTAAATAAAGAAGAGTGGGTTGTTCTTAATTAAAATCTCAGTCAAACTTATCCTTCTCCGAACCGTTCCATTTTACCTTCCGAACCTGGAAACCACCTCATTTTCGATAGAAAACACCGACCGCTACTCGGGAAATTGAACGTTAATTAAGAATAAACCAATAATAAAATTCATAATTATTTGTTAAGCTCAATGTTTGAGACAATACAAACATGTCAATTTCATCAAAACACCAATGCAAAAAAAAAAAAAAACAACAACAACAACAACTCTGTATTATAAGATTCGGCAAAACGTGTTTTTCCCCAGGTTATACGTAAAAACCCTTGTTCTAACTTATAACCATGCCATTTTTCAGCCGGGATTTGCATATCATAAAAGAGAAGTGATAGAGTTCTTCTTTTGTATGAACAGTCCTACCCGTCTACTTGACTTTCTCCTAACGGCGCATGTGTTTGCACAGCATACATCATTAAGGCACGTGACCCCCTGGTGTGTACCAGATTCAGTAGCATACACCTTTATTGACACGTGTAAGGCTTCTTTTCTGAGAAAAATGTCCTTCAACCGTTTTGGATGTAAAATGGCCAATTAAAATTTAACTTCTAACAGGGCTTTCGATGTCAAAACTTCACAAATAAATACGTTGTTATAAATAATGCGTAGAGATGAAAAAAACCTTAAAAAATGATGATTTGACGTTAACATCGAGTAAAATTAGTTCAACTAAGTCGCATAATACAAACTGTAAAAAATATAAATAATAGTAGCAATAATAATAAGTTTAGGAAAAGTAATAATAATAAAGATTCTCTGTCTTGTAGTATCATAATCACTTAATCACTAAATACATTATATTTAGGGGCCTGATTGACCAAATTACTTCTTTAAATTAATTAATGTTTTTTATGTAAGGTCTTGGTAGAAATGAAAAAGCTAGTGTCACGAGCGAGATTCGAACCCACGACCTTCGGCTCAATACGCCGCTGCTCTAACCACTTGAGGTATCGTGACTTCGATCCACTCGATCCAGGTTGTAGATTGAGATGGGGAGTTGGTGGATCGAAGTCACGATAGCTCAAGTGGTTAGAGCAGCGGCGTATTTAGCCGAAGGTCGTGGGTTCAAATCCCGCTCGTGGCACTAACTTTTTCATTTCAACCATAACCTTACCAAAAAATATTAATTAATTGAAAGGTTTTATTTAGCAAAGAAAATCTTAATCCATAAACTATTTGACAATCAACTAAAGTGATTCTTGAGAATGAATTGAAACTTGGGCCGAATGCTTCAATAAAAGATAATGGTTTCAGGGTCAACATTCTTATGCGATATGGAATTACTACCATATCTATAAACGGTTCATGTTGAAAACAATCATATGATTAGTGTCAAAGTTGATCAATTTTATTAAAAATTAAAAAAGGGGTTAGTAAAGTGACAATGGTTTTCCCAACCATAAAAATTAGTCGCCCTAGTTCCCTCGTTTTTTTCTTTTTTTAGTAAATACTTGCACCGGTATCATTTTTATTTTGTTGTTTACTGGATAATTTTAAAGAAAAATATGAGATATAGTTAAACAAAAAATTAAACCGAGTAAGACAATTTTACCAAAAATTTTGCTATGGAAACAATGAAGAAAATGTTCAATTTAGTACGGAGTATTTCTTCCTCCTCTTGATATGATAACCGCTTGCGTTCGATGTGGCATCGATTTTATAGAGGCTTCGAATGTAGTGCTGTGGCATATTTTCGCACTTCTCCAACAGCGCCATTCTTAATTCCAGCATATTCTCTGGCATCACTGGACGCTTCTTACCCTGGTTGACAAAACAAAGGTTTTCGATAGAGTTTAAGTCGAGACTACATGCTGGCCTATCAGAAAATTGAATTGAAGCCCGTTCCAAGTACTGACTAACGATCCTAGTTGAGTTGGGGTAGGGCTTGTATTGTCAAGCATAAACATAAACCGACGCCAATTAGTAGAACATAAGGAAATTCTTCTGATAGCATATCTTCAATCTATTGCACAGCTGTTACGCCGGGTTAACACCTGGGCGGTAAGATATCTATCGCAGTAGCATTAGATACACGATTTTTATCCGAGCTTAAGTGAGATTTATAGGTTCATACCAAGCGATAAAAACGTGGACAGGAAACACAACGCCAATGTCCTCACTATTTGAATTTGCCATTTTCACCATTTTCTTATCGTACTACTCTGAAAAAAGACACAAGCAGGCTGTGTCTCTTGATACACGTATCTTACGACACAGGTCGCAATCGTACAGGTGTAAATTGATTTTGTCGTTCCTTCGCGTTTTTTATAGGCGTGATCGTTGCGTGTCTTAGAAGACGATTATCGTATATCGCTTACGACTCAAAGATGTGTATCTTATCGCTCTGGTGTGAACCCTACCTTAGGGCACCCTCGATGAAAATAAAGTACATAGCCTGCCCAAACACCACTACCTTCATAACTTCTCCGGAGTGAAAATATCGCGGGATGTCATTCTTATGTTCTTCTCCAAACCCTCTCTCGGCTGTCAACAGACTCCAAACAAAACCTTGATTCATTCAAAAAAGATTTTAGTTCAACCTTGCTCAGACTAATTGATGTGAGTTCTGCCAAACTTAACCGAGCTGTTCTGACAGAAGTTTTGTACCAGGAACAAGCCTTCTCGCATGTAATCCAGCTTCTGAGACTTCGCTTTACAAAGCGTAAACCGTCATTAACTTTCTAACTTATTGAAGTTATTGATTGATCTCAATAGCGGTACAATGTCGAGTAAATTCGAAACAATAAAACAATCTGACACGATAGCGACCTGATCCATGCGTTCTAGTAGCCTCTAGTATCTTGGTAGCGAGTTAAAACAGTTTGGATAGTTGTTCTGGGAATGCTAAGCACCCTGGCCACGAACGCTTGACTTATTCCATCTTCTAACAGCGCTATGATTCTAGCCGAATATCTATCATTTAAAACCGTCACCCAAACAAGTTTTAACCTTAAAAATAGTACAATTTTTAAAAAATCAAACCACCAGAACGTTAGAAAGAAGCTTTATACAAAAACCAACAATGAAGAGATTGAATTCAAAGAGATTCAAAGATTTAATTACAAAATCCAAATGTAAACACAAGTGGGAGATGTTATCTGTGTTTTATTTAACTCTAATCCTTTAAAACGGGCCAAATATTGTTCTAAAATAATCAATGTATGATTGTTCAAGAGGTAATTAAAAATATTAAAGATTAAAGCCACTATTTGCCTTTCAGTGTATATATATATATATATATATATATATATACAATCTTGAACTTGACAGATTGCTCCAGATCCAATACCTTTTGTGTATGACACTTAATAAGTTTTATTTTGGTTTCCATTCTTTACTTTTAACGTTGATTTCATCGATTCACTGTGAAGTTTGTTATATACCTCTACATATATAGGGGGTTTATATACACCCTAATAACTACAAGGAAATTTTAAAAACCAAGAATGAAATTTAAAATTTAGAGTGCTCAGAAATATGAGTATATTTAAGCAATTTATTTCACTACTCCATTATCTTCAATTTACTTTTTCTTAAACAAAAATTTTAAAAAATCTACAGAAGTTCGGTTTATTTTTCTACATTTTTAACGAGGAAGGAAAGCGTAATATTTTTGAGGTGAAAGCGCTAAGATGGCATCGATTTTCTACCATAGTTATAATTTATTCAAATTATATTCATTAAGCTCTGTTCGCCTTGAAACCTTAGAGCTTACCGCTTTCATCGGCATGCCATTTACAACTGTCCCACCAAAGTAAACGTTGGTTTACTTATTTAAAAGCGCCAATTGGATAAATTGTAATTACAGAAAGTATAGCGTTCCCTATTTAAATTTGTTGAAATTTTATTTTCAATATGGATTTATTATCTATTACAAACTTCACATTGAATCGATGAAAACAACGTTACAAGTTAAGAATGGAAACCAAAAATAAAAACTAATAAATGATACACACAGAAGGTATTGGATCTGGAGCAATCCATGAAGTACAAGATTATATTATATATTAAACTCAAAAAATTAACTGATAATATCATAAATGACTGAGTAAATGATAAAATTGATTATCCTTTGCCTAAAGTCTAATCTATTCTAAATTCTTCTACTAAAACAAGGTTTTAATTTTTGTAAATGGTATTATAATCAAATTAACATATGTCGTAATTATTAGTCTGAAATATATTGTAATAAATAAGATACACAGTCACAGACACAGATACATATATTTTTGTCTATAGTTTGTAAGATAATTTTTCAATTTTTTTAAAATTAAAAGACAGGTTTTTGATCTCTTTCTCTCATTCTCTAGCTTTCTTTAACCTCACTCCTCATTTACAGACATATGCTTTTTCAATTTTCACACATTTTTTCTGACATTTTCACTTTTGTTCGCGCCTATGTTGTGAAGTACAAAATTTTTCATTTTCCGCATGAAAACCCCGTCAATCCACGCTCCTTCATCCAGATAATCATTTTTGATCATCTCTCTCGCACCCCAGTGTCCGTTTTTTGACCAGCACTGTTCACTTCCCGTTTTGGTCCTGTTCTAATCATTTTTTCCTCCGATCGCGCTCGATATTTAATCATCTACGCAGTCAACTGCTAGATTCAATTCGCCTTCAAAAAGTTCTTTGTTTATTGCATCCGATTAAGTTTAATTGCATTTTCCGAAAGTATCTATTTATTATTGCGCGTCATTTCTTTTCAACATCTATTAACACAAATGTGTGTGGAGTTTGTCACAAGTAAAGAATATTTTTTCCCTATTGGTCTCATCCATGGTATTTTTAATATACAAGGTAATTTCTGCCATACAAGAGGGCTTACTACCCAACTACCAATTAAGTGGTGTTTTTACGATCATATCACGAGTGCCTGCTTCCTTGATTCACATAATCCAGATTTTGCAAAGAGGTAATTAATATGCTAATTTTCCAATTCATCTTTGAATAGTTTTATTAAGAATTTTAGCTAACATTAAACATTAACTAAACATTAAACAGCCTAACTAAAACTTCCACGGCTACTGCTGAAAGTAGTATAATTTTTCTTTTCATTTGTATAACGACACACAGCACCTTTACAGCTACAACTTTAAAGACTCAAATAATTTTTTTCTCTACATATTTACCGATTTATCTACCTATTTTAACATTTACAAAATTTTGTTTATCTATAAGTGTCAGAGATAGTTAACTTTTCAAAATTTATTAAGTATACACAGAAAAATCGTCTAAGTCCGATTTTTGGATTAATCTACTTAAGGTATTATTTATTTAGAAATCGTGAGATGCGATCTGGTGTGATGTAGGTTTCAGAAAAACATTTTCTTTATCGTGCCAACGTTTCGATCTTTATTGAGATCATCTTCAGGGCTCAAAGTGTTTGTCTTCTGTGTAATTGTGCCATTCTTGCGTGTCGTGTCGAGAGTCCCAAGGTATTATATAATTACAAATAAATTATTTACCTGTTTCAATTGAAAACGGTTATTTTTTAACAGTATAATCGACTGCAGCTCCAAATGTCTACCTCAAACTACGGCGAAGGTTTTTGCCTCGTCATCGTGGACGAGTCAAATGTTACAGAAAGTGTGTCTTGCGCCGTGTACTTCGTGGACCCTTAATAATTAATAAAGACGTAATGCAGTGTATACACGCAGAGCTGTATGCGATCTGGCACCCCCTCGAACTCGTGCAATCCGGGGAGAACTCAGCCTACCTCGTGTTCACTATTCCCTGAGTGCGTTGTAGGCCCCAAGGGTTGCGCTTAATTCAAAGAATACGCTGAATTGAAGCTCATCGAAAAATTGGTAGTGGTTGTCTGGTTGTCAAGCTGGAAGACTTTACCATCGTGATCCGACCCACTGTCGCTAGACGACCGATAAAGAATTTGGTAAAGAAGAAGTGGCAGCCTCAGTGGATAGGTTGCTCCGAGACGCTCTTACGCGTCAAAAGCACGATTGGTAAGTGGCACGCGAAGAATCTAAACCGCAGAAGATTAAAAGTATTAACCTAACGATTTAGAATTGGCCATACGCGGTTTACACACGAACACTTACTTTTGGGCCAAAGCCCGCGTATGTATCCGGCATGCAGAGAAAGATTGCTTAATGTATTCCACTTAATTGAAAGGTGTCATGGCTCCATATAGGGAGTGAGTAGGAATGCAGCCCAATATAATAACGGCATCGAATCTTTCAGTCACCTGTTCCGATTTTTGGAGGAAACACGGCTGTTTAATATATATAGTAGTAGATTTTGTGTATTGGCGTGTTGAAAAGGAATGCATTTATTGGCGTGAATGTCTACTGTAGGAGTGCTGATGGCGGGTATCCAATCGACTTATTAATTTAAAAATTAGATTACTTGTACACTAGGTATAAAGAGTGATGGAGAAATATGGAGTTCTCTATCACGCTAATTGACTGAAATATATGTAAATGAGAAAGAATGTATTTATGAATGAGTTATATGTGAATGGGTTTGGATGCATTGGGTACTGAAACAGCTGTTGACAGCACCGGAGGCCGAACCTCGGCGGCTGGAAAGACAAGACTCAGATTTGACACCGATTGCCAACAATCAAGGTGGAAGATTCTCGAGGGCTGCCGGTATCTTATTGTAAATTATAATAGCTGTAATTTCAGGTGCGAGAAGCAATAGGTTCAACTCTGTACATGTGTCTGTACATATACGTGCAGATTTGGGCTTGTATAAATCCAAATAATACAGGGTGAATTGCTACTCGTGCTACAAACTTCTCCAGTAGATTCTTCACCCTAAAATGAACAAAAAAGTTCATATTGTCCATGGTCCGATTCTCAACCATTTCAGAGTAATTTCGCTTTTTATCGATTTTGAAAGATATCACGTCCTGGCGTCGGAAAATCGTGATATCTTTTAATCTAAACATTTCTCTTAAAATCTATAAGCACCGTTGAAATCCCCGTTAATTTTTAGAGAGAATCAAAATCATAATTCCATTGAAATTTTTTAATTTAATTTAATGCCCATTTAGTATGTAATGCTTAAGAAGTTTACAAACAGCTAGAAGGTCAAGGAAGAAAGACCCAAACGTTTTGCCACCTTCATCTTCTTATTGAAAAATTAACGGGGATTTCAACGGTGCTTATAGATTTTAAGAGAAATGTTTAGATTAAAAGATATCACGATTTTCCGACGCCAGGACGTGATATCTTTCAAAATCGATAAAAAGCGAAATTACTCTGAAATGGTTGAGAATCGGACCATGGTCAATATGAACTTTTTTGTTCATTTTAGGGTCAAGAATCTACTGGTGAAGTTTGTAGCACGAGTAGCAAGTCACTCTCAAACATTAGCAATCCTTGAACCACCATTTTTTCTCTTTTTGTCATCAACATCTTGGTCTCACAACCACTAAATAAGAAAATGACGAGTGCGTTGGAAGCGTTATTAAATCAGGTAGTTTTCCTCAAATTTGCTGCCTTCTGAGACTAAAATTAGAAACTCTGGATTACTTTATACACTTTCCGATTTACACAATTTTCCACTCTTTTTGTAGTTCTGGCTGAAATAAAACACAAAAAATTAGCCCAAACATTTTGCCACCGTCATCTTCTTATTGAAAAATTAACGGGAATTTCAACGGTGCTATTAGATTTTCAGAGAAATGTTTAGATTAAAAGATATCACGATTTTCCGACGCCAGGACGTGATATCTTTCAAAATCGATAAAAAGCGAAATTACTCTGAAATGGTTGAGAATCGGACCATGGACAATATGAACTTTTTTGTTCATTTTAGGGTGAAGAATCTACTGGAGAAGTTTGTAGCACGAGTAGCAATTCACCCTGTATAATCTGAGACAAAATGCATTAAACAATTAGTGGCACCAAATGAATGTAAATAAACTTGAATAAATTCGATAATATCTGTAATTTAATTTGTTCCCACTTGATTTAATCAATCGGCTTGAGAAAAAGAAGGCGATTCCTTAGGAAGCTGTATATGTCAGTTTTTCGCTAGGCCATCTTTCATTCTTGTTGAAGTGGAAAAATCGAATCATTTCCATGTTATTGAACAGTATTCCTTGGAATAAGAAAATTGCTCAACGAATTATCAACGAGTCTCAAAGGGCACAAATAATGTGTTTTTTATAGTTGAACCGTTTAACCAAAAGCAAAAAAAAGTGCCAAAAATTTATAAAATCTACTTAAGTTGTTTAAGATTCAGAGAGATAAAAATAAATCCCGGGAGAAAATATTTCGTCTAATAAGGCGTAGTAATGGGGAAGAAGCCCGATATTTTTACAATCTGTCGCCAACGACGTGCCGCCCTTGAATTCGCTCTAATGAAACAAATCAATCTCAGCCATTCATCTTTTTTGTTACTTATAACGTCTCGAGATGAGATTTGTAAGGATCCCACTTCAGATCCTGGTCGCATCTTTTCCATCTCGACAGTCTTTTGTCAGAGCTCCTTCCCGTGACTAATGTCCTTTCTGTGAAATCCCTTCAGGGAAAATCCAGGCTAATACGCCAATTTTTTAAAGTGGAGCTTAACTTGTCAGGCAGAAAAAAATCCATCATTATAAGACAATAGCCTTAAATAAATCAAGCCCGAAATAATTCTACTCTAGGCGCTTCTTATCGGTAAGTCCAGCTTCAGAAAGGAAATATGCCCTGTCACAGTATGAAGTACAATCCCTCGGCCGAATGTATTTCGGGATAGAACACACAAAAATAGCAAATATTGTCATCGGCCACGCGCGTCATCACGACTACAAACAGAAATTAAGGCAGTTGATTCTAAATAAAGTAGGACATTTGCGGTGTCTTCTACTTTAAGCTAACAACCCCCTCTCGTCAAGGTACGTGAATAAACGATTGTTTTTATTACCGTATGTACATTCGTTTGCTGGCAGACATTTCCTCCTGTTTTTGTTATCTGACTCCCAATGTAGGTAGTAATTCAAGGAGATCAATAACTCTTTCAAAATCACCGAACCATTCTCTTGGTGAAAAGTGGTTTAATGACTATCCGAAGGTCTAATTAATCCTTTCATCGATAATCTCTATGGCTGTCCTTTGATACAAACCAATATTCAATTTTTAAAACAAGCCTGTGAAGGATAAATAAAATAGTGTTGCAACATTAACACTAATTATCTGGAGATCGTAAAAATGCGGCCTGGAGTGACGTAGGTTTTAGAAAAACATTTTCTTTATCATGCCTACGTTTCGATCTTTATTGAGATCATCTTCAGGGCTCTAAGTGTTTGTTTACCGTGTAGATGTGTCATTCTTGTATGACGTGTTGAGATGCCCCACACAGAACGACTTCCATCTACACGGAAAACAAACACTTTGACCCTGAAGATGATCTCAATAAAGATCGAAACGTAGGCATGTAAAGAAATCGGTTTTCTAAAACCTACGTCACATCAGACTGCACCTCACGATCTCCAAAATTGGCTAACGGTCACTAAACCACCACACATTAAACACTAAGTCTTTAGGTTTATTTAAAACAATCATTAATGCAAAAATAAAATAAATTTACATTATAAAGTAAAATGACGTAGATATTAAATACGTGAAAAAATGAAATTTAATCGTAATAAGTTTGAATATTTATAAAAAGGGATTTTTATTTTTTTCATACAACAAAAAAACTATACATATTACAAAGTGGTCTTGAAAGCAAAACATTTCTCATACATTTGTCAAACTTGCCTTGAACCGGCATTGGGTTACTTATTGGGTACGACTTCCCTTGCGGATTTATTGAATTACTCAAATGGGTTTCAGCATTGCAACATCTTCAGTGAGGAACTGTCAGTCACTTTGTCCGAGTAAAGGTCCGTCGGTTGTCGTTAGCAGCGTTTGCTTTAGGAGGCGTGGTCACGGTGTTATTGGTTTCTTATTATATTGGTTATTCCCATTGTCGGTTATTATTTGTGCGTTGTGAGTTTTTCCCATGAAGTTTTCGTTTTCTTTTTTTTTTGTTATGTTGTGTTTTTGTGGTGTAGAAGTAGTCTGTGAATATATTTTGGTTGTACATTTATAAGTGTTTCCGACTATAAGTGTTGTTTGTTTCTGTAACTCTCGGTTCTCCAGTACGTTGAGTTTTCGTCCTTTTTGTCCGTTTGTACTCAAGTCATGCTTGTTACTGTGGTTTTAGTGGTGTATGGCGTAATTTTATTTCCCGTCGCTGTGTCTAAAGGATCTGAGATGTTCTTTGAATCGATTTCTTAACGCTCTTCCAGGCTGTCCAATGTATGTGTATGTGTCTCCGCAATGACATGTGATACGTATAAACACCGGTATCGTCTAGCGAATCAGTTGTGTTTCTTTTTAATAGTTTACCTGTAGTCCGAGTTTGTTGAACAAGTTCGTAAATCTGTAGGTTCCTTTCTGGTGTATTAGAGTATTGTCCTTTATTGGTGTTTCGTTTTTTATTTTTTAAAATATTTTTTTTAGTAGTTTCTGGATGGTGCTTGCTTTGTACCCATTTTTTATTGCGATATTCGTAATTGCTTGTAGTTGTTTTTTGAAATTTTCTGTTGGGTTGTTTTCAGTCTGTGGTTCGTGTGTCGTAGTGCTGAAATTTTATGTTTGTGTGGATGGCTGGATTGGGCGTTTATGATATTGTCGGTTGCAGAGGGATGTCTTTACATTTGGATTTCGCTTTTATTCTTGGTTATGGTTATTTAGTCCAAGAAGTCGATGCTGTGGTTATTTTCAGTTTCTGTAGTGAATTCTAAGTAGGTGTTCTGAGGAGGAGTTGTCTGGAAAGTGGTCGTCAACGATCTAAATACATTATTTTTGGGAAGTGGTTCTCTTCGCGGTTTCAGAGAAACACCTCTGCAAGAGCCCGAGTTGGGTTTCAAGCATTCCACAAAAGCCATTATGTGCGAAAACATCATTAAATCTAGACTAAAATATTAATCCTTATTTGTCGAAGAAAACAAATCCTTTATTGAGCAGTGTAACCAAACCGTCTTTCTATATTATTTGTTATTATAAATTGTAACGAGACCATCCAAGAAGAAAAAATGTTGTTACATAGTCTTCTTGGAGAGATATGAATAAATGATTCTATAGTACAAGCAAATATTTAATTGAAATACTATGACTAGATAATACACACAGATTGATTAGAATTATTTTCGCCAATAGGGCTTAATGTAAGCAATTTCGTTCAAAAAATTATCAAGATGATGAAGAAAATTTATTTATGGGAATAAAAATTTGGAGCCCCATCGTAAACAAACATAGAAAGAAAGATTAACAAAGAAAGTTTTTTCGACGGTTTTCTGCCTTTGTGTTGGCTACAAGGTTATATACTCTAGTTACATACTCTTCAACTTGAAAGAGAACTCGTTCTTCTGTGAACTCAGAAAACAAAAACAAACAAAATAATTAAAGTTTTTAAATTATTTTTATGGAATTTAAGGTCACTAATGTTTAAAAAATGTTTGACTACATTCGTTGGTATATTATACTTATGTTGAAAATGAATTTGTACAGATGACAAATTGTTTAGTATTCTACTGCTAATGGTGGGTCTTTTTTATACATGTTAATAATAAAGGTTGGTTTCATGCTCTAAACAGGGTGTTACAGGGTTAAATGTATATAGCATTTTTCAGTCAAATGAAACTTTTTTTCAACGAAATGAAACTTTTTTACAATGAAATGAAACTTTTTCAATCAAATGAAATCTTTTTTCAATCAAATGAAACCTTTTTCCAATCAAATTAAATCTTTTTTTCAAGCAAATGAAACCTAAAACCTAATGATAATAATTATGTACAGAAATAAATAAATGACATTATAGTACTAACAATAATTTTTATGGTGATGAATATTAATATTACAATAATTGAATCGTAAGACTTAGGTACAAGAACGTTTCTTGTGAAGATCCGTATTCATCAAACGTTTCTACATACACCCCGTCAAAATTTAATTAAGTAGGATAGAAAAGTGTTTTTGAGCGAGCAACAACTTTCTGTGATAGAAATTATGAATGATGGGGTGGGTGTGGAGTTCAATCCTTTTTAAAAAGATGGTTCCTACTCACAGTAACTTGTTTCGCATCAATCCGGATTTCGAGCCTTTTAGCTCATCATCAGGTGGAAGGGCGTTTTCGTGTTGGCGGGGGTATCACTTTTGCGGGTTCACTTTTGCAATTCATGTCGAGAGACGTGTCTGTAGAAACCCTTCAACCTCACCATAAAAATTATTTATGTTATTTATTTTTTACGAGGATTTGCAACAGCAGAGGTCATATAAGCCCTCAGGGTGCCGGTGTTTTTGAAAAAAAGCCCATTTGTAAGTGTGTCGGGTTCGAATGCAGGGCCGCTGGACACCTTACAGTGATGAGCGCCGTGTCAAACCTAAACCGTTGCGGCCACCGACGCCCCCCATAAAAAATATTGTTAGTACTATAATGTCATTTATTTATACCTCTACATAATTATTATCATTAGGTTTTAGGTTTCATTTGCTTGAAAAATGGTTTCATTTGATTGAAAAAAGGTTTCATTTGTTTGAAAAAAAGTTTCATCTGATTGAAAAAAGGTTTCATTTGATTAAAAAAAGTTTCATTTCATTGAAAAAAAGTTTCATTTGGTTGAAAAAAAGTTTAATTTGCCTGAAAAATGGCTATATATTGCCATAGTGAATTCAGTAAAAAAACCCGTAATTCTGCCCCCCCCCCAGAACGAGTTTTCTTTCTTGACTCTTTCATGGGATATTAACATTTTGATGATTTTAGTAAAAAATCTGATTTCTTCACATAAAATCGTATTTCACAACTTTAGCGAACAGCAGCAACCCAAAAACATCGTACATATCATATTTTTAATAAAAATATTTATTAGTTGGTAACAAAAATTAGGTACATTCTTCTCGTGGCATGGCCAGCGAGGAGCCTTCATCTGACCCCATTAGATTTTTACATATGGAGAACCCTGAAAAGTTCCATGTACAGCACACCCATCAAAAGAAAATATTGACATCACATGCAATGACATGACGGAAAGAAGGAAGGAAATTGATCTGATTTTGTTACAAACTAATAAATATTTTTGCTCTCCTTGGTTTCGATATCACGTTTTACTAACCTTGCAAAGGAGATTTCACTAAGAAAAGTTCTAAAAACGGTAAAAGTATGTTCTTGGAAAACTTAGAAAATAAGGCAACTTTGGTGAAATCCCTGAAAATTTTTGTGGAAAAGTTATTGCACGAGCCACAATTGAGCATTTAAAAAAAAGAAACATGGGTTTTGTCATTTTTTATTCTTTGAGCGGCTACTGTGAATTCGGAAGCGCGGATTTTTCAACGGAAATGTTGTTGTCTTGTGAAAAATCGATTGTATTTTGAGAAATAAAGGTCAAATTTGTATTTCAATTCTGTAAAGTTGAAAAATTACCATTTTATACGAAGAAATCTGATTTTTTACTAAAATCCAAAAAATGGAAATTTTACAAGAAAGAGTAAAGATGGAAACCTCGTTCTGGTGACAATGAACTAAGATTTATTTAGTGAATCCACCATGGCAGTATTTTCATTTATCCCTGTATATGTGTAAGTCCAAAAATGGTATATCATTTTTATCCGATTTTTTACAACGCGAAATTTTTTCCGCTAATTACAATCGTTTGTAAATTATAAAACACAAAAAACTTACAAGAAATATCTGTAGAAAGTAATAAAGCCCCATTGCCCTTCGGACGTCAAAAATGTCAGGTTACACTTATCTACTGTAATTTTTAAATGAATAAAACAATTCTTCCATTCCACCCTTTTTGAATGTATGGAGATTCGAATGACTACAATATTTTGTCAGTAAAGAAAGGAATATTAGCAGCGTTTACGACGAAAAAAAGATGTGCAAACAAATTCGCTCGTCTCTCGTTAAATGTTTGTTTTAAATATGAATTTAAAGTAAAATTTACATATGTCTTCCAAAGAAGAACCTTTGTAAATAATTTCTCTAGAGTAAATGTAATTTTTCTTTTCCTTGTATTAAAATATAACTATTGCGCTTTAAAAGTTAAAAAGGGGTTTTCCTCTATCAAAATTTCAAAATACTTTCTTCAAGAATTTAAATAGGTGTATTAGGTGCAAAGCCTAATTTTAATTGTTAATGGTCTGAATTTGCATAAACAGTACAAATTTACATAATTTGTTAAAGGCTAGGCGAAAAAACGAAATTACAAATTTATTCAAAAGAATAAATGTATGTTGAAAAGGAAAATTTTCAAACTTTGCTCCCTATTTTCGTTGTGTAAACAGCGAGGTAGGTTTTTTAAAAAATATCGAAGTCTGCGTGGTTTCACAACGAGATGATTAACATGATTTCGAAGTTTAAAAATTCCATCGGTGCGAGGCCAAGGGATCTCGGTTGCCAGGCGACAGGCCACATCTTCGGCCGATCCATTTTTTCTGAAAAAAGAACGATCTACCCTCCGGCTATCAGGGTTGAGCAATGTGTTGCAAAATCCTCTGGGATGAAAAGGGTTCAGGACGTGTCCATTCAACGCGGCTTTTCTGCATTTGTACACTGGTTTGTGCTATTGATTTGCTAAATTGGCTTAATAAACTAAGCTTCTTTATGTCCATACCTCAGAAAGAACACGGCCTTTAAGGTAGTTGATCATTTTCCAAGGTTTCCCATTCGCTTATTCCCTGCGGTTCTCATAATTAGACTGGGGAAAAAATCTCTACATTTAGACATAGTAAATGTCAATTTAGTAGAGGGCAGTATACAGGTCATACACATCTGAGAAAACACCTGCACTACACGGCTATATTCGACGTTGACCTCATATGTAGGTTACAAAAGAAAGAAACTTCCAGCCATATCATGTTAGAATAAGAAGCAATCTGAAATGACTACTGTACAAAAGATACCCGGGCAAAGGATTTGCGTCAATGACACTTATTAAAAAACGGATATCAATCAATCGAACTAAACTCAGGAACTAATCTCTAGAATTCTCTTCCTGTGCCAATCCGCAAAGCTGCGTCTGATACCTCTTTTAAATACTTCCTGTACGAACATCTCATCTCCCTCCAAACAGAGACAACATAGGTCACAATATTATTAGGTGCTTTTACTACATTAGAACCCTTGTTACCTTCCTTTTCTCAACTATTAAGTCTTATTGTTTTTATGTAAGGTTTTGGTTGAAATGAAAAACCTAGTATCACGAGCGGGATTCGAACCTACGACCTTCGGCTCAATACGCCGCTGCTCCAACCACTTGAACTATCGTGACTTCGATCCACTCGGACACCAACTCCCCATCTCAATCTACAACCTCGATCGAGTGGATCGAAGTCACGATACCTCAAGTGGTTGGAGTAGCGGCGTATTGAGCCGTTCGTAGGTTCGAAACTCGCTCGTGACACTAGCTTTTTTATTTCAACCAAGACCTTACATAAAAACATTAAGTGATTATGTTAGCACATGACAGAGAATCTTTATTATTATTACTTTTCCATAACTTATTTATCAACTTATATTTTTTATAGTTTGTGATATGTGACTTAGTTCAACTTATTTTACTTGATGTTAACGTCAAATCTTCATTAATTCAAGTGCCAAATTTGTAAAATATTGTATCATTATTATTCTTAGGCGACTCTTGTGTCCGAATCAATTATTTTCTCTGTCTCTTCTCCCTCAACTAGGAAAAGTACTACAGTGAAATCTCTCCTAACGGACACCCCTCCACAATGGTCCCGATTCAATGATATAGGAAATCAATGTATTTCGGAACCCTCTACAACGGAAACCTCTCTAAACCGCGGACACACCTTTTTTAATGAAATAACGGACTGTTTTTTTTTTCTGTGACTATTTCTTAAATTTTTTTAATTACATACATAGAACATTGGTTATGGGGTGAATTTTGTTCATAAATTCTAGTGGTTTGTTACCCACCTTTCCACAACGGACAATTCTTCGGTTCCCTTAGCTGCCCGTTGTAGAGGGGTTTCACTGTATAAGCCAAAGAGCTGCACTGGAGATTTATACGAAACCCCTACGTCCTACTATCGTCCTTCTCATCACCATCATTCCTAGGTACTACATTCACATTTGTGAAGTGGGTGTACCGTTTCCGAAATAACGCTTTGCACTTTGCGGTCACATAGAACATGTTCCGATGTCTCTGCTGTTTCATGGTGGTTTGTGTTTCAGTTTTTCCCATTTTTGTGTGCTTATTGTAATTCAATGGTACGGCCAGTATTAAGGTTATTATTTTTCTTAATTCCTGCTGTTGATGGAGAGGTACTTTTTCCTTTTCCTGGTTGAGATGTCATTTTGTTCAGTTCCGCTTTTAGCATGTTTAGGGGTGCGCCGATTTGTGTTTTTGGTCTACAGGGTGTGAGGGCTGCTTCTCCTTTTGATAGTTTGTAAGTCTGTCCATTGCTGCAATCCTCTCACGTCATGCCGTAACTCAATGTAAGTAACGTTCCTGCAGTGACATTTTACCATGAATTGGAGATTTGACTCACATACCATCTTTGAGTTTAAGGTGGGAAGTCTGTAGCCATCAGTACTGCTTGGATGTCTAAGAATATGTACATCTCTGCATAGTTTAGTCTCTTTTTGAGTATTTCTTGTCTATTGCGTGAGTTCAAACTTAAATAAACGGTTTTATGGAACCTAAAGTTTTGCCACGTCAGTATATAAGCCACACGCATTCACAAGCATTTCCAGACCAGCTTTGAGTTTTACGCTGAGTTTAGGTACAGTTTAATTGCCTCATTTCCAATGGCTTTTAAATAATCATCCATGAACGGTGGCTATTTTTTGTAAAATCGATATTTAAACTCTATGAAATATGTTCTGTCACATTTAATTACTTTGGTTTTTTATTGTATTGCAAATTCTCTAATGACCATATTTCTAGGTAGCAGAAAAAGAAAGTTTACAAAATGTATTTTTAAATAATAAAATCTTTTCAGTGGACGTATAATTCATGTAATTAACGAACAAAAACTTAACATATTAAATTTTTACAAAGGAGGGCTCATTAAAAAAAAAAAGGTTTTCACAATGGCAACAAAGGGGTGGTTGAAAGGGAGCTGTTCTCAAGATAATGATATTTTTTCCGCTTGGTATTTTACTTTGCTAAACTCAGAGAGCAAACGTAAGCTGGATAATTAAATTGGATAATAAGTTACGAGGCGGATAAGAAGAAATTACAATGTCATTTGTATTCTGAGCAATACCCCCGGCCCGACGCGGTGCTCCCTCCTGGGGCTTTTAGTCGGGCTTTCTGAAATGGGTTGTTATTGGAAATTCCGTCCCTCTGTTTCCAGTCTGGTTGACCAAAACCTTGGACACAACGGCATTTCGGACATATACGCCGGATATTTGAACCGATTTCTCATAAGACGTCTTACGATATTTTCATCTCACTGCGTGTATCTTTTTGATGAAACTAACTCAAAAGCAAAGAAAAACAGATTTTACACAAGATATTGTTTTTAACTTTTATCACTACCTTTGAATTTAAAACATATATATTATAGATAATTGATGTGGATGGCAATAATCCTACCACCTTCGGCTCTTTAAAAATTCGCTCAGATCCAAATCCACTGCAGCATTGCTAAATAACCGGATGTAAGTGCTTTTACAACTTAAAAGCTCTCAAAAAGACCTGGCACTGTAAAAAAAGATTTATAATTTAAATTCTACTTGCCTCTGAAGGTCAAAAGGGATTTGATTATTCCCCGTTTGAGGGAGCTTTCTATTACTAGGTTGGATGAAACAATGACTGAATATTAATGACGAAAATAATAAAACAAGACACTCAACACGACACACAACCCTAACACATTTACACTGAAAACACACACTTTGAGCCCTGAAGATGTTCTCAATAAAGATCGAAACGTTTCTAAACCTACATCAATAACTACCGCATCTCACGATCTCCACATAGACGTAAATGAGTGGTGATTAGTGACCGTTAATCGATATTTATTTAGAAATCGTGAGATGCGGTCTGGTGTGATGTAGGTTTCAGAAAAACATTTTCTTTATCGTGCCAAAGTTTCGATCTTTATTGAGATCATCTTCAGGCCCTGAAAATGATCTCAATAAAGATCGAAACGTTGGCACGATAAAGAAAATGTTTTTCTGAACCGCATCTCACGATTTCTAAATAAATAGACGTAAATAATGATTATCAATAAAAACATATTTAAACTGTTTTACATATTTTATACTTAACATTAATTTTTTATTTGGCTGGTTTTTAATGTATTTTGGGTTTTCGTATATCATATTAATTTAGTAGTTTTATTGTTAAAACCACGAAACAACTGTAGGTACACAAGATTTTGTTCGTAAATATGTTCCATGTTGTATAAATTATAAATTATTTAAACAATTTAGTCTAGTAAAATTCGTATGGATCAATAAATTATCAAAAAGAATCTTTGACGAAAATACATTAAATCTTCTGATATAATATTTCGGGAAATGGAAGTAAAATTAGACAGATTTGGTAAATACCACTCTTTCCAAGAAATCGAGAGGATTTTGCTTTTATTTGCAATTTATTATAACGAAAACACATTAAATAAAAATCTTTATTAAATAATTGCCGATTTTTATCAAAAATGACTATGTTATGATGTCAATTTGTCTGATTATTGATTTTTTTATTTTTAGAAGTCGCGACATCGTTGTGTTTTGTTCTTCTAGTGCAAAACAGGCATAAAAGTTATAAATATTTATAAAATGTTTTATACTTGATAAAGTAAGATTTCCACATGTCTGTGCCTTGTTCATTTCCGATCAATTTTTTTCAATCCTCAAGGAGCAGGAAACCGCACACTGACGATGACGATAAGCTGAAACGCGCCTGACAGACCAATGAACGTGAAAGCCCCAACTACATTTTCTTTCCCGTTAAAGATAATTTATCACTTATATCTCTATATATTCTTTTGCTTTTCTGTTGATAATAATGTTATGAGTTTTACGAATTCACCATTGTGTATATTTTATTAGTTTCGACTAGTTCATAAATATCATTTTTTAAATAATATTCAAAAGAATGTTTGAAGCAGAATGATAAATTCTAGAGTTTAAAATGAACTTTACTTTTATTAAGAGATAAATATGCAGAGTGGGTGGTTCAAAAAGGTGGAAAATATTGATGCAAACAGTCTTGACTTGGAAGTTTAATCTAATATTGAAGGAAGGTCAGGGACTTTATACATCCTTGTCCCTTATACATTCCGCCCATGGCAGAGACAACCAATTTTCACTATCCCATTTTCCCCTTCTCCACAATTATGCGGTTGAGAAAAACGTCACCGCCTTTTATGTGAGCACGTGCGTCATAAATATTTCTGAGCGTGTTACTTTTCTCTATTTATCAAAATAAAAACTAAGTTGAGCCCTGATTTGTCAGAGCGTAGTGCCGATAGACAGCTGTTAACGGCAAGGGTATTTTTTCTTTACAAACGACATATGTCAGCATCAAATAAATCTGGAACGCTTTGGGGAGTTGTTATCTGGGTCAGATTTGATTTCTCTCCTCCATATAAATAAATATGAAAACACTCGTTTATACTTCCTGTATCCAAAGCTGCTGCTCTCATTTATATTTATGAACCATTCCTTCTTTTTACTGCGACAGGAAATGAAATTTTGGGTCTAATAATTGCTCTAAATAATTTAATCAGTAAACAGCATGGCATCTTAGAATAAGAGAAAGCAGAATGTGAAATAGGTGACATAGAGAGAGAGATAGAAAAAGAAAGAAAGAGAGAGCGGAAGGGAGGGAGAGAGAGTGAGAGCCAAATGAAAAGAGAGCGAGATCGATAAAACATACACATACAAGGGGGAGAGATTAGTAAAAAAGATTCGGAGGGGAGTTGGCAGAGTAAGCACGACTGGGGACATAAAGAAACAGGGTAGAACCAAAGGAATAAAAAAGCAGCAAATTTGACAAAGGTAAGGTAGAGAGAAATGGGGAGAGAGAGAGAGAGTAAAAATGACAGCTAAAAAAAGTTTGATGCGAGGGAGATACATAATAGTTATATATTGTAGATTGATAGCTGAATATGTAGAAATGAATAGATAAATAGATATAAATAGTTAGAGGTAGATAGATAGAAGACATAGGTAGAAAGAGACAGAGAGAGATGATAAAGAGAGTGAAAGGGCGTGAGGAGGAAGAAAGGTTGATTTACATTGTAGGGATGAAAGATAAAACCATTGATTGATAGCAAGATATATATGAAATTAAAAGAAAGATGATATACCTACACAGAGCAAGAGAAATACGGATAGAGAGATGCAGAAAATCGAAAGAGATAGAACTAGAAAAATAGAACTGAGAGGCTGAGAGGGGATATTTATTTAACCCATAATCAAGTCTTTGTGAACATTTCAGCTTTTTAACCTGCTGAACTTTGTGAACTTTATGCAAACATGTAAATACATCAAAGAGGTTTTTTGTACTCTATCTTTACCGGGAATTGCACAAAATGCAGCATAACTCATTATGAAACTTATCACATTCAAAATATTTTTAATTTAGCAAAAAAATAAAAATAATCCTTACCAGTTCAACTTCGTATTGTTTTTAGGCCTTCAGGTCAATCGGCTTCATGGAACTGTAACAAAAATAACAAAAACAATAAAACTTAATGAAATATTTAGTAATTAATATAATAATATTTTATGAAATCCTGGGAATTCGATTGAGTTCGTTTGAAAATATTATATAAAAGTATTAATTCATAATCATGAAATTCATACAATCTTTAAAAAACACACGCTCATACTTTTGCTGGTTTTATTAAAATAGGGATTCATTAATTATTTAGGTAATATGTTAACTTTAAAAAAATAAAGTAATGTTCTCAAAGCTTTCTGCTGCATGTGAGTCCAAATGGCCCACTATTTGTCGGTAAGCATCAAAATGAATGCATTATTTGCCATACAGGTTATTAAAGCATTTGGTTTCTTCTCAACTACAGAGGGGGTTTAGGATTATCAGGAACAGAGGAAGACCATTGTTTGAAAAGTGGAATTTTTATATTTTTATGGCGTGAAGAACAAAAGAGATGTTAAAGTCATCGTGAAGGCTAAGATGTAGAAAAAAAGTTTGCAATACCTCAAAAGGTGGTACGGATTCTGGACGGATTGTATTCTATAAGACATGGATGTTTCAGTGAGCACCAGTTTACAGAGTAGTGTGTATCTTCTGTTATTGAGGCATTGTTTTGATCGTCTATCAAAGAGTCGAGAGAAAAGGTAATATCGATATTGTTCTTTTCGTTCTAGTCTGAAGTCTAATTTGAAGACGTAAGGTGTTTGTCTATGTATAGCGCTAAGGAAATTATGTTGAAGAGGAAGTAGTGCTCTCTAGTATTGGCATTTATTTAGGTTAACTTTTATCCACCTCTTCTTTAGCATTAGGTATGAGGTGTATAAATGTAAGAGATGTGTAAATTTCTCGAAAAGGAAGGAGAAGGAAATCCTCTTTCTCAGCAGGCACAGATCTGTGGAAAATTATTGGCCTTTATATCGGCCACTGCACTCTTTACTATCGCCTAAAGGACGGGCAAAGAAGAGGCAGGAACATTTGGACTCTGGCAATAACCAGAGACATCGGCACACATCCTTTGTGAATGTGAGACACTAGCCCGTATACGGTTCTCACAGCAAGAGAAGTGCGCGATGATGCGCCGACGAAAGTCCTTAATTTTGTACAAAAAAAGTGTAATTCCCAAGGTATGGTTATAATTTATAAAGGCTCCCTCTTTATATAAGTCGCAGATTTTGAAAATCCTTGTTCAACCCCCTCCCAAGCTCAAAATAGAATAATGTTCAAATAGATGGAAATGATTCTGGTGTAGTTTGCGCTTCCTGCGGCAAAACCAATTGCGTGTCTTTACAAAAGCCTTGCAACATCGACAGCCAATTGGCGCGTTGCTGCTTATAAATATTCCATATCATCATCCGCAAAATACGCGAGTTTGGCAAAGGTCCTGCTGCCGGCACTGTGCTTTTTGTATGCTCGTGCCGACTAACTCCAGTCGTTAAGACCCTTCACGCGGTGTTTCTCTCGGTTAAACCAGAGTGTAAGCTTCAAAGAAAAGGGGAAAATATCCTGCTTTACGCACAATTATCTACCGGAAAATCCAGCGAGCTGTCTGTAGCAATTTCCAAAAAGTGAGGCTGTAAATAACAAGCGGACAGGGTTGCTGTATCATCGACAAATGTGAACAGGTAAATATTGGCATACTTAGGAATGTCAGCAGTATATATGAAGCAAATGATAGGACCAATGATATTACTATGGAGAACTCCTGGCCAGACAGGATGGGTGGGTGATTGGGAAGTACCGTACGTTACCGACAAATAACTGGAAAGATGTCTTTGAGTTTACACAGCATTCTACCATGCCAGATCTGATCGGTAAGATGAGTAGGGAATGAACAGTAAAGAAAGGATATTTGTGAGATGTTTGCAGTATCGCCGGGAAAAGTGGATAGGGAGGTATTCGGATAATCAGGGATTTCAGCTGTATATAATAAGCAAACCTTTACTACTTAAGAAGGATGGTAAGTAGTCATATATTGGACTCCTGCCCGGGCAGGATGGATCGGGGGTTGTGAAGAACCGTACGTTACTGACATTAGGACTTTATGATGAAGCAGTACGTAGTGGAATGGAAACCTTTGAGCTTGCTGTCATGCCAGATGCGATCGATGCTTGCCGGTGGCATTGCTGAACTGTAGTGCGTAGGTGTCGGAAGCCGATGGATCAAGAATTTATTAAAGGAATGTACTAGATGCATAATTTGTTGGAGGAGGTTTTCAAGAATATTTCTCATCAAGGGAAGTAGACTTATAGAATCATAGGATACGTTGGGCAGTAGTTCGTTGGATTTCAAGATCAGAATAATTGAAGCAAATTTCTGTAGGTTTGGGAAGTACGGTGGTTCCTAAGGGCAGAGACATACAGATAGGTACGGTAGACAAGGACACATTTAGAAATTTTTTCGTAAACATTATAATTGTTGTGGAAAAGACTCTTTAAAAGCCGTAAATTCATGATTCTTTACAGCTATGGTAAAAAAAGGATTCTTTCTAAACTGGTTTTAATGGCTTTTAGTTTGGTACGATAAATGTGGAGGATATGACCTTTTAATGATGCACTTTAAGCCCAGTAAATTCACTATTTTTCGTGGTCCACTTGACCAATTAATAGCATTCAATTAATTAAGGTTTTAAGTTGAGATAAAAAAGTCAGTGTCACGAGCGGGATTCGAACCCACGACCTTTGGCTTGATACGCCGCTACCCTACCACTTGAGTCGATCCCCTCGGGCATCTCAACCCCACCTTTTGAATTTTCCCTCCTTTTTGCCATTTTTCAAATGTCGTGTAATCGGATTGGAATCTCGCCGACAAATGAATTGGCCACGGAGAGCTTTAGTGAAGTGTACTTCATTTCAATTCCTTAAATTCACTATTTTTCGTCGTCCGCTTGAACAATTAATAACATTCAATTAATTAAGGTTTTAAGTTGAAATAAAAAAAAGTCAGTGTCACGAGCGGGAAGTTGGTGCCCGAGGGGATCGAAGTCACGATAGCTCAAGTGGTAGAGCAGCGGCGTATTTAGCCGAAGGTCGTGGGTTCGAATCCCGCTCGTGACACTGACTTTTTTATCTCAACTTAAAACCTTAATTATTTAAATCCAGTGTTCGTGCTATTTTGTTTTTCAGTTATGAAAATGCTAATACCAGAAGCATTAGCGATCATTTTACAAAACAAATTGCGCACTACGCGCTAACAGATTAAACAGCAAAACTGCGTAAATCCTACGGAAATTTGAGCCGGAGAAACTTTGGAGGGGGATCCGCTGGGGTCGATTTGTATTCTTTCACCGTTCTGACACGCTTCCCACGAGGAACACTCGGAATAGATGTGATCTTTGATTTCCACTCTTCACGTGTGTAATAGAAGTGGGCACATAATTTATGAGGTGACGTCTGTCCATGAGACACTTTTTACGTATCTAAAATATATCTGTTTAAGGATTCAAAAAATTCAATCGAACATTGTGACGAACTGCACACATTAAACCCTCATGTAAAAAAGAAAACTGAATTTAGCATACAATCAATAGTGAGGGAGGGAGAGAGAAAGAAAGAATGAAAGAAAGAGAGAGAGAAAGACCGTTAAAAATAGAAATAATTAGTTAATCATTAATAAATGATTACTCTATTACAACTCTTACCTTGCAAAGAAATTGTTTCTTCAATTTAAATATTTTAACTAGAATAATTTTTTTTTTAACCTGCACGATCTTCTTTAAGCGTTTCTATTTCTGACGAAGATGAAAAATAAATGACCTACCGGAAGTGAGATAAAAATCCACCCCTTTGCTGTTACGTCAAAGAGGTGCTTTATTAATAATAAATTAACAATGGGGACATCTCAGTGATTAAAACATTTATTTACAAATTTTCGTTAAATCTTTCTTATAATGGAATAAGAGACGTCGAGGGAAATCGGTGAAACTGTAAACGAAGTAAGATTTTATTCATCACCTTCATTTTTTTTAAGTTATTATAACAAGTATTTTTACAATTCACGATATGTAGTCAATTTTGATAGTTTTCGTTACGGTTTTGGTACAAATTAAATAAGATAAAGGCCTGTAGTAGAATTTTTAAATTTTACAACCTGAAGAGAATATTTCCTAAGACAAAAAACATTTCTCTCATTAGACCTTATCTAATTTAAATAAATGAACTGGATTTAAATGAATGAAAAATAGTTATTAGTTAATAATAGTTTTACGTAAGAGGCAGAATGGAGAGTACAGAGTGCTGATTCTTTAAGGATAGATTTTTTAAAATTAATTAATTTTAATTTACACCTGCGCCAATTGCTGCGCTTAAGTTGATTTGATAACATCTTAGGACAAAAACAAAAATGAATCCAAAAAATATACATAAATACGAATAAAGAAAAACTACTCATTAGTTTCACTTTGACTTTCAGGATTTAAGAGATCGCTAGGTCAGAGAAGATCAGTCTGGGAAGATAGCACACATACTTTACATAATGAAAGATTTCAGACATGAAGGTTTGAGTGGACGAATAATTGTATGTGAAATCATGTAGCGGATTTTCGCTATTTCATTGTGCTGATTGGGATAGGTATTAAGATCATTGTGATTGGGAAGATTGGAAGAAAGGCACATTGACGATAGTTCGGAGGATTTTGGATTGTCGGGATTGGATACGTTGGAGGTTGGAACTTTTTTGAACCCCGAAGTTTAATGGCGTTTGTCAGTTTTGATCGTTCGTCCAGCAACCTTTGAAGAAGTCTGAAGCATGTGTTGAATTCTTGTTTTTTGAGTAGTGTGTGTGGGTTTCATGTGGGTTGTTTGTCACTATATCCCAAAATAGCGAACTTCATTAGCTGGTGGAAAAAGGATACTATTGTAGAAGTTAGGAACAGTAGTTATTATCCAGAGGTTGAAAGTGACATGTTCACATATTTGTATGTTTATTGTCATCTTACACCTCTTGAACCACTCAAGAGATGTGACATGGGTGTGCAGGTTTTCTGGTCAATATGACAGTATCTTAAGGAGAGCAAAGGATTTCAGTAGCCGCATAAGTGGTAACGACCGTTTCAGAAAAGGTAGGAATGTTTGTGGTTTTGCTGTCTAGAGGATGGGTCCTAAGATACTTCCTTGTCGTACCACTGCATCCGTGCGATACCAGATTGATAGAAAGAGGCCAGTGATGACTGGAAAGTATATCTCATATAGGTAGGTTTTTAGGATCAGTTAGGTAGACTTTCCAGTTTCTAGGAGCACTCATTTTGCTCAAGAACGAAAACCATGATGTCTAGCGATGGCAGTGCTGATTAGTGGAATGAAAACGTCTGAACAAAAACTGGTGGTCAAGAATAGTATTACAAGAAAGGACGATAGGGAGATGTTTAAGAGTTTTTATAGGATTTTGCCCATGATGGGTAACAGACTAATTGAACTTAGGATGACAAAAGATTATGAGATTGTTTGGACTTTGGAATCATCAGGATGAGGGAAATCCCTCAAAAAGGAAATTTATACGTCGACATTTGCTATCAATTCAAATTACTATATTAATCCATTATATTTCGTGATCCGATTGACTAAATAACTTCTTTCAATTAATTAATCTTTATGCAAAGATTGGTTGAAAACGAAAAAGTTTTGAAAAGTGGCTAAAAGGAGGGAAAATTCGAAAGGTGGTTGAGATGGGAAGTTGGTGTCCGAGTGGATCGAAGTCACGATAGATCAAGTGGTAGCGGCGTATTAGCCGAAGGTCGTGGGTTCGAAATCCGCTCGTGACACTAACTTTTTCATTTTCAACCAATACCTTACATAAAGATTAATTAATCAAATTACTATGTTATTCTTTCATTAAAAGTAAAAATAACAAATGGATTTCGCATACCTTGGAAGAAAAGCATTTTTGGGAACTCTTTAGGCGAAAGCCACCATTTACTTTTACTATCAATATTAGTTTTATATATTTTCACTTATAATTATGTTATAACATTTTATTTTAAATTTAACTTGTCCACCTGTATTGCATATAATTAACTTGTACAAATAATAATATAAATTTCTTAACTACTTAATCGCATTTTTTTAACTACTAAACTTTGCCTAGTTGATTATTCGCTCTGATAGAATTGATCATTTATTTAAGGGTAAATGTCAGCTTTGACTCACTTGGATTTCCAATGAACACTAGCGATTTGTTATCAACATTCCAATTTACATCATTCGTCACTGTTCTTCCGAGAAATGGATCGTTCGAATGTAAAACACGGAAGGTAAACCCGATTGCCAATTTCTTGTCCATTCAAAGCATTCCAATATCGATAACGTAACGTCTAAGTTATACATCAAAAAATAAAACATTAAACACTAATTAAACGTGAAAAATATAATTTAGTTTGTTCCATCTAACAGGGAAATTTATAAGAACAAATGAATAAAAGTTAGAAGACGATTGCGCCTGAATTATTAACTTCAATTTATTTCCTTACCTCCTCGATAATTCTAACAGATTAAATAGCCGGAACAAATGTGCGACGGAAATAAAGAAAATGATTGTAAATTAATAATAAATCGACCATTACATCAACCTTTGCCAAAAAATGACTTCTTTTCTATATTTCATCAGCGGACAACCATAAATCAATGTGGATTTTTTGAAACGATTTCCACCTGTGAATATATTTTATACGTCGTTTTATTTGTATTTTTGTTGGCGTGGCCGACCAGTTAGGGCGCCCGAGTGTCGCGCTGGCGGTCCTGGGTTCGAAATCTGGAATAGTCAATGAATTTCCAATTGTGAGTAATATGGAGGAAGTAATGTAACGTGGTTTGACCCCTCGTCGACATCAATGAGAGTCAGTCGTTAACCCTTCCTCTATGACAGGAATTACGTTACATTACGTTTTTTTACTTACATGGAACATGATTTAGACAAAACTCGTCAAACGAAAACTTAAAAATTTAAAAACTGAACCGTAGAAATAAATTAAAAAGTAATAATTTGCTTGAAAACCTTGAAACAATTATATAAATTGAGAATTATTAAGCTCGAAAGAATATGTTAAGATTTGTTAAGAAATTGTCCGTTTATGCAAATTGTTATTTTACCCAATTTCAAAAGGATCCTCCGAGAATCACCTGAGCGGCAAAGCCCAAGTCCAAGGTCGCCTCAGCCCAAGGGAAAAGGTTTCTTTATAATAAAACTTTCAACGGGCCGAGCCAAGCTGACAGTTGTATTGCAATTGTAATAAAAAGAAAAGTCGTAAGAAACATGTTTCCTCGGGTTGGAAGCGTTCAGAAAGTGTTGATGCATTATCAACCAATTTGGAAACGTCCACGGTTGTCCACAACTGGTTCTTCCGAACACCTGCTGCCTCATCTATCTCTCAACATATTGGATGCCATATTTCTTCCTAAACCACTATATTCAATTGCGTCAATATCCTTTAAAAGACACGACCATTGAGAAAAGTCAAAATGATTACAATTATTTAGTTCTTATTGAATTATCCCGAACTTTCGTTGTCAGAATTTACTTATTTGATAATACAGACAAAACCAATCAACCGTGCCAAGGGTTATCTCCATTGGAAAGTTTACCTTCATCAAGTAAACTCGCCATTGTACCAATACGACTTAACTTACTTACTGTCAAATTCGATTAGTGCGGTTGTCATCACAGTACGATTTGAAATACTAGACAATAAGAATAAACATTAATTTACTGATTTACATATTGGTTTAACCATAAAATCTCATATCTAAGGACTGGATTTAAAACACAATTTTTGCAGGAAACAACACTTCTTTCTTGCTGACGATTTCATGGAATTTTTAAAACGATTTTCCTGTGATGTTGGCGGATTGATTGAAATTGATCACCGTTCCGCCTTTTCTCGCTGTCAGACTAAAGTGAAAATCATTTTCGGTTCAACGCTATCACTGATGAGTTTTTTTTATATTCCAAACTCTGATTTAATACTTATAAATTCAAACTTGTTTTTTAAGAAATGTTAATAAGTAATTTTATGTTTTCATAGCATTCTTTAAAATATGATTAAAGAAATGATGGATATAAGAGAAAAGATTAAACGCTTCCTTATTGTGTAATCTTATCTAACTGACCACTAGATTCAAAGTGAGGTGCGGCAAAAAGTTCCACTAATGCAGACAGATAAAAGCCGGCGCCCTACAAAGGAGCATTCTTTGTTCCACCCCTATTTACTATTTATACTGCTTACCCACTTACACACACCAATACCGTAATCATCATCTACGCAGACGGTATCGCAATTTCGTTCAACAACACGAATCTTATCCAAACTATGTCCAACATCCAAAAACACCTTGAGCTTACCGAAGACTGATGAGTGCACACAAAATGGAGGACAAGACTGAATGAAGAAAAATTTATTCAGTTTACGTTCACAGCGAAAAAATAGTTTTGCCGTCCGCCGTACATCAACAATATGATATTGATATCCATTCAAGTGAATTATTACGTGGACAGCAGATTGACATGGAATCCTCACACAAGGCTTAAGAGATAACAACTTAATAGAATACTTGCACAACTTTGAAGTTTTCTAGGACCGAAATCTGTCTTGACAGTCAAAACAAACTAACTTTATACAAGACTTTACTGAGACCAGTTATGACATATGGAGTGGAACTGCCATGCCTGACGACAACGAGTGCATCCAATTCCAATCAAAAACCCTCAGTCAAATTGTCAAAGCTCCTATTACTTCCTTAACCTCACTATCTTGGTTCCGTAACCGTTCCCAATTCCAAAAGCTTCATAATAACCTCTCCATCCATTTTAACCATACTGCTAGTGCCTTCTCTCCACATTTCCATACCGAAAACCCGCCACCTCACCTTAATCGACGATGCCTCGAAACCTCCTGGTTTCTTAATCCCTCACACTGAGTACCAGAATTGGCTGGTTTCTCGTGGCATATGTCCTCCGGGTTCAGCTGGCCTTAGTGTTTTTGCTGACACCGCGTGAAAAACGTATAGTAATCACATTTGTAATATATAATATTAAAACGTTAAAAAAGTGATTTGCTTAAAGTCAAATTATTCCATTTATCACAGTCGAGAAAATCTGGTTTTGACATTATATTTTTACTCCAAACAACCTGTGTAGGATACTACAATACATTTCACATCGACTGTAGACAGTTTTATAATGAGTTTACATTAAACTATAGTGTAATAAAAATTAAGCCTAAAGTGCTTTTGCTTTTTTTTAATAAAAAAAATTGATAGCACACGGTAGTATCCTATTGAATACCATCCTTCGAGAATGTTCGGAGCAAACGGAATGGAAGTAAGAAATCATTCGTCTCCATTACGAATTCCAAGGCATTCAAGAAAATCTTTTCACGGCCTTCTTTATTCATGGAAATTCTTCCTTTTCAGCTCTATCTGCGCTATGCATTTCGAAAATAGGGTGGTTATGAGTGCTATTTTATAACTGTACAGGATAAAAAGGGGTGAGTTTTATTAACAAGAATTCACGGCATGTATAAGTACTTCTATAAGAAACTCTCGTAAATTGAACTTTCTCATCAAGCTATCCTTGTACTCGAGGAGGCGAACTGAGAACTACTTTAGGCCGACCTAAAGATTCCCTCTAACTATTCATTAAACTTTTCAACAACTCGGTCTACGTTTAATGGACTTTGTTAGCAATTAGTGTCAGGGAAACATGGGATTTTGCATTAATTATTTAAAACCTAGTAAATTTGTGGTAGGTACGCAATATACAATAGAAATAGTTATTTAATACTCAAAGTCGGCCACAATTTTCCCATGATATAAAATCGATATTCAATAGCAAACGGCATTATTTTTATTCTTCGTATAATGTAGAGATTTCACATCAAACCGAAACGATTACACGAATCGCTTGTAAGGTATATTTGATGAAAAATTTCCAAAACGGTTTCTCCAAAGATTAAAACTTCCCGCAGGGACATCAGCATGATTGCCGGTTTTATTGGGGGCTCAGAAATAAAAGAAATGATTACCTGGGTAAAAGGAGGTTTTGAACTTCTTTTATTGGCTCCCAGCCTGTAATACCTTGAGCTTTGCCATTGAAATTATTGAACATTGAGGTGGAAAGCCAATTCTTCTGAAACTTCCCAGCCGAGCGTCTAAAGATTTTATAGCAACAATCGTGTCGGATTGTCTCCCTTACTACCCCATCTTACTTTTACGATACAACGTTGTTTGTCTATTGTCTCAGACTATAAGAGAAAAGACAACAGTACATTTTTAGCATATTGCAACCCTTTGTACAACTTCGTAAACAATTTTTTAAGCATATATTTATTCATCACTTTTAAGAACTTTTAGAAACTAAGAAGTCACATCATATCGAAAACTGTTTGTCAACTTGTTCTACCATACATTCACAAAATTTGTCAAAGTTCTTTCCAAATATAAATTATTAGAATTAAAAGTTGAGAGGAAAAGAGAGAAAAAAAGATTGAGTGGGAGAGTGATAGAGATGAAGTGCGGAGGCTTGGCAGTTAGTGAGAAAAATAAAGATGAATGAACAATTAATTTAAGACTTGGTCTCAAGGACCTCTCGTACATCGAACGATGTAACGAGAAAGCGATAGAGAAGAAGATGAGCGAGGGGGGAGGGGGGAGAGAGAGAGAGAGAGAGAGAGAGAGAGAGAGAGAGAGAGAGAGAGGAATTGAGGGGGATGGAGAGAGTGAGAAAAATAAAGGTGAATGAATGAACGATTTTTTCAAAACTTGGTCTCAAAAAGCTCTCGAACTTCTGACAATGTAACGAGAAAGAGATAGAGACAGTGAGCGAGAGAGAAAGAGAAAGAGAGAGAGAAAGAGTGAGAGGACGTTAGGAGGCTAGGCATATAAAGAGAAAAATAAAGATAAATGAATGAAAAATTTATTTAAGACTTGGTCTCAAGGACCTCTCGTACATCGGACGATGTAACGAGAAAGCGATAAAGAAAGTGAGCGAGGAGAGAGAGAGAGAGAGAGAGAGAGAGAGAGAGAGAGGGAGAGAGGGAGAGAGAGGAATTGAGGGGGATGGAGAGAGTCAGAAAAATAAAGATGAATGAATGTACGATTTTTTTAAGGCTTGGCCTCAAAGAGCTCTCGTACTTCTGACAATGGAATGAGAAAGAAAGAGAGAAAGTGAGAGAGAGAGAGAGAGAGAGAGAGAGAGAGAGAGAGAGAGAGAGTGAGCGAAATTATATAATTGAATAACTACATACAAATCTTGTAACGACAAATTGAATATAAACTGATTATGTATGTAACATTTATAATGACAAACGGACATAACTTTGCGTTTAATCTTGGTAGCTTTTATAGATTTGATTTGCGCATTTGTTTGCCTATTTTCTTGTGCCATAAATCTCTGTGATAGTGGACTTTGTTCTTTACACTCGTTTGCCGTTTAGCCCCGGTTGCAACGTAAACATCGTTGTTTCGTTTTATAACTCTGTTATACCACCTGTCTACTGTCAAGTTGTTGTCAACAAATTCTGTTTGTACCAGCCCTTATGTACAGCCGATATAAAAAGGGGAAGTGCTTAGCGGTGCGTGCAGACTGTACAGTGCTGTGGAGTGAGGTGAGCTTGATCGATCATATCTGATGCATTGACACACTTATTCGTCTCGTGGCCGGGAGGGAAAAAGGCCCACATTTTATCAGACTTCTTCTGGTCTTTCTTAATGTCCTCTTATTGAATCACAGAAAAAAAGCCCTGATTTTATGGAATTTAACAAATAATAATAATAATAATAATGATATATAGAACTTAAGAATTAGTCTCTTAAGTAATCTTATTAGTCTCTTAAGAAAAATGACAAATGGGTTTTCGAAGCATTTATGGACATGGATCTTGGATCCGTCTGCCAGGGGTCGTTGTCTAATCAATCAGAAAGGTAAAAACCGACTAAAGTAACATAACAACAATAAGCTAGGAAAAAAAAAGGAAAAAGTAGTAAAATGAGGTAAATTGTACGTATGGTTAAATGAGAAAGAAAGAAAAAGAAAAGAAAGCTATACAATACAAATCAAAATCAGACTCCTTAATTAATTCATATATATATATATAATGCGTAGCGTTAGGAATTAAGGGCCGCGAATTAGAATCATTCAAAAACCGCTCCATGTCAACTCTGGGGAAAGTGAAACATCCGAGATGCAATAACCGAATCTCACCCAGAGATGAGCACTCTGCCAAGAAGTGGGATACAGTTCCAATAGAACGCGAATTGCACAAAGTACAGATTGCCAATTCCCCTCTATCCAAACAGCCGAGTTTAAGTGTCTTTGCCTTAGTTATTACTCAATAGTCGAGGCCCAGCGTGAGCCCTATGGAGATGGTCAATCAACATCTTGGAGAGATGAGATTTTTTGGGCAGTAGTATCGGATGCATCATTTCTTCGCTCACGGGTGCATCAGCTAAGCGTCCGCCTACCCTGAGAATACGCAGAGAATCAACAAAAGGATTAGAGATTTTAATTCTGTCGAATTTTTTCCAAAGTGATACTGTTGCACGGATCTCGTCAATACGTGATGGGTTGCGGTGATTTCTCTTAATGTCAAGATGCCGGAGGTCCGTTGCCTTGTTTGGCTCGAATGTTCGCAACGAAACGACGCATGTAGGCAATGACTGTAAGCATCCGCGAGTATGATGAAAATCGCTCCAGTAAGGTCTCAATCGTACCTACTTTGTTGGCGGTTAACAGAATGGTTTGAGGCTTGACTTCAAGTAAGTCGGATCCGCCTTCCAGCCAAGTGTTCATAGGCCACTCTTCTTTCAGTTGCTTCATCCAATCTAGACCTGTCCACCACGACATCTGACTTGCAGAATACCCGGATCTTTTCCGCGCGACGCCAAATCTGCCGCATTGTCCTCTGATCGTACATGAAACCACCACCTAACTTCTTACCTTAAATAACCATCGCAACCCATTGAGACAAAGACCGTCAAAATTTTCTTCGAACAATGCAGGAGAAATCTATACTCCTTTGTAAAGGGAGAGATGCGTAGATGACAGTAACCGGCAGTATTCGTGATGTTGATTTTTAATTGGAGTAATAAGAACTGAAAAATAATTGTGCCAGTTACGGAGGTTGTCTAAGGATAGAAGGATGGGCAAATTGTAATTTTCAAACAAATATTTCCTGTGTGCAAACGGAATTAAACAAATTGACGTCTGTTAGCACAGGGGAAACGTGCGTGCGCATGAGTGCGTGTGAGTGATATGTCATTGTATTTTTATCTTTTATTGATTTACACTATTTACTGCTTGTTTGCTCAAAAAAAATCAATCAAATTGTTTTAACTTTAAATAGTTCTTATATTTAAATAGACTTCTATTATTATTTTCATCGGTAGTTTTTATCCAGATATTCTAATATTGAGTGATAAGTCTGGAATGAAATATGATTAAAAATTAAAACTTTTTTATATTCACACACACACACACACACACACACACAGAGAGAGAGAGAGAGACAGAGAGAGAGAGAGAGAGAGAGAGAGTGAGTAAGTGAGCGCGACAGACAGAAATGACACTTTATTTATATATTTATTTATGAATACGTTTGATAAAGAAAAAATATAGTACACATTTTTGTTCAGTTGCGGTTTTTAAGCACGATTTTTTTTGTAACAACAAATGCAAATTAACTCCGGCTTAGTACTCACATTTCCCCCCATTTAAATATATTAACAACTTGGGTGAGCGTTGAGTTTGTCAGGCATCAATAGCATTCATACAAAATTAAATCCCATTTAAACGATCCTCTCCATTAACCTGGTAGTATTTTTATTTTCTTTATGCTAATTTTGTTTCGATTGATTTTGAAAATTTCTATAACGCGTCGAGCAATTGTTTGAAACGATGCCAAAATATCTCTGTTTGTTTTGTCAATTGTTTTTATGAACATTTGCATTTTTATTTCATTTCACAATCAAAAGCAGAATATCATTATGGCTTTTTGTATTTCGGTGATTAGATTTTGTGAGTTCTGCATTCATAATTGGCCAGGAGTAAAAAGGGTAATTTCATTGTTCTACATGCAGATATTTCTATTGCCCACTATGTAATACTACATCTATTTATTTGTTTCGCAGTTCAAAAACAAATAGAAAAATCATTGTTCTTATGGAAATGTGAAAATGGACAGCCTTGTGGTATGAATAATAATAAAGAAAATCTTCTAGTATTGTTTATATTTCTTTACAGAGGGGCGCAAAGCAGAGGTCATATGTCAGATTTCCCAAAGGTGCTCGTGTTTTTGAAAAAAAGCCCATTTGTAAGTACGAGGGATTCAAATTCAAGGCCGCTTGATTCGAACCCGGGCCTTTTACCTTACAGTGACGAGTCGCCGAGTCAACGCCTTAACCGTTGCGTCCACCAACTCACCCTTCGGTTTATCTTATATTTTATGAAATTATTTAACATTATATTGGAACAAAAAGAAAGTGATTATTTAAGATCCAGAACACTATTTAAAAAATATTTTAGCATCAATAAATTCTTAATATAGATTTCTTGCCAAAATGCAGCCAAATTTAATTTTTTAAATATACATATTGAAAGATATATTTATTAATTTAATAATTTTAACAATGATATGTTTTTGGGCACAATATATAATTATTGTTATCATTTTTGCGCTATCGATTCGCTGTACAGCGGGTTTGTTTAGGTTAGGATTTAGGTTACGATTTAATTTCGGTTAGAGTTAAGGTTACGGACGGGTTTAGTTACATATTCATGATTAAATGAAATCCTTGAAACGAAAAAGTATACGAGTGCGAATAGCGAGTTTTTTTTAAAATAAATTATTCTTTTTACTAATTATAAATTAATTTATCATTTTTCAAGAATAAATTTGAAAACTAATTAGACTAACAACTATTCCTGCTTAACTTCGTGCTACTGTCAGGTCTCAGTTTCTATACGAAAATATTGCAATGCTTAATAAATTTCAATTGCTAGTGCCATTTTAAACAGTAGTACAAATTTAAATATAATATTAAACAATTATATATTTTAAAACATTCTGATCAAAGGTAAATGACATAAATCTATTGAAGTATACTGCATTTTGCTTTGTTCCCCCCCCCCCGAGGGTTCGCAACAGCAAAAGTTATATGAACCCTCAGTGTGCCGGTGTTTTTGAAAAAAAGCCCATTTGTAAGTATGTCGGGTTCGAATACAGGACCTTTACCTTACAGTGACCAAAAATTATATCTATACGTTTTCGTAAGTATTAACGAAATTATGTAACGTGAAATCAACAGAACAAAGGAAAAAATGTACTATGTTTCAATAGTAATTGAATATAGTAGTAGTTGAATACTTAGGGCTGAAATGTACAAACAATATACTACTTCGCTTTCCAAACAGACAAGTCTTTGTGGTACTGCACCCGTAAGATCCTGCGATATAAGGACCACACGCCTCCTACACGTAGTAACAACGCTTGGGCAAAATCCAATTCCGACATTGCTAAATTGTTTTCAGAGCATCTTTACAACTTGAACGTCCCCTTGCAACTCTCTTATCCTCCTAAAGCATTTACTCCATCAGACATACGACACACTATTAAAAAACTACCTTCACGAAAAGCTCCAGGTTATGATCTAATTACAAAACAAATATTACAAAATTTGCCCCACAGAGGCTTACTATACTTAACATACCTATACAACACCGTACTCAGGACCACATATTTTCCATTGCAATGGATGTTCTCTATAATTAAAATGATTCATAAGCCAAATAAACCTTCTGATCTTCCAAATTCCTATCGACCAATTAGTCTCCTTTCTATTTTTGCCCAAATACTAGAAAAACTACTTCTCCGACGATTACTGCCAATAATTGAAAATTCTAATATTATTCCAGATCATCAGTTTGGGTTCCGCACATTTCACTCAACAATTACATCGTGTTGCTGACAATATAGTCTCTTCCCTCGAACAAAAACAGCATTGCTTGGGTGTCTTTCTTGATTTAGAACAGACCTTCGATCGAGTCTGGCACTCGGGCTTGCTTTGGAAACTGAGGAACATCCTCCCTCATACGTACTATCTTATACTGAGATCTTATCTGACGGATCGATTTTGTCGAGTCCGTCAGGGAACCGAATTCTCACCTTTATATACGCATAAGGGCGGGTATTCCTCAGGGAAGCATACTTGGCCCTTTTCTATTTTCCATATACACTGCAGATATTACTACATATGTTAACATTTCGACACACACATTCGCTGATGATACAGCGATTCTTACACGCAATTCGGACCCCTCAATTAACACTCAACACTTACAACAACACCTGAATGAATTAACAGTATGGTTCACAAAGTGGAGAATAAAGGTAAATCTAACAAAAAGTACACAGATCAATTTTAGTGAGTATAAATGGAATTCCATTGCCTACCACTGACCTTGTGCGTGGTTATCTTGGACTTTTCATGGACTTGGAATCCCCTTACAAGATTGAAAAGACAGCAAACAAACCGACGTTATAAATTGTTAAAAAGATTANGAGAGAGAGAGAGAGAGAGAGAGAGAGAGAGAGAGAGAGAGAGAGAGAGAGAGAGAGAGAGAGAGAGAGAGAGGGAGAGAGTTAAAGAGAGATGAGTCAATATTGGCAATGTCAATTTTAAATGCGAGTGACAATTTAAAGTGTAATAAATTAAAATATTTTTAGACAAATATATATTCAAAGACATTGTAGTTTTTATTAAAAAGATTTTTATTAAACAATTTTATTTTACAAAGCCATCTCAGACAGGGATAAATTTGTAAACTATTAAATTTATCCATATTTGCTTTGTGGCCATAATTGACCGTATTAATTATTCCAGTTAATTATTCTTTTTATCTAAGGTTTTTGGTTGAGTTGAAAAATTAGTGTCAACCATAGTTTAACCTACAACTCGACTGAATTACCCTTTGAACAATTATGAAATCCGAATATATTTTTATTTTGCTTTCATTACTCGTTTGTTCCATTATATTCCATTCTGTTCCATTATGGCAAAAATTTAAATATCTACACTCAAAGAAAAAAGAACAATTGAAATCAACATAGAACTCTTTTGATGAGCTGGATGGATTGTCGAACCCTGTTAACTGACATTTAGCCCATTTTTCCAGAAACCTTTATAAGGTATCACTGATTGCCGGCAATTCTTAAAAGAGAAAAATAAATATCCTTAACCGTTGGAATATTTTCTACCGAGGCCAATTACCAAGTTAAGTAAGAAGAGAATGGAAAATTTAACGAAACGGAAGAACGCTATTGAAAAAATAATTCCACTTTTTCATTTCCTAAATAACGGAAAATGTCCGAGAAATCTGCTTTAGGGAAATCTTTATTAACTCTACGATCTCGAGTAAATCGTTGGTTAAGTGAATAAAAAGCCGTTGGAGAGCGATTAATAAATCATTGAAAAACGTAGATGGGCTTATTAAATAAAACTAATTATGTGCAGGGATGAGCTGGGCTTAAGGGAAAAACTTCCAAGGGCCCGAATTGCGATGTCTCAATTAAAACTTACCTGTTCCTGAGAATATTCGATTAATATAATGCTGAAGGATAGGGCTATTAGGTAATATGAACAAGTTTAAAGTTTCAAATTTTTGATAAAATAAGTATCATTTTGGGCCAGGCTCGTGGCTACAGGTTGAGTGACATTAACAAATGTGCTTTATTTGTCAGTCTCAAATGTCACCTTAACGAGCCGCAGGACATTTCACATCACTCAAGCCGGACCAATGTCACTCTTTTCTCTTTCACAAAAAGAACCTTTTTTAGTAATAAAAGTCAATTAAATGAAATAATCATGTATGAAATGTAATAGTACAGGTTAATTTATTAGGTTAATACGATAATCAGGAGGTATCCGGTGGATTATATTTACTTTTAACATATTCCGTTGTTTAATTGCAGTACATTTAGCTTTGAATTTAGCTGAGAATCTGTATTTTATATGATATAAACAACAGTCACATAAAGTTAATTAATCAAGATTTTTACGAAACTGTTTTACTTTATTTTATAAAGCCATCTCAGGAAGGGATAAATTTATAAACTATAATCCCCAAGTATGGAAATAACATATAAATGTGCCATGCGGTCCCAGTATGGGGGAAGCTTTAAATAAGTTATATAATGTAAACAGAATCAGAAGTTCGCAAAGAAAGCTAGGTCTAAGGTTCATTACAGCTAAATTCACTAATTTCGAGGTCCGCTTGACCAATTAATACTTTACAATTAATTAAGGTTTTTTGTTGAGATGAAAAAAAGTTAATGGCACGAGAGGGATTCGAACCCACGATCTCAACGCGGCGTATCTAGCCGAAGGTCGTGGGTTCGAATCCCTCTCGTGCCATTAACTTTTCTTCATCTCAACAAAAAACCTTAATTAATTGTAAAGTATTAATTGGTCAAGCGGACCACGAAATTAGTGAATTTAATGAATTAAAATGAAGTACACTTCATTAAAGCTCTCCGTCGCCATTTCAATTGTCGTCGAGAATCAAAACCGATTGCACGACATTTGAAAAATGGCAAAAGGAGGGAAGACTCATAAGGTGGGGTTGAGATGGGGAGTTGATATCCGAGTGGATCGAGGTCACGATAGCTCAGGTGGTAGAGCAGCGGCGTATCTATCCGAAGGTCGTGGGTTCGAATCCCTCTCGTGCCATTAACTTTTTTTCATCTCAACAAAAAAACCTTAATTAATTGTAAAGTTCATTACAGCTTTTCGCTCTGCGTCAATCCACGCAGCTGTTGTTCTTGATAATATCACTCGAATAAGCATAAAAATAAAAAAAATTGGAAAATTTGTGTTACGCCATAAAAATAACTGAATTGTACCTATCGCCTAATATGAACTAGATATGGATTTACGGCCTGAATTATGGATAATAATGGATACATTCAGCTAAGACTGAAAATGACCTAGGAGTTGACAATACAACCAGATTCTACTTCGAAGCCTACACCTATGGAAACCGAATTAATGATTTGGTAGGCAGTGTAACAATAATTTATCAAGAAGGAAAACCAATCCAAATAATTAAGCGTGCACAAATAAACCAACGGGGCTTTCTGCAATTGATGAAACATTAGAATGGCTTTTGAACTTTGATAGTCAGAAGAAATCAATCGGCAATAATTCATACTTTTTTTCGAGTGTTCGCAACAGCAGAGTCATATAAACCCTAGGGTGCCGGTGCTTTTAAAAAAAAAAGCCCATTTGTAAGTATGTTGGGTTCGAATGCAGGGCCGCCGGATTCGAACCGGGATCACCTTACAGTGATGAGCGCCGTGTCAACGCATAAACCGTTGCGGCCACCGACGCCCCTATTAATTCCTGCTGATAGTACATAAACTCGAGCTGTGAGAAGCATACTTCGACAATTCAGCGTATAAGGAAAAATCTGTGTGAGCTTAGGAAAAGAAGGTAATGGAATATTACAAAGATGGAAACTCATACGGGAAAAGATGGAAACGTCAGAGCAGACAAGCTTGATAAAGAAGAAGCCAGGGACATTCAGAATTTCAGAACACATTTCAATGACATTCAGAAAAATACCTATCTCTTTGTATCGTCCAAAAAAATCGAGTTTACACAAATGAGACGACATATGGACCAAATCGATAAAAGCACTATTTATAAATCTTTTGCCGCAGATAAAGAGCATCATTACTAAAGACGGATTTTCGTGCAATAGGAACATTCAAAACGTACAATAAAACCTCGAAATAGCGCAAAAAGTAAAATAAAGACTAAAAACTCCCATTTCACCCAGTAAAAAATTTATTTACTTAATAAAATTTATTATCGTCATAAATATTCTTTGTTGACGAAACACATATTTAATAGTCAATCGATTATATCCATTGTTAAACCAAATATGTACAAATATACATTTAAAAATATACAACTAGGTTAGAAATTTAACATTGTGAAATTAATATAAACTTAAAATACATTCACTATATTTCGTGGTCCGATTGACCAAATAACTTCTTTCAAATTATTAATCTTTAATCTTTAATTAATCAATCTGAGAGGGGAAGTTGGTGTCCAAGTTGATCGAAGTCACGGTAGCTCAAGTGGTAGAGCAGCGGCGTATTTAGCCGAAAGTCGTGGGTTCGAATCCCGCTCGCGTCACTGACTTTTTCATTTCGGCCAATACCTTACTTAAAGATTAATTACTTAAAATATATCTTCTACTCATTTTTCTTACTAAAATTAATTTGCATTTGTTTTCAAAACGTTTTGTAGTTCGAAATAAAATTGAAAACAATGAGTCGGTCATCGATGACCCTCCTTGCACGTGGAATTACAGTTTAGACCTTGCCTGAGGAAGGTTAAAAATATTTTGTCATCGGTCTTCGGTCCGGTTAGTCCTGTGGCTACCAGTTTGATCATTCGGTACTACGTACTTAATAGGCATTATTATTTAATGTGTGGTGATTAGGACCGTTAATGGATATTTATTTAGAAATCGTGAGATGCGGTCTGGTGTGATGTAGGTTTCAGAAAAACATTTTCTTTATCGTGCCAACGTTTCGATCTTTAGATGATCTCAATAAAGATCGAAACGTTGGCACGATAAAGAAAATGTTTTTCTGAAACCTACATCACACCAGACAGACCGCATCTCACGATTTCTAAATAAATATTTATTATTTAAGTAGTTCTGATTTGCTCCCAAGCCGAAGAACGACTGAGAAATCGTAAGTGATGGAACATAGCGGATCAATGGATGTGGAACATAAGCAATTGTTGGAAGATTTTAGGAATTGGAAGTTGAAAGATTTTATCGCAATTTGCTTACTAAATACTGTAAACCCATAAAAATTTTGTATTTTCATAATGTTTTTATATAAAAAAAAATAATAAGGAGGGGTGTCCTTTTTAGATGACCCGGCTGAATTTCTCTTGAACTAATGACGCTATCCAAAAAACAAAAAATACGCGTTTTATATATTTTAGTCCCGTTTAAAATGTTTACCTTTTTTGGAGAAAAATTATACATCCTGACACATCATATTAAAGGATGTTTTAGGTTGAAAACAATGGTGCAATTTTATTTGAAATTGGCCAAAAAGTGACATAGTCATGACAAAAGTTTGGAGAGACTACTCAGGGCGATAGAGTCAGGGGAGATGGACAAGCATTTTTCTATCGTTGATCTTGAGGTTGCTGAGTTATGATTGGCGTAGACACTGTTTTTTAAATGGCCCCACAGAAAATAGTTAAGAGTTGTTAAATAGGATGACCGAGGAGGCCACATATGAGGGTCATGAGGTCCTATCCACCTAGCCTGGAAGTGACGATTCAAATAACGTCTCACCCGCAAAGAATTGTGCGCGGGGCATCCTCCAAGCTGTTCTGACAAATCGTTTGCAAAAACGCATTTCGTTTGTTTTGTTGTTAATTCCAGTAATTTTCTTATCACTAAAGTAAACATTAATTGATTTTATTGCTTATATTTTGTAATTTTTTGTCAAGTCAAAGTCAAACATCCAAGTTTATGGGAGCAAATCTTAATTTTTGGAAGTAAATCAATTTTACATTAACACCTATTCGTTACATTCAGTATGCCATTCAAAGTGAACCGAAGAGAACGTTTTCCCGATCAATAGGGCGATGATATATATGTAGGACTGCTTTTTTGATAGTAGTGGTATTGCGGTCGTGGAGTCGAGTTGTACTCCCAGAAATGTCCTGATCGCCCCAGAATAAACCACAAAAGGTTATCCGTGTTGCCCGCAATATGAGGATATACGGATCAGTTGTTCCATCACCAAGAAACCGGCAGCGTAATTTCGACGAGGAGCTGGATATTTTACTGTACGTTCGCGAAAATCCGAACTCCTCTCTCCGAAATGTTGCAAAGGTTTTAGGTTTTCAAAAACTAAAATTAAAGATATACTCCAGACTTACAATTTTAAGCCCCATCGGTCTCACCTTGTCCAGGGATTTCGGAACTCTGATTATGACAGCCGTTTCTTCCTCAAATGTCGATTTGGGAGGCTGAAGAAAACGTTCTTCCATACATCCTACGGACTGATAAATCCAAGTTCACCTCTAATACCATGCAAAACCTATGGAATTTTTGAACGTGTGCAGAGGAAAATCAGAGAATTTCGTACTCTTGTCATCGTCAGGTGGTTCGCAGTATCAACGTTTGGTGTGGACTTCTCGAAAATAAATTAATTGGGCCTTATTTCTACGAAAATAATTTAAATGATGCTCAGTTCCTCAATTTTTTTTAGGTTTTACCAAAACAACTAGATGATGTTTCTCTGCAACAACGACAATGTTTCTCCACCTTGAAGGATGCCCCGCGCACAATTCTTTGCAGGTGAGACGCTATTTGATTCGTCCCTTCCAGGATAGGTGGAGGACCTCATGAACCTCATCTGTGGGCCTCCTCGGTCACCCAATTTAACAACTCTTGACTATTTTCTGTGGGGCCATTTAAAAAACAGTGTCTACTCCAATCATAACTCAGCAACCTCAAGATCAAAGATAGAAAAATGCTTGTCCATCTCCCCTGACTCTATCGCTCTGAGTACCGGTCTTTCCAAACTTTTTGTCATGACTATGTCATTTTTTGACCTATTTAAAATCCAATTGTGCTATTGTTTTCAGCCTAAAACATCCTTTAAAATGATGTGTCAGGATGTATAGGGCCGTATTTGAAATTTTAAAGTTGAACTGGGCCTGGGGTACACTGTATAATTTTTCTCCAAAAAAGGTAAAAATTTGAAACGACTAAAGAATATTAAACACGTATTTCTTATAGCAACATTGGTTCAAGAGAAATTCAGCCGGGTGTAAAAAGGACACCCTATATAAAATAGGAAGAAATGCAATTTTCTGCAACCCTAAAAAACTGCAAAATAAAAATAGTGTCAAAAGGATGTCCTTTCCATGATTCGAATTTCTGTCTTGGTTTCATTGCGATCGGAGTTAGAAATAAAAATATGCTATTGCACGGGAATTCGGTCTTTAATTATTACAAAGTGAGGTGACTGGCCGCTGGGGCAGGTGAACTGGAGAGAAGGTTTCTGACAGAATTTTTGGAGTTTTTGGTGCGTTGGACTTGTCATATATGTGATGTGGCTAACTTGTTTAAATCAAATAATAATATATAAAAACGAGATACTAAATAAATAAATGTAAATTGTAAAAATTGTAATTTAATAATATTAATGTGTAATTATTCCTAATTGAAAAACGTGAAAATCTGTAATCGAAAACGGGACCATAATAATAAATAAAAAAAATTTAAAAACAAATATAATTATGGGTCACTAGCAAGTAATAAAATTGTAAATAATGCTTAATTAAGATTTGTAAAGCTAATATAAACTTCGGTCATACCGTGAGCCGGAATAAAACGTTTGGACTAATTGAAGGAGCCGTTCGTGAGAAAATATCTGTTTCAAGGTTTCAAGGTCGGTGGGACGCTGTACATCAAGAATGCTGGCAAAGTGGCAAAACCCTATAAAAGCAGCCTGAAGAAACGAAATGGGAAAGGGTGAAACAGACCGAAAAAGAGAATCACAGATAGAGAGAGAGGTCAAGAGAACGCCAACTTTCGATGGTACTATGAATGTATTAGTTGACTTTGGCACTGGTCCAGTTTGGCTTAGGGTTCAAGTCCGTGTTTCCAACAAACATCTTCTATGACTGAAAGGTCAGTTAACAAATCAATAAAATGAAGAGAGAAAAAAGTAAGCCAGTCTGTACTTTCTATTCCTGTCCACACATTTATTGCAATAGGTACGAAAATAACATACCTCTTTAAACAGGTGATATTCAGTTTGTCATGGATACATCAATACTGATAAGTAAATAATCAGGCTTTAAATTATACGAATTAACGAATAAATAATTTATATTAAATATAATGTGATAATTCAGAGAAGTGGAGAACAAGACAATAAGATGAAGAACATCCAACAACATAAATAAACGAGGGAGAAGGTAGAGGCAGACCGACTGAGAAACAGACAAATAGATAGGCAGATAATAGAGAGATAGAAAAAGAGGGTGAGCGAAAGAGAGATTGTGTGTGACTGACAGAGAGAGAGAGAGAGAGAGAGAGAGAGAGAGAATAAGAATGAAAGTGGAACGGATGATTCTTCATTATCTCCAAAGAAAATTTAGAAATATAGAATATCATTTAGTATTCCTTCAATAGGAATACTAGGACAAAAATAGCCCCAAAAAATATATCAACTAAAATGTATTTAAAAAGTAAAAATAAATTAAAAAACAAGCAATAATTAACAAATAATTCACTCATGTACACAAATATTTTAAAACTGAATTCAACATTATTGTTTTCAACCCGAATATAATTTGCTAGACGCTGAAATTACCACATATAATTCAATTAGGCGCCCATGTCAAAGCTTTCATTTAACACGAAACAACCGACAAAGCTTTTTTTGATTTATTAATCTTTTTAGCCGTATGCGACATAAGCAGTTTTAAAAACTCATGGGAGACATTCAAAATTATGCCGGTGATCCGGACTTTACCTTAATTAGGAATGGAAATGCGGCAACCCTTCTATCAATTTGTACCAATTAACATAACGGTTTTTCCCTCTATACGGTGGAAAATAAATTCGTCGGAACAGATATACAATTCAGCGAGTTTAACTCTCTCAAATTTATGTCACATTGATTATAAGCGCTTCACTCACTTTTTCTCTCTCTCTCTCTCTCTCTCTCTATCTATCTATCTATCTATCTATCTATCTATCTATCTATCTATCTATCTCTCTCTCTCTCCCTCTCTCACTCACTCACTCCCTCACTCTTTCCTCTATCTGTGATCTTTTTTTTTTAATGATTTTTATTTACATGAAAAGAGCCTGCATTACAAAGTAGTACAGGCATGGATTACAATCCGTCTGGCGGAAGTCGTTGCTAAGAGAAAAAAAAAATAATGAAGAAATAATAATAAAGAGAAAAGGAATAATCTATGGTCTTTCTGACTTTCGTTCTATCTGTTTACTATTTGCCTATTTATTTGTTTGTTTGACAGTCGGTCCGTGTTCTTTTAGTTCTCTCTCTCTCGATCACTCTCTCTCTCTCTCGCTCTCTCTCTCTTACACTCTCTCTCTATTATTCTNCTTTTCCCTATATTTCATTACTAATATTCCTCTCTCTCACCTCACTCTCATCTTTCACTCTCTCTCTCCCTCTCTCATACTCTCTCTCCCTCTCTCATAAGGTTTCTACACTTGTCTTTTCCTATATTTTATTACTACTATTTCCATCTCTCCCTCTACATATATTATTTTTCTTTCTATCTAATCTATATATCTGTCGCTCTCTCTCTTTCACACGCTCTCTCTCTCTCTCTCTCTCTCACTCTCTTTCTTTCTTTCTTTCTTTTTATTTCACTATTATCTAATCTATCTTTCTACAATATATGTATGCTTATCCAACATTTTGTACATACAAAAGATTCTTTTAACACTGATGATGTGAGAATTGTAGTATTAGAACAAGAAGGCATTTTGACTACTACATACTATTATAACATACTATTCTAACGACGACCCAGGACGCTTTGTAGAAATCCTGCATCTACTTATACCAATAAATAATGTCAGATGGGATTTGATTTGTAGGTCTGTAATTCTGTTTTATCTTAAATTTAATTAAATGTATACATTTAAAAAAAAGTGGAACTTAGTGTTCATTATGCATAATAATAATATAATAAAACTGTTTTAATTTTTATATTTGTCCGTTAAAAAAATGATTCTGACGACTGAAACATCGTTTAATTTGCTCTGTATTGTGAACCATTTTACTGCCTCATTCAATCTTTTTTTTTATTATAATCCAGGATTGAAACATGCAAAAACAAATTTCGTTATTCTGGTTTTCTCTCAGGCCAATTAAAATTTTTTCTAATTGCCAATTACCAGATATAAACCTTGACATTAGCGAAAAAGAAATCGAGAACGAAAAATTAACATGAAAAATACATTTTCGATGTTAACGATTTAAAGCATATTATGCTCTTACCAAAGAAACTAAATAATCCCTTTTGAACCAATAATGAAAAAAATGAGTACTTAACAGTACAGTAACGAACATTATTATCAAATCAGTAATGCAATACACGACATAGCAATTAATACATTTCAAGGATAGAATGTAGATTGAGCATTTTGTTACGTTTGATGTAGACTAATCTACCTGATTAGAGCATAATTAATTTTCAATTATAATTTGAAATGCGAGTTGTAGTGCAATAAGAAGTGTTACAATTGTAAAACCCATCTTCACGAGAAATGTCTCTCTGGCTTTTTGTATAGTTAAAGCCTTATAAAGTTCAATATCTATAATAATGCCTAGCTACTAGCATATTTATTTTTACAAAGTTCAGACAGTACACATTCCCAAAATAGGACATTCATTGCAGCATAGAAAATAGAAAATTAAAATAAAATTAAAAAATTAGACATAAAAGTAAATTTACAATCCAACACAAACCTAACCGTGAAAAAGGGCCAACTTCCAGACCCCTCAAAAAAAAAAAAAAAAAAACTGTCAATGTAAGGATATCTACAATGTGGCCAGATCCTTTCTTTCCTTTTAGTCCTTAACCTGAGAGAACTCAAACGAAAAGATAAAAGTTCCAACCCCCCCCCCCAAAAAAAAAAGTCTGCCTGTCAAAGTGGTCATGTCCACATTGTGGCCAACCTCGCTTCACTCCTACTTCTATGAGCAACTCTGTTCTTTTATTTTTATTGCTAAAACTTGGCCAGTTTCTGAATGAACAATGAGGAATCTGAACGTTTTTCTTTTCGTATCAGTCCACTACCTTCCGTTCACCCCCCTTTGTTGTGTGAGCAGTCATTGTCCTGATGTTTTAATCCTGATTCAGAAACTATCCATGTGTTAAGCAATAAAAATAAAAGAAAAGCTTTAAATCATCGGGAAGCACCGCCAAATGACTATTCTTAATGATTCTGGATTAAGGGATCGTCTTGAAAAAGAAAGCAACTTTAGTTATTACAGCCAAGCTTTCCACCTATTTTAAGGTCATCATCAGGGCCTATTAATTTAACATTATGAAAAACATATTTGTACAATGGATTTAACAATCAATATAACTATATAGGACTTACAAAACAACCTTAAATATGTCTACAGATTGACATATTTAAGTTTTTATGTTGATCTCAAATTTCCTTGAAAACCGACTCAGTCTCAACATTGCCAAGGACTGTAACAGGATTGCAACTTTATCTCGGAAGTCCTCCCGTCGTTATCAAAGACTTCTTTTTAAAATTATTAAGTCCTTCATAAATTGAACATAAACTCGTAGTATCTGTTTGAATGTTACAATTATATATCTACCACTTGAGGACACCAACTCCCGCAGAGCAGCGTCATGCTTAGCCGAAAGTCCTGAGTTCGAATCCCCCTCGTGGCACTAACTTTTTCATTTCAACCAAAACCTTTCATAAAAAGATTAATTAGTTATAATTATTATTTTCCATTTTAGTAGTCTTTTATTTCTTCTTTTAAGTAATTGAGACTCTTTGTCAGTTATTTCACCATTCGAAAAGTCAAATTTATTCCTGCTTGTTATTGAATGTTTTCATAGTCCGATACCAGTTCTAGATTTATCGCCACAATCAGAAACATGACCATAAATTATATTTTTTATTCTCTGTTTTGTTTGACTAATGTATCAAATCAAAAACTTTTCTTCCTTATCCTTGAGTTTAGTATGTAAAGCGCTCATTTTATTCTTGTATTTGTAACAGAAATTGATGTTTCTTTATCAAATATTTTAATTTGGGGCAAATCACTGGGACATACGTTATACTCTTGAACGTGAAAGGATTGTTAATATTTCTATCGGTTTTTTCACCATTTGTTAACTACCATGAATTAATATGTAACAATTTATCAACCAATGTCTTTGGGTAGTTGGTATTTCTTAAAATTCGGAAAGCTCGCTCTTTAAATTCACTCCAGGAGCATTTAGCATGCTTAGTGATAAAACTCTATGTATCAAGTTATTAGCACAATTCAGTTTTTGACCAAAAGAGTGAAAAGAGAAATAATTGAAATATCTGTCAGAGCTGATTTTTTTGTATACCACCTATGCATCAATATGCCCGCTGGACTTCTTATCACTTCCACGTCTTCATAGGGAATAGAGCCATTGTCAACTTCATATGTGAATTGTACGCTCTCTTGGTAATTATTAAAACCACGATAGCTCAAGTAGTAGAGTAGCCGAAGGTCGTGGGTTCGAATCCCGCTCGTGGCACTGACTTTTTTATCTCAACCAAGACCTTACATAGAAAGAATAATTAATTATTTAAAAAGTTAAAAAGATTGTGTAAATTATCCCTTGCAAAAATCAGAAACAAATCATCAACGTACTTAATATGAGCTTAATATTATCAGTGACTTATCTAAAACCCAATCAGTTAAATCATTTATTAGGATCATCAGATGGTATTTTAAATTTAATGGAACACTCATGTAACGTGAAACTTTATTATTGTACAACTATATAGCTATATCTTATTATTTTCACTGTGGTGGAGACGAGAATGGTATTCCATATTCTATCTTACAACTCTTGGGTCCCCTTTATACGTATATATATGTTCTACCTCAATAATGTATATTTTAAATTTATAATCTGCAAAAATGGGGGACGAAACACCTCCCATCATCACATCATCAGCCTGCAAATATATTTTGTTATCATATTTAAAATAGCCGTTCATGCATGAGAAAATCAGTAGATCAATGAACAAATCAAGCGGCACAGTGATAAGTTTGCAAACGTTTTTCCAGCGTAAAACCACCTTAATATGTGGTATATAATTACATTCAAGGGAATTGAGGTAAAACAAGGATTTAACATCGAAAAAACCAGAAGATCCTCTTCATCTAGTAATATTCTTAATAACCCAAATAAAACCATTCAAAAAGATGAAAAATAAGATTAACAAATAAACGCCAGATTAAATAGGAACCACATCAGTAAGAGCACTTTTATGGGAAACAGCAAATGAATTATTAGCCAAGGATGACTCAAACCAGACTAGTAAGGGATACCCAATGCCAGAGGCTCGTAGCTTTTCGACAAAAATATGGATATCTACCTTATTATAAGCTTTTGAGTGATCACAGCACGAACATTTTTGCTAGATTCAACAGAATTTAAAATAATAATAATAATTGCTTTATGAAAAGAAAATTAAAACTTTTCGTTATATTATTTATTTTTTATTACACTCTGTAATTATTATTTACAATATGTAATTTGCGGATACATGTACAACTATTTACATTGAGGGGAGAAAATGATCAATGTTATCCTCCCTCTTCACTTTTTTTTTTTTTTTTTTTTTTTTTTTTTTTTTTTTTTTTTTTTTTTTTTTTTTTTTTTCTTTTTACTCGGAAAGGAGGTCGCTGGGCCATTTCCTCTTAAGACGCCTTATGGGATTGTAGGGATGGGTTCTATCGGACAGGGCTTGGACAAGACTATTTGGATGGTGTGCGAGTTTTCTGTGAAACTTGGTAAATTTTTGGGGAATAAATTTTTGGATATAAGGAATTTGAAGGTCTTTGTGGAGGGTAGCATTTGAGACATAATAATAAGGAGCATTTACAATGGATCTGAGGACTTTAGATTGAAAGGATTGGAGACGTTGGATATCGGAAGGTTTAGCGGTTCCCCACAGTTCTATTCCGTACGTCCAAATCGGTTGTAGTAGTGTTTTGTAAATTGTAAGTTTGTTTGTTGTCGATAGTTTAGACTGTCGTCCTATAAGTCTGTGCAGTAGACCATACCGTCTGTTTTTAGGTTACGTCGTTATATTAAAGAACAAAAGCATTATGGACATGGATAGTCCGATCCGTCTGCTAGAGGTTATTGGTTTACAAATATATATGCAGTTTAGAGAAGAGAGAAAGAAGAAAAGAAGAAAGAGAAAAAATATACAAAAAATAAAATAAAATAAAATACAAAATTACAAAGAATACCTAAAACATGCAAAAAAATAAACAAGCGAACTAATATTAAAAATGAAGTCTATACCCAAAATTTTGATGGCTTAATAACAATGAAAGAATAAAACTTAAAAATTAAATTCTTCAATCAATTCGCATCTGTAGCTCCAAGCATGTTCAGCATACAGCATACCGAATCAAGCACCGATAATTTGAGCCAATCAAGAAACGCAATAGCTCACTTCTTGGAGGGGTAAAACAACCAAGGTGTAAGAACCGAATCTCACCCAAAATCGAGCATCTTAGTTCATGCAAGGAAAGTCCGCCAAAATTAGTCTTCTGGAAATCAAATATGGGTGAAACTTCTAATTCCTTATATATATATAAGAATTTGAAATAACGTCTTTATTTAATAGTAGGTTCGTTGTGGTTGAATGCCACTTGACAAACCCATGCAGATCAATCGGCACAAAGTAATTATAGAATTATAGGCTGTAGAAACAAACGAGTCCATGACCTTTGCAAATGAGAACATCGGCTTGTGGGCCTGTAATTAGACAGAACAGTCTAATTGCCATTTTATGAACAGGTAACACATACGATAACTTCCACTTATCAGGAAATATACCAGATGCCATCGAAATCTAAATAAGCGAGCAAGAGGGAATACTCAGCGAATGACAAAAGTGCTTCAAGAAAATTTCGGGAACACCATCAGGCCCCCCCCCCATTAGATTTTAGAACATTTGACTTTTTTCTACTAAAGTTTTCTTCTAAGCCGCACTAAAATTAATATTACTCGGGCCTATATCACAACTTATCCCACTATAATCATTATTAGAGGTAGAATATGGTAGAACTAGGGATAAATTTATCCTTGAATAATTTCGCGAACGAGTGTGCAGTATCTTAATCAGATATATTACATATTAGAAATTTCTAGATGATTGTAAAAATAAAAGTGAAATGGCAAAGCTAGATGTATGTTTGACAAATATCTGGTTAGTACGGTTGTTGTTTTATTAGAATCAATATTTAAGTTTATTAACTATTAGTTTTATTCATTACAAACATAATAATTAATCAAATTTATCAAATATTTTAATAAATTTTTATACTGATTAACCCTGGAAGTTAACAACTAGTGTCATTTTCCCCTTTAAAAGTTTCTTTGAGTACTTAAAATGTATTTTTTTTTAGACGGACTTTGTTAAGTATGGCTTTTATGCTTTATTTTTTCGCAGGCCTTGAAAAAAATTTACGTAGAGAAGAACGTAATTGAATTTTACATATAAACCATTTGAAGTATTTCTTTCCTGATATGTTATTTTTTTGTCAAGTCAATAAAGAGTAGTCAATTTTCTCCCGGGTAATTCCATTAGTCATGACAGTCAGCAGGTGATCCCCGGTTTTATTTTCTTACGCTCAGCTCTTTCCAGTTAATGACAAAAAATTCTTACTGGACTCTAAGCAGTCTTGGGGAATTTAAGTAAAGTATTTTCTTATCGGGATTAGGAGTCAGAAAAAAGTGCGAACGAGTGAAGTAGGACTGGATAAAGAAAGAGTTGCTGATTCGACTATTTCATCTTTCCGTCCCCTTACGCCTACGCTACTTATTATCTCACTTTCTTCTGGACAATGTCAACAATTGGATAAGCATAAGGTTAATCCGATACCCCTAGTCTTATTTTGCAACAATTTTGTTCTTATATTTAGGTCAAATACAGAAAAAATTGAGAAATATTATTTAATAATTAAGAACTGTGAAAAAGTAACTGTCAGCAAACATTTATTTTGTCTTATACCCATAGAACAAAACAGCAAGAAATGGAAATCTTTTACATTTGAGTTGATTCGATTCTTTTGGCTGATTTGTCGTTCTAATCTAAGAGGTACGAGAAGTAAAAGTTTGGTTAGAGTTGTTTCCCTACTTAAATATTAAAAACGAATCACTGCAAGCCTGACGGTTAGGGAAAAAAGGTAAATCTAGATAACTGTTAACTGGTAGGTTTTAGAAGGATATATCTAATTACTTAACTTATTCTTTTCAACAATAATGTGTTAATAGAGTTTCTTGACCGGCTTGTGGACTTTCATGTCAACTATGTATGCCTCTGNCACACACACACACACACACACACACACACACACACACACAGCTTTACATTTACAATGTCGTTCATGATAATACATTTATTTACTAGGTACTCCCTATATTTTTATATATAATCTGTATCAATAATGTTAATTTAAAATGATCAAATGTAACAATCTTGAAACAGTGATAAAATGTATTGTAATGGCACAATTGTGTTCAAAACGTTGCTATAAATAAAAATTGCTGAATCTTTCGATTTAGCCTAATCAGCCAACACCTACACTACATTTTATTTACCTATCCTTTCATGTATATATTACTTTTTATATATTCATTCCTGTTTATTTCTTAGTTACCTTTTTTATCTACGTTGATATTGTTAATACATTTACATTTTAAGCGGAATGGACTTCTTGGAAGTGATTTCGTAAAAAAAAACAAATCAATCTGACCACCCACTCTAATTTGTTAAAATAATAAGAAAACAAATCATTGTTGATCATTGTGATAATGTCTAAACGGTGTTAAATTTTGTTAAAACCAAAATCTCAAGATATCATATAGTACATATGTTTATTATATTGGAATTAGCTGATTATATAAAACCTTTATATGATAAATTTGTAAAATAAATGTTTCTTTTAGTTTTCTCCGTTCAATTTGAAATTATACAGTAAATCGAAGAAAATGTCATTTAATTTAAGAACTATTTCTTTCTTAATTCTTCAGTTTCGGTATCGTCGAAATATTTATTCAAATAAACTGTATATCTTTGCTCGTTTTTTTCCCTGTAATTCAATATGAAGGTATACTGAAAATTGTATCCATTTGTTGTTTGATCCAAAAGGGAAAAATACATGTTTAAAATCATTAATTTTTTCTATGACAATTTTGTCACAGACTTTCTTTAATTTACTGTTATTGTCGTTAAATACGTCCCATTGTATGGGTGACCTTTTTTAGCACAGTTGTTTGCCGACTTTAATATCAAACGATATTTTAGGAATTTTTCCTTGTTGCTGTTATTACGTTCCTTTCAAATATATGTATCGTGCGCCGTTTTACTTTCAGGAAAATCAAACCCGGGTCAAAATCATGTCTTGAAGGGACACTTAATAACCCACACCCCTTTCACAATACCAGGCCTACAATTCAAACCAGCAAATAAATTATTCAGAGAGTAAGTTGGCATAACTTCCAACTTTATTATCATACGGAGTAAGTTCACTACACTGCAACCAAATGCAAGTCCAAATTACATTATTTAAAATGTAAATTTGTAGTTTACAAAATATAGAAGATACAATAGAAGCAACATTCTGATTAATTAAATTCAGATAAGTGGTGAAGGATAATAATGGAAATGTTACATATAATTAGAATTTCTAAATATGTCATTTTTTGCGCAACATTTTTTGGAGGAATTTAAAACTTTAGTATGTTAAAAAAATTTTTTAGCAAGAAATAAACTTGATTGAAACCCCTGGGTACAAATTTTTGGCACCTATAAGGTCGATGTTTTAAGTTTTTGTCAATAAACTGAAAAAAAAGAGAGAAAAAAACATTTAAAATAAAAAAAAGTATCAAGTTTATAAATTTATTTTGGTGGGCGCAAAACAACCCAAGCTTATTTATTGAAGAGTTATCGCCGATACGGGGCAAGCTTAATATATTTTCCGATACAAAATGTGGCGAAAAAATTATAATACTGCTTTTATATTAATTTATTATACGTTTCACTGTAAAAAAAAGAAAATTCAATGAATAAATCATCGACATACTTCCAATTCATTATGGCAAAGATTTATTATTATAATTTTAGCGTCTTATAATTTAAAGCGTTTGAAACACATACTACTAATGCTAAATTGGTTGACATTGAACTATATATATATAAATAAAATAAAATAAATTTTGTCACAAGATAATGATCCGAAAGAAGTCAAGCAAGCCATCAGCAATCTCCAGAACATGAAAAGTCCTGGTAACGACGTAATTACACCTACAATATGATCCTAACTCCCTAAAAAAGCAATAATTTTCATAACATATCTCTTCAATGCTGTCACACGCATTACCCACTTTCCCACCCCATGGAAATTCTGTTCGATAAAGATTATTCTCAAATCAAACAAACCCACTCCCCTTCCTAGGCCTTACAGACCAATCAGACTTTTTCCTACAATTGGTAAAATGCTCCGCTTTTAAAACGTATACACCATTTCCACTGCCCTCGAGCTGAAGCAGTGTTGCCCTGATGTCTTCCTGGATATACTCCAGGAATTTGCACCCGGGGCTTCTGTGGAAGCTCAAGGGCATCCTTCCATCTGCATCCATACCTTACAGACCGTCATTTCCAAACTGTCCAAAACACTTCTTCCTCCTCTATTAACCCAATTTTCGCTGGTGTACCACAAGGTAGCGTATTCGCTCCCCTCCTCTACACAATTTACACCACTGATCTATCCACACACATTAACACTTTCATGTACTTTGCCGACGACACATCAGTACTCACCTCTGATAAATATCCCGTTACAGCTTCAAGTAATACACAAATTCCTACTTAATCACGCTCGAATCCTGGCTGGAGATTCAAGGTTAATGAAACTAAACCTAAATACAATGACAAAACATCTCTCCTTTCTCTGCATTTTGATAAACTTCCTATTGCCGTTGCGAATCGCGTACGATACCTTGGACAAGTGACCTATGTGGAATTAGGAGACTCAAACGTAAAAATTCAACCACATTTAGAGTGCTAGAAAGACTACTTGACGAACGATCCAAACTTACATTTCAAAAAAGACTACACAATGTTCTGCATAGACATATGTTTTCGAACTGTACAGAAGCGCTAAGCTTTCTGACAGACTACAAACCCTACAATCTAAAATTCTTCGAAAAATAGTTAATGTTCCCTTCTAGGTCTCTAACTCCTGGGCCGATAAAGCAGAACAAGTAACTAAAAGAAAAGAACTCACCGAAGTACAGAGACTTGCGTGCATCTGCATAACGGGAGCAATGAGAACACGTCCCACAGTTAGTATGAAAAAAATATTGGGATTAAATCCCCTACACCACATGGTAATGAGGACAGCACAGAAAACTATCATTAGTATTATCAAAGAGAAACCTCCAACAGGAATAAAACTAAAATGGAGAGACAGCAACAAAATAATGAAAGACCATCCGATACTTATGCTCCAAGAGGCGACATGAACAGGATGCTTGAATTTAATCAAAACTTCCAAATAAACCTAGGTACCAAAAAAGAATGGGATCGAGAGGAAAACACCTCTTTTAAGAATGGCACTATCTTTTGGTACACAGAAGGATCTAGAAAACAAGAAGGTGCAGGGGAAGGAGTATTCGGTCCTGGAACCAAATACTCAGAACCCATGGGAAAATACACCAGTATCTTCCAAACTGAGATTCAAGCAGTCAAGAGATGTACTCAATTCAACTTGACTAAAGGGTACAAAAACAAGAACAATCATGTCAGATAACCAAGCAGCCATCAAAGGACTAAGCTCAAATATCATTAGTTCAAAGCTGGTGCTGAACTGCAGAACCAAATTAAACATATTAGGTACGAACAAAATCAGCCTCTGCTAGGTCCCAGGACACATGGAAGTAGAAGGCCAAGAGGAAAGGAGCTGCTACACCGCTGATAAGACACGAACTCTTCTGTAGCATAGGAACCCATACTATCAATGAATATTTCAGACAAAAGGACAAAAAGAAAATGAAGGCACAATGGAATTCACTCATTGGACACAAACATTCCAAGAATCTCCTAACAACTTTCGGAAGAAAAGAAATTACAGAATGTGTCAAAGGAAGCAGGAATAAACTGCGAGCCAAATAGGGTTCTTAACAGGACACTGCACGCTAAATGGACACTTAAAGAAGATTAATCCAAGACGGCACATGCAGATTTTGCAAAGAGGCAGAGAAGACATGAACACACCTATTAACAAACTTCGGTGCTACATTTGCCCGCAGGAGAAAATGCTTTGGGACCATAGAAGAGACAACCATTGAAACCGGGCCTGCTAATCAAGTTCCTTGATGAAATAGACTCAGCGGTATGCTTTAGGCAGAGAACGGGGGATACAATAGCTCTTAAAGAGCGCAGTATATTACACCCCGTCTATTACATCTACATCTTTTAGTCTCTAACCATACATTTCATACCGGCTTAAAAATTCCATTCATATCCGACCTTGCCCAATTCCGTTTCAAAAATTTTGGATCTAAATTACTCGATCACTCAAACCCACTTAATACGCGAATTGTCAACCACAACATTACCCGCCAGTCTTGTCGGAGACTGAAGCGACGTTGGACACACCACAACTTAATTGCCTGGCGTCTGCAAAGGATAGTTGCCAAGTCCTCTCTGTTGGTGAACTAACGTCTCCCATCATTGGATGGTCACCGTTCACGCCTTACACGTTCTTTTTGATTGTTCCAACAATTTTTGGTTACTGCATATTTAAAGTGCATCTGTAAATAAATAAATGAATTCTGAAAAAAGACAGAGAGAAACGCGCCAAATGGAATAGTGACAGTATTAAAATGTAAGAATGGGGCCGAACCCTAAATTTCCACATCTGCAAGTTTAACTGTTTCTAATTGTTGTGCAAAGCTCGGAGGTAAACGAAAATGCGAGCAATCTTCCATTTTCTAATCGCGTTTATGCAAAACACTATGGAAAAATTATAGCTAATAAATCAGACGCGTGTTGTCTCTGAATATAATGAAGTTTAAATTTGGCGATATTCCAACTTGATCTCTCATAATGACGAAAGTTTACCACCAGCGCTTACATCGGTTTGAATTCGGCTTGTTTCTATTTGCTGCACAAATCGATCAGTTCCTACTTTATTGGTATGCCACCGCGTAATAATTAAGCTGCCTGCATAGAAACGGCCTTCGCGCAAATTAAACGCTCCGGTTACACCTTGTTATTAATACAACGATAATCCAGGCGTAAGAAATGGTTAATTCGGTCGGAAATGTGCCCAATTGTCGAGAGTGTTGAACCCTTTGTTTCAATTAAGTTCAAGGCGGTGTTCTCGAAAAGGGCCCGTTCGAAATAAGTGACCTTGGTGTCTTTGTGATAGAACAATTGTTTAAGGAAATCATTATGAGCTTTAGTAATTATTTTTTATTATAGTCCAATGGATTTAATGCGGAATTGTAATAAGTTTAGTTCTTCAGACCGCTTTTACTGTAATGCTTATTAACGATTATTTGGAGATCGTGAGATGCGGTCTGGCGTGACGTAGGTTTTACAAAAACATTTTATTTATCGTGCCAATGTTTCGATCTTTAGTAAGATCATCTTCATGGCTCAAAGTGTTTGTTTTCCGTGTGGATGTTCTTGACTGTCGTGTTGATAATGACACATCTACACGGAAAACACACACGTTGATCCCTGAAGATGATCTCAATAAAGATCGAAACGTTGGCACGATAGATAAAAGGTTTTTCTAAAACCTACGTCACACCTGGCCGCATCGCACGATCTCCGAATAATCATTAGATGAGAAAGAGAAGAAGTGAAAAAATTCAGGGCAGCATAATTAGAAGTCGTTTGAACTACTAATGTTATGCTACCTAAGAAAATAAAAACAATATGGTCTGTACCCAGCTAAGAAGCTTTTTCTACTGTCACATACTATAGGATGGATGACATTGCTTTCCCGTATACTCGGTCGTTCTAAATAGGACAATGAGGATCTTTAACGCCCGCACCTAGCCTATTCGGCCTTATCGGACGTTCTGATTCTCAAGATGAGAGCTGACGCACCTCCGCATACGACAGAAGGGTGTTACTGCCGCAGCGTTGGTGTAGAGGCTGCTCAGCCCCGAGGGGCCAGGAAACCTCTCTCCCCGCTTGCCCATTCTAAGTCGTCGGGTCCGGATTAAGCATCGAACCGCATGCCGCGCGCAAAAGGCTACTTGGGCCCAAATACATCAGCCTGGTCTCCCGCGCACTCCCTGGATAGAGAAGTCACAATAGCTCAAGTGGTAGAGCAGTGGCGTATTTAGACGATGGATGACACGATAGTATGCTTGTTCTTTATTTAAAATACAGCTATTATATACATAGAAAATTAAATTAATGTCCAGTAAATTGAGGTGTCCGCTAAACAGAAAGAGTCCATTATCGGAGGTTTCACTTTACTTCGTCGTCACTCTCAACACGACACACAAGAATGACACATCTACATGGAAAACAAACACTGAGCCCTGAAGATGATCTCAATAAAGATCGAAACGTTGGCACGACAAAGAAAATGTTTTTCTAAAATCGACGTCACACCAGACCGCATCTCACGATCTCCAAATAATCATTGGCTAACGGTCACCAAACAACAGTGCTGCTTAACGTCTGCTTGGAACTCAATTTATTAATTGGTCTTAAGAATCCTTCTATTACTATTTCTGATGTAAAGGTGTAAATCGACCAGTTGTTACTCAACAATATATTTGGTAGGATGGAGGATGTGGTCCAATGAATGTTCCAGTGTTGAAACTACGCCAAACTTTTGGCGTTGAATAACCTACACTAGTCCTATTTGTTTACGTTCTGATTTTGTCTATGATTTTATTTTGTAAAAAGTGCCATTTATTTATTAAAAAACATTGTACTTAGTATGAAAATTAAGACATTATAAAAAGAGAAAAAAAGGTTTATACATGTTGATAAAAGAAAATAATTGTAAATACTAACTGGGAATATAGCCCTGAGGAAGGTGAAATAAAACACCGAAAGCACATCAACACATTCAACACTGGAACATTCAATGGACCACATCCCCGATCCTACCAAATATATTATTACTTCTTTCAATTAATTATTCTTTCTATTTAAGGTCTTGGTTGAGATAAAAAAAGTCAGTTCCACGAACGGGATTCGAACCTACGACCTTCGGCTAAATACGCCGCTACTCTACCACTTGAGCTATCGTGACTTCGATCCTCTCGGACACCAACTCTCCATCTCAACATACAACCGTTCGAATTTTCCATCATTTTGCTTTTTTCAAATGTTGTGTAATCAGGATTGAATTTTCAACGACTTATGAAGTGGCCACGGGGAGCTGTTTAGTGAAGTGATACTTATTTTACTTATTAAATATTAATTTACGTATTAGTGGTCTTTCTATGTAAGGTCTTGGTTGAGATAAAAAGAGAGTTGCAGAGTTGGTGTCCGAGAGGATCGAATTCACGATAGCTCAAGTGGTAGAGTAGCGGCGTATTTAGCCGAAGGTCGTAGGTTCGAATCCCGCTCGTGACAGTGACTTTTTTGTCTCAGCCAAGACCTTACATAGAACGAATAATTAACTGAAAGAAGTAACTTGTTCAATTGACCACTAAAATGTAAATGGATTTATATTATTACTAGTTATATGTACGTTAATATTATTTCTACGATGTAATATAATCTGATATTAAATACAATTTATAATTTATTTATATTTATTTTACTTCATACTCAGGGGCTCTCGTCGCTACCGGTGTTTCCAGGGGAGGCGGGAAGAATGAAAATCTTTATGTGTTATGTATTTATGCTTTTCTTGTTCTCTTAATAACAACTTGACTACCTGAGATACTTTCAAAAGTTTAGCAAAGAAAACAAGAGAGAAAATATGAGAGAGTTAGTGACAAAGATGTCACTTTATGTTTGTCAGGCTGTAAATAATATATATAATAAATGTACTTCATAATGCACTTTACTTTTATTAATGAACTCGAAACGTTTTAAATTTTATAGTCAAAGGTATGTTGCAAAAATATGTGTTTTTAATAATTAATAATGATTAAAATATAATTCTTTCAAATCAAAAATTAACCGTTGTATCTATTATTACGTCATGGTTTATGATTTAAACATTAAGTTTCAATTATTGAGACTCATCGTTTTCGGATAATATTCACTAAAAATCTAATTAAATTGTTCAGTTTTTGTGCCACAGTTTCGAATATTACAATACCTTCTGGTGGGCCATCGTGAAAGTGTCCGTCGGGCGTAATCCTGTAACAGATCAATTGACAGTTGACGGTCATTATTGATCAAACTTGAAATTTAATCCTTCGCTATAACAATTATGTACCACATTTCAAGGTGAGCATGTTGATATAGAGTTTAGTTACGTGTTTAAAGATGGGTCAAATTAACCTAATTAACGAATAATCCATTTCAACATCGAAATGACATTCTCGTATAATGTAATAGCTTTAGCAAAACATTACTGTTTGTCTGGAAACAACAAACTACGACAAAACTTTAATGCTTTTTTATACTTTTCTACCTATATGTACGTAAAAATAACTTACATATTAAATATTGCGTATGCACGCGCACTCAACCGTGTGAATTTGGCACAAGAAGCTTTTCTAAAATAAGAGAAAATTTGTTTTTATTCATGTGTTTCACGTGCTCGTTCATAAACGCGCAGGCGCCTAAAAAAACCCTCACTCTCTTCCTCATTCACTCACTCGCTCTTTCTCCCTCTCTGCTCTCTCTTTCTTTCTTTCTTTCTTTCTTTCTTTCTTTCTTTCTTTCTTTCTTTCTCTCTCTCTCTCTCTCTTTCTCTCTCTTTCTCTTCTCTCTCTCTCTTTCTCTCTTCTCTCTCTCTTTCTTTCTTTCTTTTAATCACATTCTCTGGTATCATTACTCTAATTATTTAATTATCTCCCACTTGCTTTTATTCTCTGTCTGTTTGTTTTTCGGACACTTTCCCATTTATTAATAAATTATGGTAGAGTAACATTTTAAAAAATTCTGCAAACAAATAATTTCTTATACTTTCCGAGGTACCCATACACACCCATGTGGGCATACACGTTCACGCATATGCAATAGATGGCTTAACTTATTTCGGACCAGAATTTCATCAAAAATGAAAATCCATATCAATAAATTAACAGTGTATACTTTTTAATAGTGCAAAACCACAGAGAAGCGCGCGCTCATATACACGCATGCGAATTAGTTGTAGTAAATTAAGAGTAGGATTTTCATAAAAAATAAAATTTCACCTAACTGTATTGTTCATTTTTTTTGATAGGACAAATACCCAAACATACGCACTCACGCACGCATAGATATTTTATCATAAATAACACGTCAGACCAAATGTTGACAAGGATGAAGTCATATCAAAAGAGAGAGAGAAACCCGTACGTCATCAAATTACAAACAAATTATAATTTTGTTCCAAGGATTAAAAAAATAAAATAATGGTCATTTACCATGTATGTATAGGGTGGTACTTTACCAGTAGATTTTACATTAAAAATGGAACCAAAAACTCCTAATTAACTATGGTCTGAATCTCTACAGTTTCGGAGTTATTCCCCCTTTTCTTATTTTATTCAAGATCTCGCGACCTTGTTTCAAATAAACAGTGATAAAAAGCTAAAAGGTTTTGGATAAATCGGTTGATACCATTGAAAATTACGTTAAATTTCCAATAAGTTGTGATCAAAAATAAATTTGTAAAAATTGGTGAAATAAGCGTTTCGGTAGCCAGAACTTTGAAAAAAAAAAATTTTTCAGAGTTGAAAAATTTACTATGATGATTCTAAACTAATATTTCCAAACCTAGAGACCAACAAATATCAGAAAACGTATTCCATTTAATATCCTTTGTAGTGGTGTAATTGCTTTTTTAATTGCATTTTTCAAAGATGAATAAAATTGATGAAGGAAAGGAAAAAACCGTGCTTGACGGTAAGGTGGAAAGATTTAAAAAAATAAATTTAAAAAATTTAAGGAAATTTTGACTCAATTTATTAAAAGGTTTTACATTTTGATTGGAGTCATACTTGTTTATTTGAAGCAAGGTCGTGAAATCTTAAAAAATCGGAAAAAAGGGGAATAACGCCGAAACTGTTGAGATTCGGACCATATTTCATTAGGACATTTTGGTTCTTTTTTGAATGTAGAATCTACTGGCAAAGTTTGTAACACGAATAGCTGAACACCCTGTATACATACACACATAGTGCAGCTTTAATAATATAATGTAAATCACATGTAAAACAAGTTTCACAAACTCACACATCCATTTTTTATATAGTCAACGTTATTTTATTTTTATTTTTTTTAATACAAATACATTTTTACGGTAGAAATAGTAATAATTTTTTATTGGTCTTCTAGAGTAGAAACCAACATTAAACGAATTTTATGATTTTTTAAGATTTCACGACCTTGCTGGAAAAATCAATGATAACTCCAAAATAAACGTTTTGGACAAATGCGGCAGCGCGTCGAAAATTCATCGCGGAGGGTGGAGAACGTTTCGAATCAAAATTAAAAAAGTTTAATAAATTCATTCAAAATTTCCTTACGTTTTTATTTTTTAATATTATTAATCTTTCCACCTTGCCAATCCTTCAGTCACGGTTTTTTCTTTTCCTTCATCAAAATCTTCATCTGTGAAAAAAGTAATTTAAAAAGCAATTGCACCACTAAAAAGGATGTTAAATGGTGTACGTTTTCTGAAATTTTCTGGTCTCTAGGTTTGGAAGTAGTAGTTTAGAATCATAATAGTAAGTTTTTCAACTTTGAAAAAAAAATTCAAAGTTCTTGCTACCAAAACGCTTATTTCACCAACATTTACAAGTTTACTATTTCTCATAACTTATTCAAAATTTAACGTAGTTTTCAACAGTATAAACGGATTTGTCTAAAACCTTTTAGTTTTGAAGTTATCATTGTTTATTTCAAGCACGGTCGTGAAATCTTAAAAAATCAGAAAAAGTGGAATAACTCCGAAAGTTCTGAAATTCGGACAATAGTTAATTAGGGCTTTTTGGTTTCGTTTTGAATGTAGAATCTACTGGTAAAGTTTGTAACACGAGTAGCAATTCCCTCTACATACACACAGTGCAGCTTTAATAATATGTTACAATTAATTAAGGCTTTTAGTTGAGATAAAAAGTCAATGGCACGAGCGGGATTCGAACCCAGGATCTTCGGCTAGATACGCCGCTGCTCTACCACTTGAGCTATCGTGACCTCGATCCACTCGGACACTAACTTCCCATCTCAACCCCACCTTTTGAATTTTCCCTTCTTTTTGCCATTTTTTTTTTCGAATCCCGCTCGTGCCATTGACTTTTTTATCTCAACTAAAAACCTTAATTAATTGAAATATATTAATTGGTCAAGCGGACTACGAAATTAGTGAATTTAATAATATGATATAAATCACATGTAAAACAAGTTTCACAAACTCACACATCCACTTTTTTGCTGTAATAATCGAATTTATATTATTTTATTTTTATTTTTAGACAAATACATCACTCCAGTATAAATAATAATTAATTTTTGATAGGCATTAAAATTAAGTCCTGTAAAGTAGAAATCAACATTAAATGAATTTATCTGTGAAATACTTCAGTTAATTTCCTTTTTGCATTTTGTATTTTTGACCCTTATTTTATAATTGTTCTAATTTATAGATAATATTTTTTCTAGTTGCCCTTCCTTGCGGTGCTTTACGTCATTTATGCCACCAGTCTAAAAATGTCCAATCAATTTCACAATATTGAGAATTTGGACCAAAAGAAGTCGTTAGATTATATCGTGTTGACAAATTTTGTCAATTACACTCTGTCTCTTGTATATTAGTATTGTCCTTGAAAAAAAATTAATAACTTCAGTCAATAACAGTCAAAAAATGTTGTTGTGTTCAATGTCTGGACGTTTCAAGGTGTTATGTTCCTAATTGAGGGGAAAACGATATCGACGTTTGAAGTGCGAAGTCACGACGAATTAAAATAAAGTCCAATGAAAAGAGGAACTAACAGTAAATTATCGATAAATGTTTAATTTATTTTCCCGTTTAATAATTGAAATAGAATAATCGCGCCTTTGTTCGGACGACAACAGTTGTGTCGTGCTGATTACTTCATTAACGTTCAATGCGTGTTGAACTTGGTTTTCTGACTCGTGTGTGTTGATTCAACTCGAATGACATTGAAACAGACATGGGTTTATTTTATCTAGAATTTAGAATTGACAAAATGTTCTTTTGAATTTGGAATTTACATTTTTAAAAAACTTTATAAGGTGGCAGTTTTGCCAGAAACAAGTTTTGGATTTCAATTTTATGATTAAAAGTTCATCGTACACATTGAGTAATTATTTATAAGCTGGGATTGGCGTTGTCAAGTCGGAAGTGTACGAAACGTTTTGTACATTGACAACATGCGGGAAAGGTAAACAAAAAAGTACAGAAAGCGAGACAGGGTGGACAGCTTAAATTGAACGCCTGGATCGGAATTAATTCCCCTTTTCTCCCTCCTTGCATTCCGACAGGTTGATTTTCTGTAAAATTTGACTTTTTGACAATACGCAGCTTACCGTATCGGTTTTTCGGCGCGGTTGTCTGCCCCTGTCGGCTGTCTAGTAGAGACTGAGAGAGGCTTCGGGACTTCGCCAACCCCACCACGCCGCTTCGCCCCGCGCACCTACCTTCTATGGCAAAACAATAAGCAAACTTTACATCCTAATTGATTATACAATTATTGATTGACGTATTAAGTAGCCTCCAGGCTAGGCCTGATCGAGTAAACGCAGTAAAATGTTTCAATACACACAAACCATTTCAACTACGTATACAACAGATGGACGTCAGAATAAAATAACACCCTCAAAAATTGTTTTTTAAACAATCAATGTCAAATAAATATAACATAATTTATAGAATTGTTTTTAATTTGCATTTAAATTTATCATCAAGATTTTGTTTAAAAAAACTGTCTCCTGTAAACTTTCGCGTACATCTTTTTTTTACTTTTTGAGGGTGGACGCGGGACTATCTCAGGGTAGCATCCTCGGCCCTGTACTATGTACTATGTACCTATTGTTCAATATTCCTTCCTCATTCAGGTCTTTTGCATTGTGCCGCACTTTGGCCTTTTTGGGATTTTGCAGAATTTCTTTATTGACTATTATTGCCGCTACGGCTCGCGCAGGTGGCCGGGTCGGGCAAGCAGCTCACCTATACAATATATAAAAATGTATGTACATTGACTAAAACGTACAATTATATGTAATTCCTAATTTAGGAGTGCTATCACTGGATAGCTTGTCCACATGATGTCTATTCGTTTTTGATTTTCTTTTAAGTAGAATTACCTCGTCGTCTATGTAACTTATTGCGCTTCTCGCAGACTGTTGTTTTATTACTCAACAACAACAACAATTTTTTTTGCAAGATGAATAATTCGTTGTGTCCGGTTTGTAGAAGGTGCACATTTTCATTCCTTCAAAATGACGGGCCAGAGGAAAAACGGCCACCACACATCTGTCGCCAAAATCCGTCCCATCATGTGAGATGGACCACCGGCATTAAGGAACGGGGGCAAAAAATAGTGTGATCAGTCACAGTGTATGTTTCCTCTTCAAATATCTAGTTCTGATTTGAAGAAATGTTTTTATTTGATAAATTGAAGTCAAGTTATTTGAACGTATTCTTTTCCATGTTGTTTAATCTTTAATCATTTGTATTTTTTTTTTTTTTGCATGATGCATGATTTTTATGATAATGTTATTTCATTTGTCACAATTCAGATTAAATATCAGGTATAAGTTTACAATATAAGAACCGTATTTTTTTTCATAGGGTGCGGGTGTTTTTGAAAAAAGCCCATTTGTAAGTATGTCGGGTTCGAATGCAGGACCGCTGGATTCGAACCCGGGACCTTCACCTTACATTGATGAGCGCCGTGTCAACGCCTAAACCGTTGCGGCCAACGACTCCCCCAAGTATTGCTTGGAAATTGCCTTCTGTCAAAGTCCTATGAATCAAATGTTTAACACGCTTAAATGTGGATTTGTATACTTTTCAAGAGAGCGAAAAATGAGATTCTTAATTTTCCGTAAGGTCCATGTAGGACGTTTTTACATTTTAATTTAATTAGACCTCATAAAGTGCACCAACGTTGTTTATTGCCAGTGGTATAATTTTCATAACTTTTTACTAATTATTAAAAAATATTCGGTAGGGAGATTTGCGATGAAGCTTCACCAAATTGAAGACAAAGTACTGAATGTGCAATTTTCCGGTTGAGTTTATAATAAATTTCCATTACAGAAGATTCGTTACTTTAAATTCAATTGAATTAATAGTTTTAAAAAATAATTAAAATAACAGGGAAATAGAAAATTCTTCTAGGAAACTAATTTTTATTTCTTACAACATGTTAGTAACACTGCAAACACCACAGGTTGACAACTGTGCTACTACCTCACGTTGGATATTATGCTGAGGTGTAGCTAGGTAATCTTGCTACCACCGCAGGTTGGCAATTATGCTGAGGTGTAGCTAGGTAATCTTGCTATCCCCGCAGGTTGGCAAATATGCTGAAGTGTAACTAGTTAATCTTGCTACAACAGCAGGTTGGCAACTAAGCCCAGGTGTAGGTAGGTAATATTGTTATTACCTCAGGTTGACAACTGTGCTGAGGTGTAACTAGGCAATCTTGTTGCCACCGAAGGTTGGCAACTAAGCAGAGGTGTAACTAGGTAATCTTTCTACAACCGCAGGTTGACAACTAAGCCTGTAACTAGGAAGTTATTTTTTACGGAAAATATATTTAATGAAGGCCTAATTATAATTGAAGATATCATATTTCAATTAAGTGAAAAAACTTCTGACTTGAATCTTCCATCACCAAATCGGAGTAAATTGAAGCAAACCTGTAGGATTGGTCCTAAGTCAACCTTATGACATTCCGCAAATTAATGCCTACATCTCTACTAATCTCCCAAATTTAGTACTTGACCAACGACAAGCATGATTCAATGATAGTAGTGACAACATAAAAGAAAAAACGTTTTTCTTAATGCTCCAAGTGGAGCAGATCAGTTCAGATTTACTTATTTATTTATTTTCGAGGGTATTTCAACTACGAAGTTATATGAACCCTCGGGGGTGCCGGTGTTTTTGTAAAACTGTTCAAGTTTAACTCGATTGTTAATTCACTTTCAAGCCTGGACACTACGTCTTAGCTGACGCAGAGGAACTTCTTTTAATGTAAGACGTTCAGCGAGAAAGTGAAACACTGATCTTTCTCTTTTTGTTTTGAACTTTAATTTATAGTTTTGTAGTTAGTCATCAATTATTTACAACATTTATTTATTAATATAATATAAATATAATTAAATAAAACTGAAAACCACTAACACGATTGGAAAACTATTGAGACTAATCGGTGATCAAACTAATTTATTTGTCAAAAATGGCATACCAGATGATTATTTATACTCCCACTTTTATTTCTTTTGTTTGGAAATAATTTTAAAGAAATAGGGAATGGTTTTATTTATATCTATCGACATTCATTTACCTCCTAGTAACTTTAAGTTAATTATTAATTCAATTACTACCTAGTGACTTTATTAAGTTAATCCTAATGAATTAAATTTTCAAAATGTGCACCACCGATCTCCATACAAAGCAACATCCTATTATGGAAATCATTTCGCAATTCACAAAAGGATCTGGTTTTGAGCACGTGCAATTTTTTCACCTTTTACCTCAACTTGATTTTGGTCTAGTATGTTGTGCTGTATTTGTTTGAGATTTTATAACTTGAACCCTTTTTAAATTAGGAGAAGAAGCAAAGTGATAACCTCATTGTTTTCTCTATCTGCACTGCTTGGAGTTGATAGTTATCGAACGCCTATGACTTTCAAAAATGCAGATTTATTTATTTACTTTTTTCGCTAACTACAAAGCTTGTTAAATTTAATAATTCGACATTTTGCTCTTTTTAGCCTAACTGAATTTTTGTCCAGTATGTATCGCCGTATTTGAAAATTTTAGAATTAGAATTATCCCAATATCGGCAATTGTGACGATTCAATTCTTCGGTTTGTGAATATGGATTGAATCACTCAATTGCCAATCGGTAGTTTATAAATAATATAATATAAATAATAATAAATAACGGCATACCCCAAAACATGCGAATGCGGGCGCACATCAAACAGACAGGACGAAGAATAAAAGACTCTCCACGCAGAAAATAGTTGCAAACAATCAACAAAACAGACAAGCATTAAACTACTACACGACGTCAAAAAGGATAAAATTTTGATAATTGAAAACTTGGAAACATAGACATTTAAAAATTGAAAAAACTGAAAAATACACATATTCAAAACACTAACATTTAAGAAAAAAAAAGGACCGACAGAACAATAAAAAACTCAGACTCAAACAATCAAAGGCATCGATAAACAAAGATAATCCCGATACACACCCCACCCATCACGACCGTAAAAAGAGACTTGACTTCACGTAAGACTCACTGAAGATGGCGAAATGTCGAAACACGTCTCACAGACCAACTCAGCAAGGCGAGATAGATAATGATCGGTAACGACAAATTATACTAAAGAAATGTGTCAAAAATTTGTAACTGTTCTAAATAAGAAATTAATTTAAATGTTTAATATTATTTATACACGAGTACATAAAAAAGCATTAAATGGAGATCAACAATAGATGCCGTCGTTTCAGCTAGAAACTGCCAATAACTTTTTTTTCGCTCTTTCTCCAGTTTTGCCATAAGGGCCTACAAAACACTTTGGGCGCAGAGGATTTTTCCGAATCATTTTGACTATGTTGATGTCAAAATTGTTCAAAATCTCTTTTATACTCCCTACAGTTTCATATGTTGTTCAGAATAAGTGGCTGGCAATTTGGTTCATTCTCTTTTAAATAATTTTTATTTGACAATGGAAGAACCCGACATCGTACTCCAGAGATTGCAAAAGAAAAAATTTCCGAAATTTTCCATGTGTGAGTCTTTTTTTAGTTACATCTTTATACCTTTTGTTTGTTGTGAACGAATAGTCAAGGAATTGTAACAACAGTGGCTGATGCTAAATATTGTCCCCATGGAATCACTCAATTCTAGAATGAATTATTATAATGGAGAAAATTACTTCAAAGGTTTTTAATTTTTTGAATGTATTACCAAATAATAAGTACAACTTTTAGACAATATTAATAAATTAAACAAACAAAAAAATACAGCTGATCAGATAGATTAGTAAGCTGTTAATAAAATCAGATTATAATGAAGGATTATTTAATTTCCAACATGCTGAAATAGTACTCTTCTTTTTTGATGTACAAAAATTGTACAATTTAGAGCTCCTCACTGAAGATGGCACATTGCTGAAATGCGTTTCAACAAACCTGCGAGTAAAGAGGGACCCGAAAAGTAACCCATGTTGTTTCAGCATGAGTAACACATTGCTATGAAACTGTACATTCATATATTAAAAATGTTTAAAAAATAAATATTTGGAAGCTTAGAAGGAACAACATGATAGTAAATAAATAGTAGTAATTTTCGATCAATTTTTTGAACTTTTCCACCAATTTCTATTTTATTTTTAAGTTTTTGGACAAGCATTCAGATGCAAACAAAAACTGGTAGAAATATTAAGAACAAAAATAATATTTGTGCAAAAGAAGAAAAGACATCATAAATAAAGTTGACTATATATATTATATAAAAATCTAAATCCTTATTGTTTCTTTATTGGGATTTGGATTTATATAAGCTCAAATCTGCATATGTTTGTACATATTTATAATAAGTTGGCAAGCCTCGAGAATTACCCACTTTGGTTGTTGGCAGCCCAGTGACAGACTTCCGTCTTTTCGGTCCAGCTGTCAAGTTTGGGCTCCGGGTGTAATTATTAGCTAGGTCATTTCATCACCCAACACATGCTGTTCCTAAATCCAAACCCATTCATACTCACTCATTCTTTCCTATTTACAAACCATTCACTCAGTTTGGATATTGGAGTGTACGATATTCTATCAACCTCTTGCATCACACATTCACGCTAATAAATACATTCATTCTCCACAAGCTAGGTTTACACCACTGTTATTATTATATACAATAGTAAAACTCTGTTTCCTCCAAAAATCAAAAGAGGGGGCACAGATAGTCGATGATGTGCTGAAGCACAATTCTCATATTGGTTGATATTACGTTCTCGCTCTCTATATGAAGCCAATGGATTTTTTTTCCATTTCTTTAATATCTTTCTATTGTACAGGAAGTAGCATACCTTAGAAGAACGAGATGATGACACCCCCCCCCATGATCAAAAGTACGGCGAACACCAGACGAAATGAGGACAGCACCAGTCAGCAAAAACTATTCCTGAGGGAGATACATTAGTAATACCTGAGCTGCTTTTGTGGAAGTGCATGCACTGCCATCATCCACACCCCCATGAGCACTGTGGTATAAAAGACACCCAAACTGCTCCGCTGTGCTGTCCCACCAGTGCCCTCGCCACCATGGACTGGCACATTGTGCAATCTCTTGCATGCTGGACACATAAGCGGGCTTTTGAACATAAATAAGTGTCTGTGTCAACCTCACAAGGCCTATTCTTAATCATTTTAGGAGGATCCTTCTTTGTTCCATCAAGTCCTCCTAGTACATCTACATTATTACACTTTACTCTGACTTACTATCTCAATGTAAAATTCTACATTTAATTATCTTTCTGTAGAATAATTCAACAGTTTCTTTTTTTGATTTAGCTATTTCTTTATACATATTACAAAATGTATTATTGTTTTCTTTGCTTACAGCAAGAAAGAAATTGAAGCGTGCATGTGCTAAAACATGTGTGTCAGCATTTCTCAACCCCGTTGGTATTGTTGGAAATATTCTGGCAGGATTTATTGGCCTTTGCTTAGGGATTATAATTGCCTTGTGTAAGACAACTTTTTTACCACAGTCTTATGTCAACATAAAAATACAATTAAGACTTTCAGCAATTACTGATGCCACAAGCAGATAAAAAATATGTAAATTTTTAGGGTTTTATTACATTATTCTTTCTGACCTTGAATTTTCTACGAGTACAAATATGATCCTCAGCATCACCTTCGGTGTGTTTTTGTCACTCGGATGCGCCACATCATCACAGGTATTCGCTGTTGCTACTTTCTTATTATTTTTATAATCTGTTTTGTTTATTATTTTTTAATTTTTATAATTTTGTGTTTTTCTTATTATTGTTATAATTTTATAATTCAGCTAAGGTGTATAACACTTTTGACATTTCCATCGATGTGTGGAAAAGGAGGAAGAGGGATGCTGAGGGCGTTTCTTATCGCCTACTTGCTGGCGGGTCCTTTGGCCAATCTGATGAGAAACGGAAAGGAAATCATCAGATCCTTTGGTTGCACTTCTTCAATGACATATAGAATCAATAAACTCAAGTTTGATTTTTTCTTTTTTTCTAACGAATCTGACACCTAGGTGATGTACAAATTTTTTTTTAGGCATGATTTGATCTATACACCTTTCTACAAAACACTCATGAACTTAAAAGTAACTATTGCCAAACTAAATAAGTAAATATTGAATGAAATTTTAACGTAACAATTTAAAGGGGGATATGAATGAAGTTCAAGATGCAATGGTATCGTTAAATGCAGTTGTAGAACCTCTTACGCACGAATTTCGAGATGAAGACGAAATTGGTAATTTGAAAGAAGATAATGATTATATGGATGATCTCCAGGTAATTTTGTTTTTATTGGGAGATATTTTGTTTACATTGATCATTTCCAGTTGTATTCATCTCCCTACGAAGATGGCAATTTGCTGAAATGAGCATAGGCAGTTTTGATCATTTATACAAATTTTAGCTGAATACAGGCTCATTTCAGAATCATACAGTTGATGTACATACATACACTACTGTACATATAACATATGTATTATTAGGCGTTTCATTGGGAAGCGAGTAGCGTGAAAAAATGGATGTTTGTGTATATCTCTTATTTTGTTAGTTATTCGGTAACCTGAATTAACACCAAGGGGCTAGCTAGTTTAGAAACAAAAAATAATGAAGGTCAGTTTCAGTTACAGTGGCTTTGTACACTAACTCACATCACAACACCTCATCCTATGAGCCTTGGATGGAGCGGTTATTTATGCAGGGTGCGGGTGTAGACCCTAGGTGGCTAAGCTTCAGGTTCAGTGTGTCAGTGTGACAACATAAACTTTACACAAGGCTATATATGTAAAACATATGTATTATTAGGCATTTCATTGGGAAGCGAGTAGCATGAAAAAATGTATGTTTGTGTGTATCTCTTATTTTGTTAGTTATTCTGTAACCGGAGTTAACACCAAGAGACTAGCTAGTTTAGTAAACAAAAAATAATGAAAGTCAGTTAATTATTTATACATGATTTAATCTAATTTAATCACAGTTTATCACAGTTAATTATAGTTAGTTATCATATCGGTGTGTCACTTGCGCTTGAGTCTGCGGTGTGGACATGCAGGAGGTAGGTGGTCCGGTATTCCTTGGATTTCTGTGTTTGGGTGGGACTGGAACTTGCTAAACATCTTCCTAGCTGTCTCTCAGTGCATGGTTCACTAGAGGAATGTCCAGGTCTCAGTGCAGTGTGGTATTTCGACATACCAGGGGCTCCAGTTAAAATCCGTAAGGCCCTGTTTTGAAATGTCTGGATTCTCTTAATTTGGCTGTTCGATGCTGAGGCCCAAACACCAGAGCCATATAGCCATATTGGTCAAATGAGGGGCATATATCTTAGTTTTTTGTTGCTCAGACTGATAGTTGGGCTCTTAAGTAGCGGTTTGAGGTCAATTAGTCTGCATCGTGATCTCTTTAGCACATCGCTTATGTGTTGATGCCAAGTCAGCCTCCAGTCAAGAGTAACACCCAGATATTTTGTGTGTGTCGATTCACTGATATTCTTATTATTTAGTACCAGTTGTTGTTCATTGGCTTTTTTCAGATAAGTGAACTGGACTAATTTTTATTTATCTGGGTTTAGCTTGACTTTCCACCTATCCGCCCATTCAGAGACTTGGTCAGTGACTTGTTGCAGAGTCTGTTGTACCTTTGCGCTGGTTTCCCCTGTGCTCGATATAGCCACATCATCAGCAAAAAGTTCTGTCTTGACTGTTCCTGGGATTTGGGATGAGAGATCACTCAAGCTCACCAAATAGAAGAGACGCCCACAATGCTGCCTTGTGGGACACCAGAAAATGTGGGCTTTGGGTCAGAAATGCCATCCTGTTCTTTGACACAGAAAGTTCTTTCCGACAGGTAGGAAAGGATAAGTCGATAGTAGTTGTTCGGTAGGCTGTCTGTTTACTAAACTAGCTAACCTCTTGTTAACTCTGGTTACCGAATAACTAACAAAATAAGAGATATACACAAACATACATTTCTTCATGCTACTCGCTTCCCAATGAAATGCCTAATAATACATGTTTTATATATATATTAATGTTTATATATACACACACACACACACACATATATATAAATTGTGTAAAGTTTATGTTGTCACACTGAACCTTAAGCTTAGCCAACTAATGCCCAGGGTCTACACCAGCACCCTGTATAAATAACCGCTCCATCCAAGGCTCATAGGATGAGGTGTTGCCATATGAGTTACTGTACTTACCCATGTTAGCTAGGACCTAGAATTCTTGCTACCTCAAATCGCATAATCAGCCTCGTCAGCATGGGCCCGGATTCTAACCATAGGCCATGGCTGCTCCAGCGATCCACCGCTAAGACTTTCCTAACTAACATTACTCCCCTCCAAAACTGTATGCTAAACAATAAAAATCTTATTGTAACCCAAGGGTGCCACCACTTAAACTGGAGTTAATTCCTGCGTAATACTAACATACCTTTTTTTAAAAGATATCCCAGGGCACAAGAGAAGAGGTCTGTGCTACAATATCAAGCCAAACAAAAAATTGTCACCACTCAATTAAATTTTAATTTGACAAACTTTTTCCCTTGGAAAAGAAAAAACTTTTGGATTGTTTTTATACTTTATCCTTAATATAATAACATGCTTAGAACGTTTGTAGATTTATAAAACTCATGAAAAGTTAATTTTAGAAAAATCAAAGAAGATCGGTTAGCATAGATAACAAGTATTCATTAAGAAAAACCAGAAAAAATGAAGATGGAATTGTAAGCCATGAGAAAATAGAAGAGGAATATTACAGAAAACTTGAATACAGATGTGAAAGTATAAACATTAATCATTTGTTTAATATTATAGTCTTTAGACTGTAGAGAATACAACGGCATTCAAGCTAAGCGCAGAAATAATTTACTTTCAATGAATTCTTTATGCTTGGTTAATTGCTGTTCAAATATACATTGTTAAAAAAATTAAAATTCAGTATTTCTCTATGTTAAAATTTTCAATGAGGAATTAATTTATCAGTTATATCAAAATTTTAACCTTTTTTCTTCTTTCTTCTTTTTTGTATAAATAACATCCAATTTTACACTATAAAATATATTCCAGGCATCTACACAGCGGCTGAAGCAAATTGTAGAAAAATATTTGACACATCTTATGACAGATGCCGGGAAGCTGTTTCATCGGTTGCTTCCTGGGCGCTGTGCTGGCCGATGAAACTCACCGTTGTTTGTAATACGGCGGCAAGTAAGCTCGGGCGAAATTAGCTCACCAGTAAATTAAGCCACAGTTGGATTTCAGTTGTAGGCGATGAGAAGAATTGCGATCCTAAATCGGAAATATCATCAGGCTGGGGGTACGGTTATGAATACTTGATAAAAGCCAAAAAAGAGATGTTCAAAGATTTTCAGCATGCTGAAATCACATATAAAATTCGAAAGCCTAACATCACAGTAATTTAAAATGCTTCATTAAACCTCTACATTCAAATCAATAGTAAAATATTAAAATAAAGTTAGATCTCAGAACAGCAGATGACACAGCACAAGCAATCATGAAGGAATTTGAGAGGAAAAAAGATTTCATCGATTTGGTTTTGTTATTCATCAAACGACTAATGGCACTTGCATTTATTAAAATAATACTCAGGTATTGATCGTAACAATACAAAATGATTTAAAACTAAACTGCGGGTTTATTATAGTGCTAACAGCTACCACACGAACTATCTGACAGATATCAAGTTCTCAAATTTTTATATAACAAAATATTTTAAGAAAATCGACGCAAGGAGGCATAAACATGGCAAGCACACATTACTACCATTGAAGAAGATAGAAAAAACATTTTTCGTCGATCCAGCGCAGTGTAAATTAACCAGAAAAGAGCTAAAACAGACTGTAATTTTGTGAAACATACATATTTTTAAAAATTCTACATCTATTATTTTTAAGATGGGGAATTGTATAAAAATATTTATTGAGATGCTAACAGCAACGACAATCATACTCATTGACCAGTTGTTTTATGAGACGCTCGATTTAGTCAGGCGACACTCAAAGATGGAATATTATCAATCAGGTTAGTCTTTTTCTCTGATAAAGTAAATTATACTTTACACATAATTCAAATCCTTACCTTTCATTTAAAAAAATCGATTCAATAAAAATATTCGATTAAAAATTTTGCTAATAAGTTAAAATTTAAATTTTTACACTGTATAAGTTTGTTGTTTGTTCATACTATGTTGAAATATCAACAATTAAACCTTGATGTTATGACATGCAGGAATTCATGATATGATTGTTAATGTAAAAGGAACCGGGATGGTGGCATCAATGATTAGATCTGTAGTAGAAGATTTTAATTTTAAAAGAAAGCTAAATGAAACATTATCTAACGCTGGTAAGATTTACCGATTGATTCAGCCCAATTAGCATTATTGTGAGTGTAAATTGTACAGAATGTCTCCCCGTGCCGTCATCGCTTAAGACGAGTCATCTTAAGAGGATTTACATCATGTATTGTATCCTTTTTGCCATGGTCATATTTCAAGGTTATGCCGAAAGGCTAATGAGATTCTTCTGTGCATCTTTCTACCCGAAAGTAAGTCCATTTTTTTTATGACACTATAACAATTGAATAAGTCTTTGATTACTTTTTAGCATGAGAAACGGAGGGTTTTATTTTTATATAATGATACACTTAAGAGAAGGATATCCTATTTTAAATACAAGCTGGCCAGAGTGAAAAGGAAAGTCCAAGAAAATAAACTTTCAGTGAGGCAGATTAATACCTAAAAGTTCTAATTTTTCAGTAATTTTTTTTTTCTTTCTAGCAAGATGGCAATATAGTGTTGAAGTTAAGACTCAAGTATCCAGGACTCCTTGGTTGGCTTATATATTTTGACATAGCAAAAAGAAAATGCCTGATCTGTGGTGATCTTGAATCAAGACGACAAATTATAAATGATCGGGAGTTGCATAAGTGTCCGGTCTGTTCATATATATTCTGCCTTGAGTGCTGGAATGACGCCGACGAAACGTGCATAGTCTGCCATCCGAAGTCAGCGTCCGATGATGAAAGTATTGATGATGGAAAAGAAGACGATGAAATCGCTTATTGATAAAACAAATAAATCAAAACTTTTGTTCGTCTATTCGTATTTTTTTAACAGAAAATGGCAAAATGCTTTGAATACGATATCAACTAATATACTGTAAACGGCAGCACTGTTTGCTATTCTTCTACAGCAATATGCTTCATCTCTAAAAACATAGATGATTACAAAAAGAGTCAAAATGCATTTGAAAACTCTCTTAAAGCCTGAAAACATCATTGTATTAGACAAACATTAAAGAAAAGTATGTATGGTTTGTTCAAGGTTTAAAAAAAATTACTTGGTTTAAGATAATCTCTTGCATCAGCAACAAGTTTCTGTAAAAAAAATTGATTAAACTTTGAAATAGTTTTTTTACAAAATTAATCACACAATAAATGTTAATGATTTATAATTTTGTGCATACTTTATTGCAATGACTACAAAAATCCGCTGGCACTGTACATGCATCTTTAGATGGACAAGCTGCAGAACAAGCACTAAAAGCAATAAATAACAAAAGATTGATAAAGATAAATAAAGTTTTATAGGTGTAAAGTCCTTGTTAGAGAAACTTTTTTTTAACATACTGAATTTGAGAAATATTCTATGAATGTATTACTGCCAGGTTGTTGTGTTCAAGTTGTTTAATTTTTAAATAAATAAATAACTGCAGATTTTATGTTTGGTTTTGTTTTAATCAGGGCATTAAATATTTAGTTTACAACTTGCTATTTATATGGCTTAGTTATTATTAATTAGGTAGTACTTAGTCCAATTCATGCCAAACCAATTTAAATATAGAGTAATCATTCCGCAACTTGATTGAGTCAAATATGTGTGGGTGTGTGTGTGTGTATATATATATATATATAT